>NC_141873.1:150345704-150648734 GCF_056163025.1 Triticum urartu | reverse complement strand
TCGGCCTTGGCACTCTTTGAACTTTCAAGGGCGGTGGCAAGCTCAGACTCTCGCGTCTTCAAGTCAAGCTCCAACGCCTCGTGCTTTTTCACGAGAGCGTGGAGCTCTTGCTGCACCTCGCCCACCCGTGCCTCATGCCTTTCCCACTCGGTGCGCTCCTTGGCCGCATTGTTTTCGGCCTCGGATAGCGCTTGCTTCAGGGTCGCCACCTCGGTCGTGGCCCCTGGCAAATTTACGATGATCCTATCATTTTGCAATCACATTATTTTTATATATATCCATAGACTAGGTACTACTTACCTTTGTTCTCCTCGAGCTGCCTCTTGGCAAGGCCGAGCTCTTCCTTGGACCCCTCAAGGTCCTGCTTCAGTGCGGCGACCTCGGCAGTCAGTGCGGCAGAGGCCAGCAGCGAAGCCTGCATACGCATATAGACATACTTATATTAGACTCCTGCGATATTGTTTGATCCTCTGTTCGGCTTTTCTTTGTGAACACCGAACAGAGCATCAGGGGCTACTGTTTATGCGGTAATATTTTTCCTATATACTTACCTCAAAGCCTGTTAGAAGGCTGGCACAGGCTTCAGTCAGTCCGCTCTTGGTGGACTGAACCTTATGGATCACCGCACTCATAATAGTGCGATGCTCTTAGTCGATAGAAGCGATGCGAAGCGCTCCCAGCAGAATGTCCGGTGCCTCTGGATGGACAGAGGTCACCGGCACAGGCGTCTTGCCCCTTTTGGAAGGAGGCCGCCTGCCTGAGTCTGGAACTACTGGGGGTTTTGGCGCAGTGTTCGGCTGAGGGCCAAACTCGGAGCCCTCGGGTGCCTTGCTCCCTCTGCTCCCGGAATTCGGGAGGTCGCCTCGAGGCGCCTCCGGGACCGTCTCCCCTTGACCCGGTGCCTCTTGAGACAATACCTCGGCATTGTCCGTGGGGCAAGGGGAGGTGGTGGTCGGAAGTGGATCGCTATCCATATCCGACGAGCCCAGGGAGCCGTCCGACGATACGTCGATATGGGCTCGTGGCGGTCTACATAATCATAATTCGGCATTAGGAGAGGCAGTGCGACAAAGGTATGCTATGAATTACTGTGGCATCCGAATACATACGACTTCGCCAGGGGCTTGGCCCTGAGCAGCCACTCGTCTTCGCCTTCGGCGGCGGTGGTGGAGTAGTCCGGAAGGAGGGTCCTTCCCATCTTGGACCCTTCGCCCCCCCCCCCGGTTGGGGCGGCCTTCCTTTTCTTGTCTCCCCCGACTGGAGGAGGAGTGCATTGCGGAGTTATCGGACGATAAGTCCGATAACACCTGGTGTCGGGAACTCTTTCGGATTCCCTTGGCCTTTTGGGTCTTCTCCGCCACCTTGTAAGGAGCCGGACTCAGCATCTCCGTCAGGAGACCGTCCGCAGTGTCTTCGGGCAGAGGGGCCGGACAGTTAATCTGCCCCGACGTCTCCACCTAGTCCTGTCAAAGGCATGGAGCTCAGACCCCGCACATGATTAAGCTAGGGGAAATAAAATATCCTACCAGATGTATAGAACTCACCGAATGTGCTCGGCACTTCGCGCTTAGCCCGCGGTCCTCGGTGAGAGAGGGAGGGACCTCGGCGCCCTTGAACAGCACCCTCCAGACGTCTTTGTGCATCGTGTCAAAGAGCTCGCTCAGAGTCTGGTGCTGGGCCGGGTCGAACTCCCACAAGTTGAAATCCCGTTGTTGACACGGGCGGATGAGCATGACCTGGACTATGTTGACAAGCTTGAGCTTCTTGCTTGCCATATTCTGGATACATATCTGGAGTCCGTCCATCTCCACCGATGAACCCCAGGATAGGCCCTTCTCTTTCCAGGAGGTGAGCCGCGTGGGGATTATGGATCGAAACTCGGGGCAGCCACCCAGTTGGTGTCGCGCGGCTCGGTGATGTAGAACCATGTCGATTGCCACCCCTTTATGGTCTCCACGAAGGAGCCTTCGAGCCATATAACATTGGGCATTTTGCCAACCATGGCTCCGCCGCATTCTGCTTGTTGGCCTCCCACCACCTTCAGATTGATATTGAAGGTCTTTAACCACAGGACGAAGTGGGGCCGGATGCGGAGGAAAGCCTCACACACGACTATGAATGCTGATATGTTGAGGATGAAGTTCGGAGCCAGATCGTGGAAGTCCAGCCCGTAGTAGAACATGAGACCACGGATGAATGGATGGAGGGGAAACCCCAGTCCGCGAAGGAAGTGGTGGAGGAAAACTACCCTCTCGTGAAGTTCAGGGGTGGGAACGATCTGCTCCACATCGGGCAGCCGATGCGCGATATTCGCAGCTAAGTATCCGGCTCCGTGCAGCTTCTTGATGTGTCCCTCCGTAACGGAGGAAGCCATCCATTTGCCTCCCGCTCCAGACATGATTGGAGAATGTTGAGGGAAAGGATGTGGACTTGGGCGTTGGAGCTCGAGTGCGCAAGAATGGATGAGCAAGGAGGAAGAAGGCGTGGGTAGAAAAAGGTTAAACCTTGTCCCTTTATAAGGGCGGCCGAAAATATGCGCCCCCACTAGGATGGTAAAACTCGCTTATCCCCCAAGCGCCGTAATCGATGGTGCGGTTGGGTTACCCACGCCCATATTGATGAGAATCCCGTAATAAGGGGAACACGATCTCTGCTTTGACAAGACGTGTCAAGAAACTGCCTCGCGTTATGTGCGGGGCTAGTTAAAGGAAACGGTTCGAATAATCATCGGGCCATGGCATAATGTCATGTTGCCAAAACAAGTCAGCAGATTAGATTTGTGTAAATATTATTCTCTCTACGGTGGTATGTGGAACTTATTTTGCAGGGTCGGAAACTATCCTTGTATTCAATTCTTCCATGGTGTATTCGGAGGAGGAACCCGCCTTGCAATGCCGAAGATAATACTGCGCCGGAGTCATCGTCATTGAAGCCTGGTTCACGGGCTACTGAGGGAGTCCTGGATTAGGGGGTCTCCGGACAACCGGACTATATCCTTTGGCCGGACTGTTGGACTATGTAGATACAAGATTGAAGACTTCGTCTCGTGTCCGGATAGGACTCTACTTGGCGTGGAAGGCAAGCTAGGCAATACGGATATGTATATCTCCTCCTTTGTAACCGACCTTGTGTAACCCTAGCCCTTTCCGGTGTCTATATAAACCGGAGGGTTTTGGTCCGTAGGACAACATAGAATCATACCATAGGCTAGCTTCTAGGGTTTAGCCTCTCCGATCTCGTGGTAGATCAACTCTTGTAATACTCATATCATCAGGAATAAATCAAGCAGGACATAGGGTTTTACCTCCATCAAGAGGGCCCGAACCTGGGTAAAACATCGTGCCCCATGCCGCCTATTACCATCCACCTTAGACACATAGTTTGGGACCCCCTACCCGAGATCCACCGGTTTTGACACCGACAATCATCGTTTAGCTTCTCAACAATGGATTGGATCTCTCTAACCTTGACATCAAGATTGTACATCTTATCTTCCACTATCTGCACTAGGCTCTCCCGATTCTTGGTTAAGTTTGCCAGACTCTTCTCAATCCTCAGAGTTGCTTCTAGCAGATATGTCGGTTGATCTTGCTTGGTCTTGAGATTCACTATTGAAGCATCTGGAGCACTTGTTGCCTTTGCTGCTTTAGCAACCTTTGCTTTCTCAGCTTCCTCTTGGGCCTCAACAGAAGTTGGACGAGAAGGATCCATCACCACTTCATTATCCTCAAATTCCGGCCGAAGAGGAAGGTGCTCTCCGTCAAGCAGATATGTCCCAGTTCCAACCTTGCAGTTGATAAGCATATGTATGTGGGGTGCATATCCACATGACCTCTTCAGATCAGCAACGCGCTATCCGTTTGATTGTCTCTACAATCAGGCTCATGACTTTCAATTTTTGTGGTATGTCGAACAAATGCAGCAGGTTTATGGAGTGACCACAGATCATTCTTTCTTCTCCAGACTTGGGCAACAAGGTATGCCTCAAGATATAGTTGATAGCGGCCAAACCAGCAAGCAGAAAGTATATGGAGCCAAACTTGTGAGTTTCCAAGGCTTCATCAGGGATGGTCTTGTACATGTGAGCCATAATGTTGTGATCCATCCTAGGCTTGCCATATACATCTGTAAGTGCATCTAGTGCCACCCCTAGTTGGTTTTGGAGTATTGACGACAAACCTAGTTAAGGGACTAATGTGTTTGTGAGATTTGTAGGATAACACAGGTAGAGGTCCCTCATTGATTCGGTTTTCCTACCAGAGATGACCCCTAAAAATGTATGAAGACATTGAAGTCAAAGGTGGTATATGAAGATATTCACATTGAAGACTATGACAAGAGAAGACACCACATGAAGCCTATGGAGCTCGAAGACTTAGATCTTTCGTAGTTCTCTTTCTTCTGTGTTGAGTCATAGGAACCACCGTACTGTTAAGTGGGGTCCAAGAGAACCAGTCAGAATGACTGAAGTGATGCTTAAACAAAACCTATGTCTTCGAGTGAAGACTTTGAGAGCGAATCTTGTCCAGAGTCGGGCAAGTCAGCTTTTCTTGAAGCCCAAGTAAAGTTGCCGTGTGAGTTTGAAATCTGACCGTTGGAACACGTGTCAGTTCCTTAGTGACCCAGGGTCATTTCGAACAAATCAGGTTGGGTTGCCAAGTGGCTATAAATAGCCCACCCCCTACAACCATAAACGGTTGGCTGCTCAGATTCAGAGTACGGCTTTTGTCATTTGAGAGCAACCCACCTCGAAGCCTTTGAGAGAGAATTCCTTGCGAGGATAAAGCCCTAACCACCCAGAGCCAAAGAGAATTAGGCATCACTTATGTCTTCTTGTCTGTGTGATCTGAAGACTTATTACACTTGAGGACTGTGCATCCTCCAGCCGGTTAGGCATCGCGTTCTGAGCATCCAAGAGACATTATGGATTGCCGGTGAACGAAGTCTGTGAAGGTTTGGGAGTCTACCTTGAAGACTTACCAGAGTGATTGGGCGAGGTCTGTGTGACCTTAGCTCAAGGGGAATACGGTGAGGACTGGGTGTCTTGAGCTGCGTGTTCAGGACTGTGTGTCCTAAGGTTTAAATACCTAGCCGCCCTAAGCAGACGTACAATTGTCATAGCAACTGGAACTGGTCCAACAAATCATTGTCTTAAGCGAGTCACTGGTTTCATCTCCCCTTCCCTTTACTCACTATTACTCCTTGTGAAGTCATTGTATGTTCGTACTATCTTTTGTCTTCACTGAGTGACTGCGTGTTCTGTGTGGCTTCACAATATCTTCCTACCTGATCCTTACTACATTGCTGCTATTAGTCATTGTGCCTTCACTCTATTGAATACTTGACTATGGCTTGCCTAGTGTAGTCTACCTTCCGCTGTAGGGTAATAGGTTTATTTCTATCGTTTGTCTTCATAACTTCCACGTTTTGAAGACTTTCATAAAAATCACCTATTCACCCCCCTCTAGTCGATATAACGCACTTTCAACATCAATGACATTCTCTCCTTCTGTTGGGGCATTGACAAGAGCAACCCACTCTAAGATTGATGACTGGTGAGGGAGTCGTGGACTAAGGGGTCCTCTGGTGTCCGACCTATTGGACATCGGCCGGACTGATGGGTCGTGAAGATATAAAGACCAAGACTCTGCCCGTGTCCACATGGGACTCTCCGAGATGTGGAAGGCAAGCTTGGCGACCAAATAGGAAGATTCCTTTCTCTGTAACTGACCTTGTGTAACCCTAGATCCCTCCTGTGTCTATATAAACTGAAGGGCTAGGTCCATAGATAGATCTTCATAATCATAGTCAGGCTAGACTTTTAGGGTTTAGCCATTACGATCTCGTGGTAGATCAACTATTGTAATACTCATATTCATAAAGATCAATCAAGCAGGAAGTAGGGTATTACCTCCATAGAGAGGGCCCGAACCAGGGTAAACATTGTGCCCCCCGTCTCTTGTTACCATCGATCCTAGACGGACAGTTCGGGACCCCCTACCCGAGATCCGCCGATTTTGACATCGACATTGGTGCTTTCATTGAGAGTTCCACTGTGTAGTCGTCAAGAGGTTTGATGGCTCCTTCGATCACTTACAACGACGTTGTCAAGAGGATTCATTGAGGTTTAGCGCTTGGTCTCACCGATCATTACACTTCGGTGGCACCGAAGCGTACTTAGCGCAATGGCAAGGGCCAATCGGTGGGACAGGAAACTTCATTTCAGTTGGTCCAAGATGAGCTTGGTGGAAACCTAACCCTAAGAGTTTTCGTCAAATCTAATGTAAAGGAATTTCTTTGTGGATAGGAAGTTCTCATTCGTGGCAAGAAGATAGGCATTAACTTTGTGCAAAGAATCAGAAAAGGAAATAGCACAAAGTGGTCGAAGCATACCCTAACTTGGTGATGATTCGCTACGGTGGCAACGGCAGCGAAGAATCCCGTTGACGGCGGCGGAAACCTGTGGCGAAGGCGCACAGGCAGAGACAACGACGATCCAGAGACCAAGGGGCAGCAACACTCGTGCGGTTTGAAGGAATTTTTAACTGTATGGGTACACAGAGTATATGTACCCGGTCGGTGGCACCGAATGGAATGGTTCAGTAGCACTGAGATGCAAAACTGCGTGCAGTTAGTGCAACTCGGTGGGACCGTGTCATTCTAATGGGTATCACTGAGATGAAAACCTAGATCAATCTGGTGATTTCAGTGGCACCGAGTAGGATTGTGTTGGTCTGACCGAAATGCACAAGAAGGTTTTCGAAGGCAGCCCTTGACGGATCGGTGACTCTGAGTGCTCCTCACTCGAAAGGTCCGAAAAAGACTTGTTCAATTTTTGTGATGTAGCATGAATAGAGTTTGAGAAGATAAAAGCATAGATATCTAGATAAGGCGCTTTGGCATTCTTGTCCATCCATTTGGCCAATAAAAACCAAGACAATCAAACAACAAATGGATGTCCTTGAATGGAGAAATTATGCAACCAACGTGCTCACACAATAAGAAAGCAAATGAAACATGTGACAAAGCATGCACAAACAATTCTAGCATCTATATAGCAATTGGCGGTGACTAGGTCATCTATATATGAGTATATTGACTGAGGAGTCAAATGAGAACATTTGATCGTAGGTCATACTCCTTGTTTAAGCACAAGTGGGGTTACCACTTTTACATAAAGCATTGATGTTTTTCACACGATTGGATTTGCTTTAGATCAATCCTTAGAGCAAAGCTCCCCCTTGATGTGATGCCCCCCCTAAGAGGGATGAACTGACCTTGGGTTTTGTCGATGATGACTTCATGTAGATAGTGAAGACATGGATGCTCAATGTTGATGTAGATCTTTTGGAGCAATCCGTTGGAGTGTTCCACTTTCAATACCTACATGGGTTAGTCCCACAAGGAACATAGAAGGATATCCATAAACATAGAGTGAATTGCACATTTGATGATGTCCATGAAAGCATTAGGTTACCTTGTCCCTTGTCTTACCAACAAGAGGGTTTGTGACTCCATGAACTAGTGCAAGATATGGAAGTTGATTGCACAAGTCCTTGCCAAAATGAATATGAGTTAAGTATGTTGGCAGAGTCACCCTCAAGAACACTTTAGTTCTTCTTCTTTTGGATCCACATCAACTTGATGGGAATACTTGGAGTTGTAGTCGTACTTGATGATCTAGAGCTTGACGTAGTCCTAGGAACCCACTTGACCATGTGATACGTCTCCGTCGTATCTATAATTTTTATTGTTTCATACCAATATTATACAACTTTCACATATTTTTGGCAACATTTTATATGATTTATTGGACTAACCTATTGATCCAGTGCCCAGTGCCAGTTCCTGTTTGTTGCATCTTTTTTGTTTTGCAAAAAATCCATATCAAAGAAATTCCAAACACGATAAAAATTTACACATAATTATTTTGGAATAAATGTGATTTTGGGGGCTTAGAATCAACGCAAATGGAGGCCCACAGTGCCCACAAGACACCAGGGCGCGCCCCAGGGGCCAGGCACGCCCTGGTGGGTTGTGCTCTCCTCAGATGTCGGTTGGGTCTCTACTTCGGGCGCAAGGAAGCTTCTATCCGGAAAAAAATCGTGTTAAAATCTCAGCGCAATCGTAGTTACGGATCTCCGGGAATATAAGAAACGGTTTTTGGCCAAATCTGGGGAACGCGAAACAGAAGAGAACAGAGAAGAAGATCCAATCTCGGAGGGGCTCCTGTCCCTCCGCCACCATGGAGGCCATGGCCCAGAGGGGGAACTCTCCTCCCATCTATGGGGAGGCTAAGGAAGAAGAAGGAGGAGGGGGGCTCTCTCCCCCTCTCTCCCGGTGGCGCCGGAGTGCCATTGAGGCAAGGATCGAGACGGCGATCTACATCAACCATTTTGCTAACGTCAACACCAACTCTCTCCCCCTCTATGCAGCGGTGTAACACCCCTTCTCCCCGCTGTAATCTCTACTTAAACATGGTGCTCAGCTCCATATATTATTTCCCAATGATCTATGGTTATCCTATGATGTTTGAGTAGATCCGTTTTGTCCTGTGGGTTAATCGTGATCTTAGTTGGTATGATTGTATATTTTATTTAAGGTGTTGTCCTAAGGTGCCCTCCTCTCGCGGAAACATGGGGGATCCTCGCAGTAAGGTGTTGCAATATGTCCATGGTTCGGTTATGGTGGGTTGCGAGAGTGACAGAAGCTGAAACCCGAGTAAGTGGGTTATGGTGACTTGATACTTAATGCCATGATTGGGTTTCATGGCATTAATGATATTTATTAGTTGTAGATGCTTTCTAGAGTTCATAAATACATATGATCCAAGTAGAGAAAGTATGTTAGCTCATGCCTCTTCCTCATGTAAAATTGCAAGAATGATTACTGGTACTTGTTATCAATTGCCTAGGGACAAATGACTTTCTTGTTGACAAAAGCTATCTAATTTTATTACATTGCAATTTATTCGTAGTTTTATTCTTGCAAAGTACTCATAGTTTTATTTTTGCAAAATAGCTTCATACTTGTTTTAGGTAAAGCAAACGTCAAGTGTGCGTAGAGTTGTATCGGTGGTCGATAGAACTTGAGGGAATATTTGTTCTACCTTTAGCTCCTCGTTGGGTTCGACACTCTTATTTATCGAAGAAGTTAGCAAACGATCCCCTATACTTGTGTGTTATCAAGACCTTTTTCTGGTGCCGTTGCCAGGTAGCAATAGTGTGGGGTGAATATTCTTGGGTGTGCTCTTTTGCTTTATCACTAAGTAGTTTTTATTTTCTGTTCTAAGTTGTTCTCTATCTTTAATTATGGATATGGAACATAGAACACCAAAAAAATTAGTGGTACTTGCTACTCATGGAGATGGGGAACCTCCTAAAACCCTCGATGCTCGTTATGTGAAAAATATTAAACACTACTTTGATAATCCTGAGAAAACCCCATTCAACTTGATAGTGGGAGTAATGTTGGATCAATGTGAATACTTTAGGGATTATCGCTTAACACAAAAAGGGAAATTATTATGGGATCAAATTGATATCCTGCATTGGTATGCTTGGAATTTATGCCAGAGATATGATTATGCTTGTTGCTCTAGGATGAATGCTCCACACCTTCCCTTTTAATGTAAATTTAATGATAATGAAACCTTGGATTCTTATGCTAACGGTAGGTATGCTTATTATGATGTGGAATGAATAGAAGAATTTGTTGCTTTTAAGGGTTCTTATGAAATTGAATCTTTGTTTTTAAAGTATGAAACTTTTGATGATGATGTTTATAGACCTAAAAATTTTGCCATCCTTAAACATTGCTATGATAATTATAAATATAATTCCGATATTGACGAAATTATTGAGAATATCTTCGCTATGCGAGAAGAGACTGATATTTTGCAGCAGTCTATGGAAGAAGAAATTGATGAAATTGTGAGCTCATTCGATGAAAAAGATGATGAGGAGAGCGAAGAACAAAAGGAGGAAGAGCGGATGAGCTACTCGTGCCCACCTTCTAATGAGAGTAACCCTCCAACTCATACATTGTTTAATGTCCCTTCATTCTTACCGAAGGATGAATGCTATGATAATTGCTATGATCCCGTCGATTCTTTTGAAATATCCCTTTTTGATGAACTTGATGATTGATATGCTTGTGGCCAAGATGCCAATATGAATTATGCTTATGGATATGAACCTGCTATAGTTCCTTATGTTAAGAATGGAATTATTGCTATTGCACCCACAGATGATAATCCTATTATCTTTTTTCTCCAAACTACACTATATCGGAGAATTTTGCACTTATTAAGGATTACATTGATGGGTTGCCTTTTACGGTTGCGCATGATGATTTTGATGAATATATTATGCATGTGCTTGCTGCGCCTACTTGCAATTATTATGAGAGAGTAACTACATCTCCGCCTCTCTATGTTTCCAACACGATAAAATTGCAAGGAACTGCTTATGCTATGTATTGGCCTTTACTTGATGTGCATGAATTGTTTTCGTATGACATACCGATGCATAGGAAGAGAGTTGGACTTCTTCATTGCATGATATATGTTGCTTTGTGCTCACTACTAAATGCCAAATCATTGTTAATTAAAATTGGCTTTGATATACTGTGGGATCCGGCTAGATTCATTACTTGAGCACTTTATGCCTAGCTTAATGGATTCAAAGAAAGCACTGCAGGGAGGAAACTCAAAAGTTTTAGAGAGTCATTTTATTCTATTGAGTGCTTTTATAAAGTTTAAAAAAAATATAGAGGGGAACTTAAAACTTCACAAAATGAAAAGTGAAAAGTGGGAGGGACGAGCATTGTGAAAGTGGGAGCTAGCCTTGAACTTTGTTCATGCCCTTGTATAAATCCTTTGTATTGTCAAATTACTGTGCCAAGATTTGCCTTTAGGATGAGTAGATTGCTTGTTTTTTATTGGAACGTCAAAAGCTTCTGAAACTTTTTGCATAGTATTTCTGTACAAATTTTTTATTTTGTCCTAATTTTTAGAATTTTTGGAGTATCAGAAGTATGGTAGATATTCAGATTGCTATAGACTGTCCTGTTTAAGACAGATTCTATTGTTGATGCATTGTTTTGCTTGTTTTGATGAAACTATCGATTCTATCGGTGGTATAAGCCATGGAAAAGTTATAATACAGTAGCTACAATGAAAAAACAAAATATGAATTGGTTTGCAACAATACTTAGAGTAGTTGCTTTATTATACTAATGGATCTCACCGAGTTTTTTGTTAAGTTTTGTATGGATGAAGTGATCAAAGATTGAGGTCTCGATATAAGGAGAAGGAGGAGAGGCAGGAGCTCAAGCTTGGGGATTCCCAAGGCACCCCAAGTAAATATTCAAGGAGACTCAAGCGTCTAAGCTTGGGGATGCCTCGGAAGGCATCCCATCTTTCTTCAACAAGTATCAGTATGTTTTCATCTTTGTTTCGTTCATGTGATATGTGTGAATCTTGGAGCATCTTTTGTGTTTATTTTTCATTTTTCTTTTATGCACCATGCTGGTATGATATAGTCCATGGTTAACTTATAGAATTTTCATTGCACTTCACTTATATATTTTGAGTATGACTTTATAGAATGCTTCACGTGCTTCACTTATATTATTTGAAGTTTGGATTGCCTATTTCTCTTCACATAGAACACCGTTGTTTGTAGAATTCTCTTTTGCTTCACTTATTTTTATTAGAGCATGATCTTTTGTAGAAAGAATTAAACTCTCATGCTTCCCTTATATCTATTTAGAGACTCAACAAGAATTGATCAATTGCATGGTTAGTCATAAAATCATACATAAAACTTATGAATCATTGAATATGATTTGTTTGATTCCTTGCAAAAGTCTTGCGATATAGAGATTGAATATGTGGGTGGTACTAGTAAACGGTTGTGGTTAGTAAGAATATTGGTGTTCAGGCTTGTGATTCCTGAAGCATGCACATATAGTCGCTCGTTATGCTATGAAGTTGGAGCATGATTTATTATTGATTGTCTTCCTTATGAGTGGCGGTCGGGGACGAGCGATGGTATTTTCCTACCAATCTATCCCCTAGGGGCATGCGTAGTAGTACTTTGCTTCGAGGGCTAATAAACTTTTGCAATAAGTATATGAGTTCTTTATGCCTAATGCAAGTCCATGGATTATACGCACTCTTACCTTTCCGCAATTTGCTAGACTCTACGGTACCGTGCATTGCCCTTTCTCACCGCGAGATGTGGTGCAAACTTCGCAGGTGCATCCAAACCCCGTGGTATGATATGCTCTATCACACATAAGCCTTATTATATCTTCCTCAAAATAGCCACCATACCTACCTATTATGGCCTTTCCATAGCCATTCCGAGATATATTGCCATGCAGCTTCCACCGCCTCCATTTTGATGACTTGAGCATTCATTATCATATTGGTTTGCATGATCGTAAGGTATCTAGCATGATATTTACATGCCTTGTCCTTTTTTTGATATCGTTGCTATGCTAGATCATTGCACATCCTGGTACACTTCCAGAGGCATTCATATAGAGTCATAATTTGTTATAGGTATCAAGTTGTAATTTTTATTTCTTTTGAGTTATAAGTAAATGGAAGTGTGATGATCATTATTAGAGCATTGCCCCAGTGAGGAAAGGATCATGGAGACTATGATTTCCCCACAAGTCGGGATGAGACTCTAGACAATGAGAGAGAGAAATATAAAAAAGATAAAAAAAGAGAAAGAAAAGAAAAATAAAAAAGAAAGAAAGAAAAGAAAGAAAGAAAGAAAGAATGAAAAAAAGAATTAAAGAGAGAAGGGGCATGCTAGTTCCACACTTGTGCTTCAAAGTAGCACCATGTTTTTCATATGGAGAGTCTCCTATGTTGTCACTTTCATATACTAGTGGGAATTTTCCATTATAAGATTAGATGCACACGCACTTAGTTTTCATTTCGAGCTTTCATGCACTAATGGCTCTTAGTGCATCCGTTGCATGGCAATCCCTACTCCTCGCATTGATATCGATTGATGGGCATCTCCATAGCCCATTGGTTAGCCCGTCGATGTGAGATTTTCTTACCCTCTTTGTCTTCTCTACATTTACCCCTACCATCATACTCTATTCCACTCATAGTGCTATATCCATGGCTCGCTCTCATGTATTGCGTGAGGGTTGAAAAAGCTGAAGTGCGTTAAAAAGTATGAACCAATTGCTCGGCTCGTCATCGGGGTTGTGCATGATAAATACTTTGCGTTAAGAAGATAGAGCATGACAAGACTATAGTATTTTGTAGGGATAGCATGATGGCCCACAAGTATATGAGATAAATTGTAGCCTTTTCAATAAGTAAGAGTGTCGAACCCAACGAGGAGCAGAAGGAAATGACAAGTGGTTTTCAGCAACGTAATGTCTTCAAACGCTGAAATTGTAATTAATGAGTAGTTTGATAGAAAGATAATTTGTAACGAGCAAGTAATGATAGTAGTAGAAAAAGTGCAGCAAGGTATCCCAATCCTTTTGAGGCAAAGGACATGCCAAAACAGTCTCTTATAATAAGCAAAGCGCTCTTGAGGGTACACGGGAATTTCATCTAGTCACTTTCATCATGTTGATTCGATTCATGTTCGCTACATTGATAATTTGATATGTGGGTGGACCGGTGCTTAGGTTCTGTTTTTACTTTAACAAAATGCCTACTTATGATTAACCCCCTCGCAGGCATCTGCAACTACGAGAAAAGTATTAATAATAAATTCTAACCATAGCATTAAACTTTTGGGTCCAATCGGTCCCTTACGAAATAGTGCATAAACTAGGGTTTAAGCTTCTGTCACTCTCACAACCCATCATCTATTAACTACTCCACAATGCATTCCCTTAGGAGCAAATATGGTGAAGTGTCATGTAGTCGACGTTAACATGACACCACTAAGGGAATCACAACATACATATTATCAAAATATCGAACACATATCAAGTTCACATGATTACTTGCAACGTGATTTCTTGCATGACCTCAAGACAAAAGTAACTACTCACAAGTGATAAACATGCTCAAGATCAGAGGGGTATTAAATAGCATAATGGATCTGAACATATAATCTTCCACCAAATAATCCATATAGTAATCAACTACAAGATGTAATCAACAATACTAGTCACCCACAAGCACCAATCTATATTTCTGGTACAAAGATTAAAGACAAGAGATGAACTAGGGTTTGAGAGGAGATGGTGTTGTTGAAGATGTTGATCAAGATTTCCCTCCCCGAGATGGGAGAGTTGTTGCTGATGATGATGACGATGATTTCCCCCTTCGGGAGGGATGTTCCCCTGGCGGAATCGTTCCGCCAGACGGCAAAAGTGCTCCTGCCCAAATTCCGCCTCGAGACGGCGGAACTCCATCCCGAAAGTCCTCTCCCTATTTTTTCTAGGTCAAAATGACTTATATACCGGAAGATGGGCACCGGAGGTGGGCTGGGCTGAGCACAACCCACCAGGGCGTGCTTGGGGGGCCAGGCGCGCCCTGGTGTCTTGTGCTCACTAGGTGCCCCCCTCCGGTGGTTATTTGCTCCAGTATATCTTATTTATTCCATAAAAAATCCTCGTGAATTTTCAGCTCATTTGGAGTTGTGCAGAATAGGTAGCCTGACGTAGCTTTTTCTGGTCCAGATTTCTAGCAGCCGGAATTCTCCCTCTTTGTGTGTACCTTGCATATTATGAGAGAAAAGGCATTAGAATTACTCCAAAAACCATTACTATGGATAAAAACTTTATAAATAATAGTGGGTAAACATGATGCAAAATGGACGTATCAACTCCCCCAAGCTTAGACCGCGCTTGTCCTCAAGCGAAAACCGAAATCGAAAAACATGTCCACATGCTTAGAGAGAGAGAGGTGTCGATAAAAACAAAATATGGACATAGAATCGTCATGTGAATTATTGTAGCAGCAACAAACTTTAACATAAAAACTTTATCATAAGAATTTTATCATAGACTTCTCATAAATAAGTAACAATTCATCACACTATCGAAGTATAAAGCATACACTCTATTGGGAACCAACAAACTATGTTCTCAATCAACTTTGCAAGTACAATTCATCATCTTTGCAGCAAGGGTCACATATAGGAACCGTTAGGCAAGTCCACATACTCAACCATCATACAGTCTTCTATGATTTCTAGCACTCACCGCATACACATGAGCAAAACGTTTGAACCGGACACATAGAGAGATATGAGCTTATAGTTTCGCCTCCCAACGTATTCACCTCAAGGGTGATGTGAACAATAATAACTCATGCTACCAATATTCAACTGGACATATGTGCCTAGATCTTTCCTCACCATATGATGCTTGCCAAAGGAGAAAAATAAAAAGGAATAGGGAGAAAAACTTTGACTCTTGCATAAAAGTAAATACATAAAATTAAAAGATAGGCCCTTTGCAAAGGGAAGCAGAGGTTGCCATGCACTTAATTGTTTGTATGCTCAACCCCTTAGTGCAAAAGAATGTCACGTTATATTGCCCCTTATGATAGTAACCTTTGTTATCCAGTCTGTCGCTTTTATTCTTTGCTATCACAAGTTCGTACAATGATCAATTTGCTCTTACACTAAATGATCTAACAATATTAGAGGCAATTTTTATTGCCTTATGGCACCGATGACAACTTACTTGAAGGATCTTACTCAATCCTTAGGTAGGTATGGTGGACTCTTGAAAATAAGATTTGGGTTTAAGGGTTTTTGGATACACAAGTAGTATCTCTACTTAGTGCGGAATTTTTGTCTAGAAAAGATGGGTGGCAAGCACCACATGTTGAAGGATCTATGACAATATAACTTCTATGTGAATATGAGAAAACATAAATCATTACGTTGTCTTCCTTGTCCAACATCAACAATTTTGGCATATAATATTTTTATGGGGGCTCACAATCACAAAAGATTTCTAGGATAGTGTATTTGTATGTGAATCTTCTCTTCCCTTATTAATTCTTTCATGAGTTGCATCATTGACCAATGCTATGTTTGTCAATCTCTAATAAAATTTTCTACTTATACTTTTCCTTATATGGTGTCATTACCTACCATAAGATTAGCATATGACCTTACTCATTTATTTCCTTTCTTTTTATTGGAACATGAAAGTAAAGAAAGAAAAAACTCAAACTAAACCTTATTATATATCTCGCACCCGATTACAAGGATAGATCGCTAAGCAAACTCTCAAAAAGAAAGGATTGAACTAAAATTTTATTCATCTAAAGCAAAAAGATAACTATGGATCGAACTACGATAAGTAAATGCAAAAGATAGTGGGGGTGGTACGATACCGGGGCACCTCCCCCGAGTTTTGTGGAAGCCAAGGGCAGGCCCATACCCGATACTCAATTTTCTTTTGGTGATGAAGAAGGTGGTGGTGATGAAGCAACATTTTCCAATATAACCATGAGTAGCTCCCTCAAACCTTGAATCTCCCGAAGGGATCGATGAAGTAACTTGGTATTTTTCCTCACTTCAGCCATTATGTGTTTATTTTCCGGGCCCCAAGAGTTTGTTCCTGCATTGCTTTCTCTTGGACGAACTATGTCCCAATTGGACGGTATGTGAACACGAGGAGTATTCTCGAACCCATAATTGTGAATCAAATTGTGAAAATTGTTACGATGTAACCTATGTAAGTGCCTTCTTGGTGGGAGTCCTTCATGCACTTCGGGGCTCTCTTGATTGTTTGATGATCTCATAGCTTGATGAGGATTAGGATGAGTGGAGATGCCAGCTAATCTCACTACAAAAAATACACTTCCGTGATGATACGTGTTTGTCACGGTAGGTCACGCTTTTTGTCATGCATGTACATCCATGACAAATTTATGATAGAATCAAGATAGTCATACCTCTGCTGTCGTAGAAGTGTTCCATGACATTACCAAAATTATCATCACAGAAGTGTCCACTTCCATGACGATAAATCGCGCTTCACAGAAGTGCTTTCGTCAAGGGTGACCGACACGTGGCATCCACCGTAACGGAACGCCGTTAAGCTATCGGGTCGGGTTTTGGATCCGATAACCCGTTAACAGCCCCAACCAATGGGGATTTTCCATGTGTAAAATCATCATTGGCTGGAGGAAACACGTGTCGGCTCATCGTCGGGACAGATGTCATCCACTCATTGGACAGAAGGCGCCTATGATACGTTGACACGTGGCATGGCCCAACAAAGGCCCATTCCTGTGAAAAGGCCGGCCCGTTTGACTTGGTCAAAAGGTGGTGGGCCGGCCCATGGAAAGCCTGTTAACGGCCTGTTCGCATATAGCCCATTTACAGCCCGCTAACCCAAGGCCCGTTACGCCCTACCGAATTAGGACCAGTAGTGTCATCTGGGCCATCCAATATGATTCCAGCATGTTTTCACTTCTGGCCCATGTATGGCCCATGACGTCTTTCGGCCCATATGAGGCCCTATGTAACTCTTGGCCTATTAACGGCCCGTGGTGAAACTGGCCCGTAATGAACAGTGTATCACTTTACACCCATTAACGGCCCGTGGTGAAACTGGCCCGTAATGAACAGTGTATCACTTTATACCCATTAACGGCCCATTATTCCGTTGGGCCGTCTCTAGCCCATGTTATCTTTCGGCCTTCTCAGAGCCCATTTATTCTTGGGCTCATTTCCAACATTCGTTTACTTAGGTCTGTTACTGTCATTTTCTCCTTGTGGGCCAAATTCAGCCCATGGTTACAGTCGGCCCGTTTGTGGTTTGTTAATACGTTGGGTCATTTTCATAGCGTCATCAAATACGGCCTATTAACGATGGCCCGTTATGGTCGGCCCATGAACGGACGATTCCAACTCTAGGCCATTTACGGCCAGAATGCGCTCTGTTTGGCCCATGTTTGGCCAATCGATCATACGACCCGTATAAGGCCCATTGATGATACGGCCCGTAGAAGGCCCATTAATGATACGGCCCGTAGAAGGCCCATTGTTTCTACGGCCCGTAGAAGGCCCACTATTACTACGACCTGTAGAAGGCCCACTGTTTATACGGCCCGTAGAAGGCCCACTGTTTCTACGGCCCGTAGGAGGCCCAGTGTCACTACAGTAAATATTAGCCCATGGTTATTGTGGCCTAGTTTTAAAAAATAGGTTACTGCAGCCACTAGCAAACCGCAGAAAAAGAACTGCACGGACTACAAGAAAACAAATAAACAAGACAACAAGGAAATAAATAAGCAAGCAACTTACACTAGGCTATCACGGCTATTACACATATTACATCCACTGGGCATCAAAGTTCGCCACCAGTGCAAATATAGGGAACACAGCAGCATATAAACGCCGTAGCAAAACAAGTCCAGAACTGAAACCACTTCAGAAGAGCTCAAGAAACAATATCCTGGGTACCCATAATGCTAGCAAGATGCTTAGCAAGCTTATTAAGTTTCTCTTGTTTGGCGCTTAAGTCCTCCAGCGCTTGCTGTTGCACTAGAAAGTATGCATCTGAATTCTGCAGGGACTTCCTCAGTCCTTCGGCTTCCTGTCGCATAACATCTGATCGATGTCTTTCAACTTGAAGTTGAGACTCAAGAAGCCGAACTGATTTAGGCAATGAGTTCGAAGAGCTGGTGCCAGTAGTGGTAGCTAGTAACTCGAACACTACATCAAGACAGGACTTTGGGGTTGTCTCAGTGTCTTCAATATAGTTTTTATCAGTTGTCTTGGATACCAACAGGGATGTCTCACTATCTTGAACCTTATCTGCATTAGTTCCTTTACCATTGCATAACAGGGTACTCTTCTCCAGTATTTTATCCGCGTTCTAAAAGAGAAACAAACAAACACATCTCAGGTTTACAAGGTAGTATATGGAACTCATTTTGGTAAACCAGTTCAGTAGTAAGGTGGACAGGATAACAGCATGAAACAAACATATATCTATGTAGTATGGTCACTCTATGTGTCGGCGTTCTGGGAACGGGGGTCCCCAGACTTGCCTGCCTGCGGCCTGCGGCGTGGCTCAAAGGGGGGCCCAGCATGGCCCATCTTCACCAATGCGAACTCAAGACCCTCGCGAGGGGCCAAGCCTCGCGGGGCGGACGACACGGAGCTTCCTCAGGCACGGCCTCGTTAGGCTGGCTCGCGAGGAGGAGGAGAGATCAAGGCGGGGTACCTCGCGAGGTGCCCGTGACGCAAGCCATGACGACTCAGGGCGCCAGGCGGGTGCCAGCCCGCGCAGCGTCCTCCTTTCCTCTTTGGTGCAAAGGGGGCAAGCGCAGCCGCGGAGTACCGAGGCATCAGGCAAAGGTTGCCATTTCGGTGCAACGAGACCAAGACCAGGAGGACTACGAGACGGAGGTCACCGTGGAGCCCAAACAGCGTCATCACCAGAGCTTTGCGCAGGCGAAGACTACTTTTGTCAGGATAGCTGATACTTGCTGTCCCCCTTCAAAATAGCCCGCCATTGTTGGCTCCCTTCCCGCTCAATATTTGGGAAGAGGACCAAGGCCCCTATAAATAGGACCAGCCACCCACATGGCAAGGGGTCGGCCGGTTGGAAGCAGAGAGAGAGAGAGAAAGGTGACTGAACTCCTCCCAGAAGTTCATTGCCCCAGCCAAGAACAGACCCTCGCGAGGCTGTTCTTCCTTGTATTGTTCATCATCATCAACCGAAGAGGCAATCCACACACCACACACTGGAGTAGGGTATTACACCACAACGGTGGCCCGAACCAGTATAAACCCTGTGTCTCTTGTGTTGTTCTTTTGATAGTTTTGATCCTAGCACGGCGGAGGGGTGCAGGTAGGTTGGAGGCGAAATCTCCGCGCGCACCCTAGTGTTCGAACCTCAAGGGTCTGCCGGAACCCGAAATCCGACATTTGGCGCGCCAGGTAGGGGTGCGCCGGAATTCGCCTTCCACCGCCCCGTTCTCCTCCGACCATCGCGCTCATGTCTGACGCACGTCGGGCCCGTGCGGAGCGCCGGGCCAACCTCGCTTCCTGCATCGCCCAGACGGCCCCTGTCGGCGGGCGTCCTCGCCGTTCCCCGTCACCTGCCGTCAACGCCACCATCGGCCCGGCGGGGGACGAGCAGCAAGCATTGTCCCAACATCTGTCCGTGCGGCAAGACGGCCGCACCGCAACTCCCTCGCTCACCCCAGCTGGTTCTTCGTCCCACGTGCTCCGCGCGCCCATGGATCCCCGCAACCTCTCCCCCGCCTATCGCGTTGCACCAACACCCCCAATTGTCGCGGCCCTCTTGGGCGGCTCGCAGGCGCCGCCTACAAGTTACCACGTCAAGCCGTTCATCCGCCGGGTCAGCGCCGCTTCCACGCGGCAGGGGGCTCCCCTGGATCGGGCGGCGCCTGAGACCGGCCTGAGCTTCAGCCCGGAGGATCACCCCTCCAACTCGGCCTGCTCGGGCGCACTCCCCATGCTATGCACCCCCACCATCTGCCAGGTGGCCGTCACCAGAACTCTAATCGATGGCGGGGTGGGCCTCAGCGTGCTCTCAATCGAGGCCTTCAACCTCCTCTGCATACCCCTGGAACGGTTGCAGCCCAGCCGGCCCTTCTCAGGCGTTGGGGGCAGGTCGTCCAGCTCCTTGGGGAAGATCTGGCTCCCAGTGACCTTCGGCACCTACGACAACTTCCGCACGGAGCTGGTCGACTTCGACATCACCCCCATCGGCCTCCCCTACAACGCCATCCTCGGCTACCCAGCGCTGGCCCAGTTCATGGCCGCAACGCACCCGACGTACAACCTCATGAAGATGCCCGGGAGCAGTGGTGTCCTCACCGTGCACGGGGATACCGGTGACGCTCTGCGGGTGCTCAAGCTCGTCTTCAAGACAGCAGCGTCGGCACAGCCGGCCGACTTGGAGGCCCCCGAGCCCAAGGGGGCTGCGCCTGCCAAGAAGAAGCAGTTGTTCACCCAAGACAAGGCAGAAACCAAGCAGATACCTGTCGATGAGGAAGGGTCCACCAACGCCACTTTCACCATAGGCGCCCACCTCAAACCCGAGCAGGAGGAGGCCCTGGTCGGGTTCCTACGCGCAAACAAGAAGGTATTCGCTTGGGAGCCGGACCAGTTGGCAGGGATCCCCAGGAATGTAATCGAGCATCACCTCAATGTGTGCCCCAACGTGCGCCCTGTGAAGCAGAAGGCCAGGCGGCAGTCCACAGAAAAGCAGGCCTTCATCGTCCAAGAGACCCGCAAATTAGAGGCCGCAGGGGTCATTCGCGAGGTCCGATACCCAGATTGGTTGGCCAACCCTATCGTTGTGCCGAAGAAGGGAGGGGAGGAACGCATGTGTGTCGACTTCACCAACCTCAACAAGGTGTGCCCGCAAGATCCGTTCCCGCTCCCCCGCATCGACCAGATCATTGATTTCACTGCGGAGTGCGACCTGTTATGCTTCCTGGATGCCTTCTCTGGGTATCACCAGATCAAGATGGCGGTAGAAGACGTCGAGAAGACAGCCTTCCTAACCCCGTGTGGGGTGTACTACTACACCTGCATGCCATTCGGGCTGCGTAACGCAGGGGCGACCTTTCAGTGGCTGATGCATATCACCTTGGGCCCGCAGCTCGGGAAGAATGTTGAATCTTACGTCGATGACATCGTGGTAAAATCTCGGGAGGCTAGGACCTTGATACAAGACCTGGAGGAAACCTTCACGAGCCTCAACGCAGTGAACCTATGGCTCAACCCAGAGAAGTGTGTGTTCGGAGTCCCCTCGGGCAAGCTCTTGGGTTTCCTCGTGTCCCACCGAGGCATCGAGGCTAACCCGGAGAAGGTCAAGGCGGTGGAAGACATGAGCCCACCAAAGACCCTCAGAGAAATGCAGAAGCTCACGGGGCGCGTGACCGCGCTAGGGCGTTTCATCTCCAAGTTGGGGGAACGAGCCCTGCCCTTCTTCCAGCTAATGAAGAAAAAGGGGCCCTTCGAGTGGACTGAAGAGGCTGACAAGGCGTTCCAGGATCTCAAGAGATACCTGACCAGCCCACCGGTCATGGTGGCCCCACGCCCTGAGGAGCCCCTGGTGCTCTACCTCGCCGCCACTCCCTACTCCACCAGCGCAGCCTTGGTAGCAGTCAGAGAGGAGCGTCGAATCAAAACCACGGCAGCAGCCCGGGACAAGGCAGAACAGGGACAAGGAAGGCCCACAGAAACCGCCATCGTGGCTGAGGAGGATCAGCCGCCGCAGAGGGGCGCACCAGAGGCAGAAGAGGCCCCTCTTCCAGATGGCCAGTCTCAGGAGGCCTCCTTGCCTCAAGAGGCGCCATGGTCTCCGAAGGGAGCCACCAGCACTGACGCACTCCACCTCGTTGAGCACCCAGTGTACTTCATCAGCACAGTGCTGCGGGATGCAAGAGCATGGTACCCCATGCCTCAAAAACTCCTCCTCGCGCTACTGGTGGCTTCGCGCAAACTGCGGCACTATTTTCAGGGTCACCCCATCAAGGTCGTCTCGTCATACCCCCTAGAGAAGGTGCTCAGGAGCCCCAATTCAGCCGGGAGGGTCGCTGAGTGGAACATAGAGCTGCAAGCGTTTCAGCTCGAATTCAGCACGACCAGAGTCATCAAGGGAGCAGCGTTGCGGATTTTGTGGCAGAATGGACAGAGGCGCCAGGCCTCAAGGGCGACGAGGATCGGTCCCTGTCCCCGGGAAGCGAGGCGCCAGAAGGCTGGGTCATGTACTTCGATGGGGCATTCTCCAGACACGACGCAAGGGCTGGGGCGGTGCTTATATCGCCCACCCAGGACAAGCTCTATTACGCTGTGCAGCTTTGTTTCCAGCAAGGCGAAAAGGTCTCCAACAACATAGCGGAGTATGAAGTTTTAATAGCGGGCATGAAGGCCGCAGCTGCCCTGGGAGTGAAAAGCCTCACCATCAAGGGCGATTCGCAGCTCCTTGTCAATTTCTCCAACAAGGTGTACGAGCCGAAGGATGAGCACATGGAGGCCTACCTTGCAGAGGTCCGCAGGATGGAAAAGTAGTTATGGGGGTTGGAGTTGCAGCATGTGCCCCGTGGCACCAATCAGGAAGCCGATGACATCGCCAAATGCGCGTCCAGGCGATTACCTCAGGAGACTGGCGTTTTTGAGGATCGGCTCTTCAAGCCTTCAGCCTTACCGTCATTATCAAACACGGCTCAGCCCAGGGAGGAGCTCCCTCAGCCACCTGCCTCAGGAGCTCCGGCTTGTGGCCCGGCCTCAGGAGCACGCCTGCTCCTGACGATGGAACCTCAGGAGGGATGTTGGATCATGGAGCTCCGGAGCTACTTAACGCAAGGGACCCTGCCGGAGAAGGAGGAGGAAGCAGAGCGAGTGGCGCGCCAGGCCACGGCATACTTCATCAAAGATGGAGAGCTCTACTAGAAGCGACCAAATGATGTATCCCTGCGCTGCATCCCCAGGGAGCAAGGGAAGGAACTACTGGAAGATATACATGGCGGAGACTGCGGACATCATTCATCATCACGGACCCTCGTTGGCAAGGCATTCCGCAGTGGGTTTTATTGGCCCATCGCGCTCAATGACGCCGTTGAACTAGTGAAAGCTTGTGAGGCCTGCCAGTTCCACGCCAAGAAGATCCATCAGCCGGCAGGGGGCTTGCAGACTATCCCCCTTTCGTGGCCATTCGCAGTCTGGGGGCTCGACATCTTGGGTCCGTTTCCTCGGGCGCCAGGGGGCTACCACTACCTTTACGTTGCCGTGGACAAGTTCACCAAGTGGGCTGAAGTGGAGGCTGTCCGCACCATTCCTGCGGGTTCCGCAGTCAAGTTCATCAAGGGCATCGTGAGCCGGTTTGGGGTGCCGAATCGCATCATCACGGACAACGGTTCGCAGTTCACCAGTAATCTCTTCAAAACATACTGTGCTAACCTTGGAACGCAGATATGCTACGCTTCAGTGGCGCACCCCCAAAGCAACGGCCATGCCAAGCGAGCCAACGCGGAGGTCCTGAGGGGCCTCAAGACTAGGACGTTCAAGAAGAAGTTGGAGGCTTGCGGCAAAGGTTGGTATGATGAACTGCAGTCCGTGCTGTGGTCCATCTGCACCACCGCGACCAAGCCGACCGGAGAGACCCCGTTCTTCCTGGTCTACGGAGCAGAAGCATTCCTCCCTCACGAGGCCAGACATCGCTCCGCGCGGGTCCTGGCGTTCTACGAGGCGCAGCAGGACACCATGCGGGGGACGAACCTCGTGCTGGGGGAGGAGCGTCGCCGGGAAGCCACGCTGCGAGCGGCGAGGTACCCAGAAGCACTGCGGCGATATCACTGCCGCAACATCCGCCCCAGGACTCTTGAGGTAGGAGACCTCGTGCTCAGGCGGGTTCTCTCCAGGGAGGGATTGCACAAGCTCTCTCCCATGTGGGAGGGCCCGTTCAAGGTTGTTCATGTTTCTAGGCCCGGCTCCGCGCGCTTGGAGACTCAGGAGGGAGTGCCAGTCCAGAATGCATGGAACATCCAGCACCTCCGGAGGTTCCACCCCTGAAAAGGCCCGGAGCCTGTGAAGCAAGGCGAGTGCCTGTGAAGCTCTCGCGTTTTGGAAAAGGCCCGGAGCCTGTGAAGCAAGGCGAGTGCCTGTGAAGCTATCGCGTTTTGGAAAAGGCCCGGAGCCTGTGAAGCAAGGCGAGTGCCTGTGAAGCTATCGCGTTTTTGAAAAGGCCCGGAGCCTGTGAAGCAAGGCGAGTGCCTGTGAAGCTATCGGGTTTTGGAAAAGGCCCAGAGCCTGTGAAGCAAGGCGAGAGCCTATGAAGCTATCGCGTTTTAGTAAAGGCCCAGAGCCTGTGAAGCAAGGCGAGTGCCTGTGAAGCTATCGCGTTTTTGAAGAGGCCCGGAGCCTGTGAAGCAAGGCGAGTGCCTGTGAAGCTATCACGTTTTGGAAAAGGCCCTAAGCCTGTGAAGCAAGGCGAGTGCCTGTGAAGCTATCGCGTTTTTGAAAAGTCCCGGAGCCTGTGAAGCAAGGCGAGTGCCTGTGAAGCTATCGTGTTTTGGGAAAGGCCCGGAGCCTGTGAAGAAGGCCAATGCCTGTGAAGCTCGCCGCCCGTGACACTCTCACATAATAATGAGTTGGGGCTGTATACGCCTTGGAGTCTCAGGAGCGCGGCCTCAGGCCCTGGGGCTCCCTCCCACGCCCAGTGGTAGCACTTAGCTCCGCGCTGGTGAGAAGACGTCGAAGACTAGACTAGGTGCCGGACGCGGCTTTTCATTTGCTTTCCGCAGTTGGCTTGTTCCACTTCATTTGAAGTTTTATTGAAGTTGTTGCCATCTTTGGCTTGTGGATCTTCGGCTTTTCACTCTCCTGCCTCGATTTCTCTTGTGCAAGGCCTCGCGAGGGGGAGAGCCGAGCGCCCTCGCAAGTGTTCCTATCCTAGTCACTCAAAGAGTTCGCGACCTGGGCCCCTTACAGGAGCACCCCTCTAGTCCGTGCCCCACGGGCACCGCGACACAAACAAAGGGCC
Source organism: Triticum urartu (assembly GCF_056163025.1). Classification (NCBI taxonomy): domain Eukaryota; kingdom Viridiplantae; phylum Streptophyta; class Magnoliopsida; order Poales; family Poaceae; genus Triticum; species Triticum urartu. The sequence continues at coordinate 150,623,237 of NC_141873.1, read as the reverse complement.
TGGGTCGGTCGCCCCCCACGGACGGGGCCGGGAACTATCCACGCTCGGGCACATAGCCGAAAGGTACGGTAACGAAAGCAAAATGATGATTAACAGCAATAACCCAAACACGCCCCCGCGGGGCTCCTCACTATTGTCTTTGTTACGTAGGAAAAAGGGAAAAGGAAGAACAAATCCGGCACGGCTCGCCTCAAACCGGCCCGCAGGGAAGGCCCGAGCTGCCTCCGGAGCTCAGGCGGACTCCCTCTCGCGCTTCACCAGGGCGCGACGGCGGGCGGACACGTTGCCACCCCCCAAGCAGATACGACGGCGTGGAGGCTAATCGCGGCCACCGCTAGAGGAGTCGCCGCCTAAAGAAGAACCGGAGAAGCTTGAGGAACCCCGAACGCCGCCAGCCGTGCGAGCGCTGCTCTCTCCATCATCACCGGAGCTGGGTTCCCAGCCGCGGTCGTCACCCTCGGGGCAGCACCCTGCGCGGAGACCATCTTCCCCAAACACCCTCACGTAGAGGGTGGCGTCGCCGTCGAACTTGAAGTGTAGGGTGCACCGACGGCCCAGGCCACGCGCACGGGCAAACGTCTGCCAACCGCGGGCAAGGGACAGGCTCCCGGCCGCGAAGACCTCCAGAGAGACCCATGAGGCCCGGCTGCAGCAGCCGTCGGCCTGGAGCTAGAGGCCGCCCGGGGCGCCGGCCGGGAGCTCGCCGATGAGGAAGCGAGGAAGCGGAAGCCGGGTGCTAGCCGGCTCCGCCGACCACACGATGAACTCCGGTAGCACTTCAGCAACACGAACGCGTGGCCTCGGGGGACGCGCAGCCGGAGCGCGCCCCCTGGCTGCAACAATCCGCCCATCGCCGTGCTGAAGATTGCCTCGACGGCCGCGGGGAGCCACCATGGTGGCCACAGGATGCTTGCAAGGGCGCCCTTGGCCGCGCTTGGTTGGGGGAGAGGCGGGCTCAACCAGGCAAGCCTTCCCCTTCTCGGCGGCCGAGAACCTCCTCGACAGGGCCATGAAGAAAAGGAGAAGCAAGGGGGGATTAACTGGAAGGGCGCGCGCCGGTCCATACTTATGGCTGGCGATGGCCAACCAACGGCCCCCACGATCGCAGGTAATTATGACCCGCTTTGCATGCAGGGACTTGTCCAATCCGTGCAGTTGCCGAGGCGCCATGGGGAAGTGGAGACGCCCACGTCCAATCAACCGCCATGCGGCGCCCAAGGCCGCAGGCTATTAGGGCCCGCGGCGCTTCGCTCTTGCCCTTCCGCCTCCCTGCACGGCCAAGTCCGGGCGCGCCTTGGGCCCGGGGGCTACTGTCGGCGTTCTGGGAACGGGGGTCCCCAGACTTGCCTGCCTGCGGCCTGCGGCGTGGCTCAAAGGGGGCCCCAGCATGGCCCATCTTCACCAACGCGAACTCAAGACCCTCGCGAAGGGCCAAGCCTCGCGGGGCGGACGACACAGAGCTTCCTCAGGCATGGCCTCGTCAGGCTGGCTCGCGAGGAGGCGGAGAGATCAAGGCAGGGTACCTCGCGAGGTGCCCGTGACGCAAGCCATGACGACTCAGGGCGCCAGGCGGGTGCCAGCCCACGCAGCGTCCTCCTTTCCTCTTTGGTGCAAAGGGGGCAAGCGCAGCCGCGGAGTACCGAGGCATCAGGCAAAGGTTGCCATTTCGGTGCAACGAGACCAAGACCAGGAGGACTACGAGACGGAGGTCACCGTGGAGCCCAAACGGCGTCATCGCCAAAGCTTTGCGCAGGCGAAGACTACTTTTGTCAGGATAGCTGATACTTGCTGCCCCCTTCAAATTAGCCCGCCATTGTTGGCTCCCTTCCCGCTCAATATTTGGGAAGAGGACCAGGGCCCCTATAAATAGGACCAGCCACCCACATGGCAAGGGGTCGGCCGGTTGGAAGCAGAGAGAGAGAGAGAGAGAGAAAGGTGACTGAACTCCTCCCAGCAGTTCATCACCCCAGCCAAGAACAGACCCTCGCGAGGCTGTTCTTCCTTGTATTGTTCATCATCATCATCCCAAGAGGCAATCCACACACCACACACTGGAGTAGGGTATTACACCACAACGGTGGCCCGAACCAGTATAAACCCTGTGTCTCTTGTGTTGTTCTTTCGATAGTTTTGATCCTAGCACAGCGGAGGGGTGCAGGTAGGTAGGAGGCGAAATCTCCGCGCGCACCCCAGTGTACGAACCTCAAGGGTCTGCCGGAACCTGAAATCCTACACTATGGTCTATATCATTCTAGTTTATGTTGCCAAATCAAGATAGATACAGTTTGAATCATATCTATTTAAGACAAAGCAGCATAGATAGAATATAAGTGTGGGAAACTACACAACAATAACAACACTTGTAATGTGCATGGCATGAGAACATAACTGTTTATTCAATTGAAACTGAAATCAACATAGAGCAAGTTACAACAGCAAACAACCAAACACGTTGAAGAAACAGGTTTAAAACATACCTGTTGCGCCGTTGGAGTTTCAATTGTATCCTTCAAATTTGAAATTAGTTGGTATCAGTAAATACAGTGATGCAAGAGCAAAGTATTATGAACCATAGCTACGGAACCTGACCTAAGAACAATTCATCTCCTGCTTTAAGTGTTGACTTCGTGTTCGGAGTGGTGGTCCTCGTGATTTGGGCACTGCAGTTGCCTTACTAACTGCTCGTGTTTGGGTGCTCTGTGGTGGAGACGGTGCTGTGTCAACGGGAACTGGGTGTCTATCTGCTGGGGTTGGGGTTAGAAGGGGTGTAGCTGGTTCTCTGTCCAACTGGGTAGGGGTACAATCTGCATGAGTGTGGGTTTTGTGTGGTGGAGCTGGTTCTTGGGAAAGTACAACCGTGGTTCTATCTACATCGACAGGTAGCACGATCTTTTCTGAAGACCATGTTTTTACTCCCACAGATACTGCCATCACTCCCTCCAATTGAAATGGTTGATAAACAAGAAAAGTAACTGAATGTACAGACATTGTAAGATAGACATGTGCAATGGATAGTAGGGAAGAAAACAGGGCATGAAATAATTCACATTTGTGTTGTCTAAGCAAACAGAATAGCAGGACATAATTTCACATATATGATGGCTAATTAAACAGGATAGCATGACATAATTTCACATGTATGATGGCTAACTAAACATGATAGAATGACATACTTCCAAATATGATGACTATGTAAATAGGATGACATGATATAACTATACGATGTGTCTATTAAAGTGGTTGGCATGCCATAAATCACAAACATGCCGTTGATGGAAACATGATGGCATGATATAATTCACAGATAGAATGGCATAATTTAAATATGATGACTATGTAAACAGGATGAGATGATATAACTATATTATGTCTTTACAAAATGGGTTGGCGTGCCATAATTCAGATACATGCTGTCTATGTAAACATCATGGCATGAAATAATTCAAATATATGATTTATATACTAAGGAAGTGAGCAGAGGGCAATCAATAATTCAAATGATGTGTCAACTAAGGAGATGGCATGCAATATTGTGTATATGATGTAAAAACTAAGCATTGCAATACAACATATGCATTATATGAGTAATATAACCCTGCCAAGTTTGAGCATATACCTCAGGGGGATAATAGGACTGGTCATCTGCCTCTGAATCCTCCTCTGAAGAGCTATCTATAACCAGCAAGATATCTGCTTCAGCAGGTAGCATTGTCTGCTCTGAAGACCTTGTTTCACTCCAGATTTCTCCATCACCAATTCAAATGGCTGATGTACAGGAAGAGCAGTTGAATATACAAACATTGTCGACAAAAGCAATGAGAAATATAAAAAAAAGGACGGCATGATATAATTCACATATATGACGCTTGCCTAAACAGCATGGCATTGCATAATTCACATACATAATGCCTTGCAATAAGATAACATTGCATAATTCACATATATAATGTCTTGTAACAAGATGGCATTGCATAATTCACATATATGGTAATTAGACACTAAACAGGTGGCATTCACACAAAGCATGTCTAAACTAAGCAAATGACATAGCAATGCAAGATACCATACGCACGATATGAGCAACATAACCATGCCAAGTTAGGGCATGCACCTCGGGGGGAAATATGACTGGTCATCTGTCTTTGAATCCTCCTCTGAGGAGCTATCGGTAACCAGCAAGACATGCGCTTCATCAGATAGCATTGTCTGCTCTGAAGACCTTGTTTCCACTCCAGATTTTTCCATGACCGTGCCAAATGGCTGATGCACAGGAAGAGTAATTGAATGTACTAAAATTGTTGACAAATTTAACACGTAATAAAAAAATGATGGCATGATATAATTCACATATAAGATGACTGGCTAACCAGGGTGGCATTGCAAAATTCACAAATATGATGCCTGGCTAGACAAGATGGCATTGCATGATTGACATATACGATAAAGAAACTAAACAGATGGCATTGACACAAAGCATGTCTAAACTAAGCAGATGACATCTTTAATGTATAGAGTAAGCAATGCAAGGCACCATATGCATGATATTACCAACATCAGCATGACAAGTTAGAGCGAAGACCTCATGGGGTAAATAGGAGTGGTCTTCTCCTTCTGAATCCCCCTCATAATAGTTATCTTCCTCTTGATTACGATCCGAAATGGGTGGAGGAGGGCTGCCTTTGTGCCCACCATGGAATGATGTCTGCATGAAATTTTATTGCCACGCAAGGCTCGTCTCTTTTGCTCTACATGATCAGTTCCATTGTGTACAATAACTAGCATGCATAGGAATAAAACATAGTGAGATTATGTAAGGAGTGCATGCACAAATCCAGAGTGATGGTAGCAAATTGTGGATAGACCCAAAACAAATGATAGCGGGCAGATAATAGCTTTAGTTAAAAAATACACATAAAGGCTCCTTTAATGTTTGTTTGCACCCAACATGAAACTCATAGTAGACACCAGAGATTAACCAGATAGTAGATAGATAGTACTGATTGCTGTCCCAATATGTACCCCACAACAATTTAAAAACTCAAATTTCAGCATTAGTTTGGACCTGACTCGGAGTATAATAGGTGAACACGACGATAATGTAGCATGTCATCATATTAAGCGACGCATAACGTAAGCAGACACGGAAGAGTGCGACCTCTCTTGCGGACCCGTGTAGTCCTCAAGGTCATCTGCTCAGTTGATGATGGTAATGCAGTTGCCGTGGCTGCCGACGGCGGGGAAGAAGATCTGAGGCGGCGAAAGATAGTTTGGAGAGCGGATCCCTGCTGTGGTGAACCCTTCCGTCATTGGAGCACCTGAGCTGGGGTGGAACACAGCGCCGCAGGAGCAGGACAAACCACACAAGGTTTTCTTTGACACATATCTGTAACAGAAGTAATTGAGTAAGGGCTTGTTTGAATTTGAGGATTCTAACAATGCAGGGATAGGAAATAGACAGGAATAGGATAGGAATGCACGTGCAAAACAGAGAATTTAAAAACACATGATTTCTGCCAATCTAGGTGTTTGATTCACAACAATTGGAAGATCACAGGATGCAAAAAAGCATGGTGAGATTAAGTCAAACCATAAGAAAATGTACGGTTATAATGCTATTATGCTACTATCTCTTAGTCTTGTGCTTGATGAATAGGAATATGAAAAGGAGGAGAAGTGGAAATTAGAATTCCTATGTTTTTTCTTTCAAGGAGACACTAAAGGAACAGTTCCTACAATTTTCCTTTGCTCCATTCCTTTGCACCAAATTCATGAAAAGTAGTACCATAGGAAACTTTCCAATTCCGATGTTTTTCATTCACTTTTCCTTTCAAGCACTGGCGATTCTAGTAGGCAGGCTTGAGCAAGGAAAATCCTACACTAAAAAATGTTTTTGTGCTACTTCTATTACTTTGGACCCAGGCCACTGCCATACTAGCTCAACTCCCAGGCCCATCGACAAATGCACAGCTCAAACGCGCAGAGATAAATAATGATGGCGTTCAAGAGAGTCCATCATGGATAGCTAAGTTGCCTGGTACCTCACTGCTTGTCATATAGTAGGAGAAAATAATCGTATTTCCCGTTACTACGAGTGCTCAGTGGACAATATATATATAACATGTAGAGTAAAAAAGAGATGCAACAAGTGTACAACCTCTTTGGCGAAGCCATGTCGATCTCAGTGTGATTGGGTTGGCCGGTGAGGATGCTCCAGCTAACATGGCTGTCGGAGGAGGGGAAGAAGATCTTAGGCCTCTAGAGATGGAGCCCGAGGTACTGCTCCGCTGTCATGGAGGGTTTCGTCATTGGAGCAGCTCCGGTGAGTTGTACGACGCCGAGGCTGAAGCAGGACAAGAGAGACAACGAACAACGTTAACCTGAGTGGAATTCTAATAGCATCTCCAATACATGACGTAAAATACATAAACACAAAGTGCTAGATATAAAATACATCAGCCGCTCATCTCTGAACTTAACTACCGAAACTGAATTTAACTGTCGAAACAGAACTTAACCGTTGAAACTGAATTTAACTGTCGAAACTGAATTTTGCTGTCGAAACTGAATTTTGCTGTCGAAACTGAACGCACTAGCAAGGTGAGGCTACACGTCGGTTGACTGACTTTTTCATCTCTGGTCTGTTGACTTTGCAGCCGTTGGATACGAAATCAAGGGCCTGCGGTTCATCTTCAACCTCCACCCCACTGAGCCGGCCAAACAGCACCCCCCCGCCGCCCGCGGCCGGCGGTGCGCCGCCCCGCCCGCCCCGAAAACACTCCCCACCGGCGGTCCGCCGCCGCCTCGGCCATCCCTCTAGCCCCCCCCCTTGCCGAGCTTTTTCTCCGGCTATCCCCACGCCACCGCCCCGCCAACGCCCCACCACCGCCGGCGACCACCGCCACGCCAACGCCCCACCACCGCCGGCGACCACCGCCCCCCTCCCCGTTGCGGCTGGTTCTTCCTTCACCCCAGCGGCATCAGAGTGAAGTGTAGCTAAATCGGAGCAGCATCGCAAGCAAGAGAAAGAGCGAGAGCAGCAGCGCGAGCAAGAGCAATAGCAAGAGCTCACCAGGTAGGGGACCGAGAGCAAGAGCAGAGCAGCAGCGCGAGCAAGAGCTAAAGCAGCAGCATGTCCTACTGATGTGGATGTCGCCGTCGAGGGAGCGACACCGTGGAGGAAGTGGCCGGCGACGCCGCCGTGGATGGAGTCGCGCCGTGTCAGCTCGGGACCGAGCGCCGGCAGCACCGTGAGATCGAATCAAGAAGAAAATGCGGCGATTAGTGTACAACATCTTTGGTGGCACCGATTAGGCTGCAGCTTCATCCGAGGAAACGGTGATGATGATGGTCTTCCGGTGGTGCAGGTGAAGACGGCGGTGTGGGAATGGAGGTGGCGCGAAAGACGAGGGGAATGTCGGGGCAGCTCCTTGGAGGTGGACGGCGGGGTGGCTGAACCGGCGGGATGATGAGATCGACGACGGATCCTCATCTAGTATGGTGGATGAGGGGCGTCGAGGTGTTGCTGTGGACGACGTCGTCGGGGAAGAGGCTCCATCTGGGTGGCAGACGGAGCAGGGTGTGGGGTTTCGTCGCGGGTTTTCGCGGCCTCGTTGTACGAATGGGTGGGCGGATGGGATGGCAGTGGGGAACCATGGCTTAGAGACACGCTTGTCCGAAATGTGGGGTACTTTACGAAAGTACCCCTACAGATTTGAGGTGGTTCTTTCGGTTCAGGGGTACCACAGGCATTTCGCGTGTCGGGATTTCACAGGAGGTGGGAGTTTTCGCGCGCGTTGTAATTTTGGTATAGCAAGGCGTGGGTTGGTATGGAGGGAGTTGTCGGAGCACAACGAGACAAAGATATATCTTAAATATTTCGCGCTAACAAGGCGCGGGTTGAAGAGGCGGGAGTTTCGCAGCATGATAGACAGAGACGCTAGCTTGAATTTTTGGCATAACAAGGCGCGGCTTGAAATTTAGGAAGAACAAGCTTAACGTGTACCCAAAAAAAGACAATTTGCACCTCAACAAGCACAACACACACACAAACACCATTTAGACTAGAGTAAGGTACACGTGCATTGCACGCATGAGATTTGGCAACCAAATTATGAATAAATACCACATTATAGCATGCAAGCTTTGAGTCATATATGCATGATGTAGATGTTCGTTTAATTCTTGTAGTTCATTTCATTCAAAATCATCTAGTTTTTATAAGAAAGCTTATCTATTTTAAGATTCATGGAATTGTGCATCGTAAGATGGCAAATTTGAGCACCACTGGCTGTTGGATATCATCTGGATTCCACCAGATTGCGCCACATGTATAATCTAGAAGACTCCATGCTTGAACTTAAGCATAATGCACAAACATCAAAACACAAGCACTTCTTATTTGTTCTAGAATCTTCCGTATCATAACTGCCCAAACTTTTTTGAAGTTGAATTGCCATTATTTGTTTTTACTTTATGCTTTACAACGCACAATTCCATGAATCATAAAATAGATTAAGGGCTTCTTTGATTCAAAGGATTCTCAAAGGAATTTTGGAGGATTCTAATCATTAGGAATTTTTCCTATCTTGGTTGTTTGATTCGTAGGATTGTAAACCATAGGAATTTTTCCATATGATTCATTTGCACTAGATTTCATAGGAAACATCCCATCCACTTATACCTCTTTGAAAGAATTCTGCGTTTTTTCTATGCACAATCAAACACTTGTACAATCCTATAGGATTCAAGATGACATTCCACTATAATCCCATGTTTTTCCTATTCCAGCGTTCTTAGCTTTTTTATAAAAACTAGTTGATTTTGAATGAGATGAACTATAAGAATTAAACGAAGGGCTACATCAGGCATATATGACTCAGAGCTTACATGCTATAGTGTGGTATTATTCATAATTTGGTTGCAAAATCTGATGCGTGCAATGCACGTGTACCTTACTAGTACTTCGAGTATGTGCAAAACACGTAAATTAGAATACCAATGGCACGCTACACAGTGTCTCTCTTACAGTTCATGAAGCCACGTGGCACATGTGTAGGCATTGTCGCGACCTCCTTGCGTGGATTGATCACAATGACGTGCTGCTGGTTCCAGAAGAATGTACTCATCCTCCCTGAGCCATACTGGCGGTACATGCATGAAGCGAAGATGTGCACACACGCCCTCCACGCACTCATTCCTCGCACGCACACGCGGGTACATGGGCAGACGCAATTTTGTACCAAGATCCACCCCATGTGATAATTTGACGCGTGTAAAGTCATTCTCTTCATTGATGGCCAATTAATACAGTGCATGCTAATTGAGTGGACATGAGGGCGGAAGAAAGACATTATTACTCCACTGCGCGCATGTGAGTAGTTAAATCGTGGGTTGCTAGTAGTACTTCCATTGGTCTCCTTCGTATTGTGTGCCAATTTTTGACAGTAACATAATATTTATGCATTTGAGCAGTGTAGTACTTGAAATTTATGTTCCGCTAAACTCATCGGGAGCCGTTTCGGGCCTCGAAACCAAAATCGTCAATTAATCTTTACCTTGTTCCCATCATATTCCAAAGCCTGCTCACACCTAGTAGTAGTACGCACCAAACCCGAACGTGTTCCCACTATGCAGGTATTAGTACTAGTGCTAGTACTTAGGTTATAAAAAGGGGAACTACCTAACCGAAAATCACTCTACCTTTCCTCCTCATAAGTCCTTCTTCGTTCGTCGTTGCCATGGCCGGTGAGCAGAGCTCTAGGTCGAGAACTACTCGTAACAAGGGAGCGGCAACCAAGGCTGCGAAAAGAAAAGAGAGGGATCGCCGCCACACAGAGACCTCGAAAGATCTCTCACGGGCAGGCGATGGCTCCCAGGAGCGCCCTAGCCGCGGAGGCGAACATGCCGAGCCGGCGGAGCTGGAGTCGTTATCCCTCGACGGCATGCCCGATCAGCTCAATAAGCAGAAGGAGTTCATCGAAGGCTTGATGGAGTTGCTGAAGGAGAGCCTCGACGACATGCCCGCTAAGCTCAATCAGCAGGGGGAGTTGACCGCCGGCTTGGTGATGCTGCTGAAGAAGAGAATTGCCTCGGAGAAGAAGGCGACCAGCGAAATCCTGCGACTTCGGGAGGACAATGCGAAGCCCTGCCACGAGATCGACATGTTGAAGGAGAAGAACGCCGGCTGGAAGAAGCTGCATGAGAATAGTAGTTCCTCGATGAAGATGTTGCAGGCCCTCGCCATGGAACAGAAGGAAGAGTCGGCGAAGCTCCGCATCGAGCACCCGGCTGCTGTCAAGGTACGTAATATGGTCGTGGAACAGATGATGAAGGCTCGCGTCGAGAAATGCCGCGTCATGGACACATTGATGAAGATGGCGGAGGAGACGCGCAAGGAGATGGAGGTCGTGGAGGCGATGAAGAAGCAGTTACAACTCCGCGGCGAATTAGATCATTTGGGGTGACAATCTTCCTTCTTCTTTTGCTCCTGTGTTTCATTTTTTGCTTCGGGTGTTTTGCCGCACGTGTCACGTTCTCTGCGAGGCATGAATAGAACAATGTTTTTTTTGAGGGAATGAATAGAACAGTGCTAACAATGAGATGACTAGCAAATTAGATCATTTTTTATCGCCATATGGCACTGGGCTACCGTGTTTCGTGCTCCTCCGTCGCAGTACTACTCCAGTGGAAAACTTGAGTATACCGCACGGTTCTTTGCTCCTCCTCGATTAGGTCGTCGGCGCATTTATACGAGCAGTCAAATCACAAGGCCCGGCCTTCCAGCAGTAATGAGCCCTCAAATCACAAAGGCCCTCACCTCTTGTGAAACCGACCAAGCTAGACTGCCCCGCCCTCTAGCCTTTTAAAAAATGTATACTTTTGTACAGCAGTAGTAGTATCGATGGATTGCGCCATGGAGGAAAACTTGAAATTAAAAAAAAGGTGGTACATATAGAGAGCGCTCGTCGCCAAATTATGCATATAGTACTATTAAAAAGGCTAGTCACAATAATGGTGTCCAGCACGACCCACCCCTCAAATAAAACTAAGAGGGTGCTTGGATACGTTTTAGTCCCATGACTAAAAGTAGTGGGACTAAAACATGCTAGCCTCACCCATGCTTGGATCCAAACACTAAAAAGGCTAAAATCAAGTTAATGAGCACTTATTATCCTCCAAACCCTCCAATCCAGAACTCGCCTGTGTTAAAGGAGAGGAGTTAAATGAGTAGAGAGAGGACTAATCCACATTTTAGTAGTGGTACCCCTGACTAAAAATTTTTAGTCTCAAGACTAGTTTTAGCCCCTCTTTAGTCAGGGGTGCGTGGAACTTTAGCCTCTTAAAGAGACTATTTTTAGTCAGACTAAAATAAGTCCCTTGGATCCAAGCACCCTCTAAGCATCCTGGAATTCTTTGACAAAACTAAGAACCCTGAAATTCTTTGACAACTAAACTGCTGGCTATATGATGTTGGCCATATATATTGTACGTATATAATGTGAAGAAACGAGTGGTAGCACTATACCAACTAAAAGATGAAATGTAAGAAATACTAGTATGTACGTACTGAAGAGTTAAAGTAACGAGAAGAAACTTAACATAGTTCTGCTGGGGGCTCAGCACAACACACCCCTCAAATTAAATTAAGCACACCTGAAATTAAACTTTGCAACTATTCCGGTAGACACTGCATTAGAACCACCATGAGCAACGATACTGCCACCTTACTTGGAGTCCTCGTCCACGTCCTCGACTTCGTCCTTGTCCCACCTCCTCTTGGACGATACTTCTTTGCTTGAACCGCACACTTGGCTGTTGCTCTTCATCCAACCCTTGTAGATATTGAAGCAAATGTAGCCATCCATTGCAGCATAGTGGATGTGGTCTATATCTAGTAAATTCCGCTGGCATGCATGACGATGAAACATGTAATAAGGTTTCTCCAGTTTACCGTACGAAGGTTGAACCATGGCTCTTGCCAGGGTCAGCATTGAAGGCTGACGAGAGGACACCAGCCGATTCTTCTGGAGGTCGAAGGTGTTGCCTACAACGAGGCATATCCGATGCAGGACTTCTTTGTTGTTACCAAAGTCTACAGTAACAAATTTGACAAGGTTGCTCTCGAGGAAGTCCTCAAAATCCTGGCACTCAACGTCGGCATGGCATATGTGGTAGACCAAGCATAAGTCATGCACGCAAACCTGGATCACAGCGGGCTTCTTCCTCTCTTCGTCCTTTAGATCCTTCTCTCGTCCCAGAACTGTGGTGTACTCAACATCTAGCCCAGCGACCCACTCACCATCTGAGTCTTCGAACATGCGTCTGAAGCGAGAAAGGCATCCTTTCACCATCGCGGAAGAATGGGTGTAGATGACGTCGAACTCATCGCCGGTGATGGTTCTAACCTTGTACTCACCGCCGATCGTGGAGATTTGGGACGCCATGGAATTTGGAGGAGGGTTAGGATTAGTGAAACTGCCGTAATATGAATGGACGGGACGACTAGGAGTGAACCGCCGTAGTATTGAAGGACGTACGGGGACGAGTAGGAGCGAACTGCCAGCGTGCGAACGGCAGGGTAGTGGCTTTCCATTCTCCCATGATACAGGCTTCCGAGAGCCCTTGGATCTGAGATCCAAAGGTTGCATGGCGTGATTCTAGACCTATGGGTGAATATCCTATCCCGGAGGGTTATTCTGCAAATTTTCAGCAACTTAGCATGCGACCGTTTGATCTCAGATCCAAGGGCTTCCAGCAGCCCGTATCATGGTCTCGCCTACCACGACCGTCGCGTCGCTCGCGCGGTCGCGCCCTTGGAGATTTAACACAGTGCGTTAGGCTATCTGATGTTGGCATGTCATACATAGTCATCACTTAGTCACTCATACTACAACAAGGTTGGCTATAAGTGTATTTTTTTACTCCACTCTATCTCTTTCTTCGTACTCAAGGAAGAAACGGTGCTAAGCGCATGTATTTATTACATTTGCCAATAAGTGACCTCTTCCAATGAAATGGTGTTGCTAAGTTTGCTTCATTTAATTAGCTATAGACTCAAAATTGTCTTTTCACCTAGGTACACGCGCTTGGCACTATTTCTTCCTTGGGTCACCAAGCTAGTCTCTCTCTTCTTGATTAACTTGCCACATCAGACTTTATGCCTATGTGGCAAGCTTAAGCACATGTAGGAGCAAGTAAAAGTAAGTACAATAGTGCGCTTTACATGGAATTTTTGCATATTTGGAGGAAAGAGAGGCAAGGAAAAAGTGGAGAAGTGCGCTCTCATGCAAGAGCCAGCCTCTACTACATGGTGGAGCATTGGGAGAGGCACCTGTATGGAGGTGGTCAGGAATCTAGGAGACTCACGCCGGTCGTAGTGCCGCAGTTAAAATGATAATGACAAGTCAAATCACGGGGCCCCACCTGTCCAGCAGTAACTCGCTGTCAAATCACACAGCCCTATGTTTGCAGCAGCCTACTCCCTAGTCTTCTCGCGTCTCTGTCGAACCGACTAGGCGGAACTGCCCCGCCACCTACCATGCAGGAAAAGCCCTGCCCTCAACTTTTAAATAGTATACAGTATACTAATTTTGTATCCATGGATTGCGCCCATGCCATGGAGCAAAGCGTCTAGAAAACGGAGGAGAGACGGTGGTCTTGCAATAGAGAAGAGGGAGAGGCGAGACGGTGGTTTTGGAATGGAGATGATGGAGAGCAGAGGAGGTGGTTTTGCAATGGAGAAGAGGGAGAGGAGCGTGCGGCAGCGATTTAGGATTGGACGAGAGGGTCGGCGCGCTCTGACTGGATCAAAATCAAAATCAATTTACCCTTCAATTAAGAAAGCGACCCCACATTAACTAGTCTCCCTTTTATTCTGGGTCATAATTGGCCATGATTTTCGCACATAAAATATATGTTATACGTTGTATACAAGGCCACTATCAAAATTACAATTTGCAACTATACAAGGCCACTAACATTAATCGAGGCAAAATTGATGGCGTTTACCTCGTACTAGCACCCGAGGACATTAATATCCCTTGTGTGCATGCGGGAGTGAGAAGGTTAGCTTGCATTCAATTCCCAACATTAATCAACCAATGAGGAGTAAGAGGGTTGGCTTGTTGTGCTTGGGAGAGAAAAACCACATTAATTAACATGACAATCAAGGTGACAAGCTAGCTTGCAACATTGACTTAACCATAGCATTGATTTTTACCTTGGTACCTGTAATATGAGTTTGTGGCCTTGTACACAAAAATGGAGGGAGTATAATTTGAAAGTACATTCAGATACAAACCAAACGATACTATTTTTGGTGACATGCATTCACATTTTGCTTGTCAAATATAGTACGTGGTCAAACTTTGACCCAAAATACACGAAACAACAAAAAATACTTCCAAGACCAACGCCGCTCTTCCGCTCTTCTCCTCTTAAACCACCGCCGCTCCTCCCCTGTTCCAATCTAAATGCAGCACCGCTCCTCTCCTCTTCCATTTCAAAACCACCGCCCCTCCTCTCCTGTTCCAGTCCAAAACCAGCGTCGCTCCTCTCCCTTTCTAATCCAAAACCAGCGCTGCTCCTCTCCTCTTCCATTCAAAAACCACCGCCGATGAGTGAAGGTGCTTTGGAGAAGTAGATCGATGGAGGAGTACAACCGATACATGAGGATCGCATACGACGACCCTGTGAAGCTAGCAAGGATGTTGGAGATACAGTCTTGGTTTGACAACAAGGACCAACTAGCAGTGACGGCGACATCCATGGCCAAATATCTGCAATAGAGTGAAAAGGCGGTGATACTCCCGGAGGGAGTCGCGCCGGAGTATAGATTCACCGAATCCGATCGTGAGGGAGCCGTGGTGGGAGTATCGATCCCAGATGGAGCATCCACCAGAGATTGAAGGATCGAGCATCTACAGGGTGCCATTTGTGAGGGTGTCCTGCCAGAGCGAGCCGGTGGAGTCTTCGTCGACCGAACCCAACTACAAGAGGAGAAAAGCAGTTGGCCCGACGATGCTTCCCCGCCATCATCTCCCTCGCCGTTCACATCGTCTCACGGGGCGGCTGTCTGCCGCCAAGGAATAGGAGGGGGCTTCCCCCAGCCCAATAGTCGGGCAGGTTGTGAATTGTCAGGAGGAGCTTAGGGTTGTCAGTATTTGCAGGTTGTGAATTGTGTTTTGTGTTGTGTATTTTGAGAGTACTTTCAGATATGAATGTATTTTGAATTTCAGATTTGCAGTATTGAGCATATGAACTATTTTATGAATTCTAGATATCTATTTTTAGCACTTAAAGATGTAGTTTCATAGGAGTATAAAAGTGCAGACAATGTTATTCTCAGAGAAGAAACTGCAAGTTTCAGTTTCAGATAAGAAACTGCAAGTTCAGTTTCAGATAAGAAACTGCAACTTTCAGAGGCAGAACATTTATATTAACACAGCCTTTTCAAACAGGGTTAAAATCATGTTGGAAGTTTTATTCATGGTCGAAAATGGAACTACCAGCCAGTTAACATCATGCTGATCAATATTCATGCATAGCACATCTTCATATGATGCACAATCAAAATGCCCACACAATGTCGAGTGTGCGAAACACAGAGAAAATGAGGGACGAAGTTTTGGCAAGTGTTGGATGTGGTTTTGGGCTGCCCCATCTAGGCTTTCATTTTTAACATGCGCAGCCCACGTCCTTGGATGGGAGGTCCATAGGCCTGTTTGTATTTTCTTAGGGCCGTCATGTATCGACCGGCCTATGGACCTCCCATCCGAGGTTTTATTTTTGGCAGCCCAATTTATGTATTTTTTTGAAGAAAACGCAGAAGTCTGTTCTATTTTTCTATATAAGAATAGGAACGCAGGTCCAACTTATGATTCCCTTCTAACTATATTATATATATTTAAATTATTTTATATGTTGACTGTTTAGTTCACATAATTGGCAAATAGATGACCACTCTCGCGATCCCCTTCGCCCCCGCCACCACCTCCACCCTCGCCGCCGCCCCCACCACTACCTCCACCCTCGCCGCCGCCATAGATCTCGCCGCCACCCCCCGCCTCCTGACTCCGGGCGTGCCTGCCCCCCTCAGCAAGTCCGCTCGCGCGCCCCATGGAGTCGCCGGCCATATCCACGGGGGAATGGCTGGAAGACAGGCAGATGTACAAGATGCACCTCCCACATGTATACAAAGCCTTCCCGCGGATGCTCCAGCCGCTCGACTCCGTCGCACTGGCGGTGCTACAGGAGACTCGAGGGAGGAGATGGAGGGAGCGGGCGATGCGGATCCGCGACGACGCTCTCTCTTGGACCCAGTGCACGCGCGAATGGAGGGAAGCAGAGGAGGAAGCTGCGAGGGAGGAAGCCGAGGAGGGACCGAATCCGTTCTCTCACTCGCGCAGGTATGCTCGGATGGGCAAGGATCATGTGAATTGGGAGCTGCTGAATCTAGCCCTGTGGATCTACTTCGAAGGAGATTTCTCGGAGAAGCACAGGATGCCCCACCCTATTGAGCTGCCGATTGCGTTTGTTCGATGGGCGAAAGGAGAAGTGAATTCAGGAGATCCATGCCGTGCTGCGAGATGGGAATGCTTGACTGGACTCCTGCCCACCAGCACGCCACCGGAGCCGGAGCAGGTGGATCCCCTACCTTAACTCTCCCCCAAACCTGCAGAAGATTGAAATTAGGCTTGCAATCTGCTTCAATTGAGCTGTCTGGTGGTTATTTCTGCTTCCTGAGAGACAACATCTGGCCGGAGGATGAGAAGGAACCAGGAACTCCGATGAATTTCCCTTATCACAATGGGGAGAGCGCCGGTTGGGCAGTGGTACGGCCCACCTCCGCCCCAAATGGGGGCACAATCTGGGAAGGCTCCTGTAATTGCCCAAGATCAATCTGCTGCTGGTTCTGACTCTCAGATCAGTGGGAAATCTCAAGGCAAGAATCAGCAAAAGAAGAGATAGGACATCCAGAAAACTGCTCCTGCCCCTGCTTCGGGCCTTATGGCATACTCTGAGGTGATCTGCTACAACTGTGGGGAACCAGGGCATCATTTGGATAAATGTGTCATGCCCAAGAGTTGTTTTATCTACAAAATGGTTACCCATAAAGTTGAGAATTGTCCTGTCAGAAGGAAAACCCACAGTTCTGCTAGATATGTTGGAAGTGCTGCTCCAGGATTATGTCCACCATAGACAGAATTTTCTGTGACACAGAATTAGATGGTTTCTTTCCCCTTTCTAGTTGTAGAGCTCTGCCCAGATGTGGTAGTGACCACACTCCTTTGCTCTGGGAATCTGGTCTTAACCAAACTCCAAAGAGCAATAGTTTTAAATTTGAAAAGTGGTGGTTGCTTAGAGAAGATTTTACTGAGCTAGTCAGGAAAATCTGGAATGAGCCTACTGGGAGTAGCTGCCCCCTAGAAAATTGGCAGATCAAAATCAGGAGATTTAGAACTACCAAAGGGTGGAACTCCAATGAGGAAGCTAATCTTAGAAGATACAAAAGGCTTCTCCTCCTTGAGTTTGATTCTCTAGATATTAAGGCAGAAACCACTGACCTCTCTGAGGCTGAGACTAATAGATTAAACTTTGTCCATGGAGAGCTCAAGAAAATTTGGCTTCAAGAAGAAATCAAAGCCAAACAAAGGTCTAGAGATAGGAACATTAAGGAGGGTGATAGAAATACTGCTTACTTCCATGCAGTAGCTAACCAGAGGAGGAGGAAAACCCTCATTCACTCCCTTGATGGTCCTAATGGCCCTGTTACTGAGGTAGATGAGATGCTGAAAGTGGCTAGTGACTTCTACAAAGACCTGTTTAAGAAAGAAAACCCTTCTAGGTTCTCTCTACAAAACAATTTTTTCTCTGCTTCTGAAAAAGTCTCTCCTGCTAAAAATGAGCTGCTAGAAGCCCGTTTTTCAAAGACAGAGGTGAAGGAAGCCATTTTTAACTCTTATCCTGATGGGGCTCCTGGTCCTGATGGGATTCCCTTCTTGTTTTACTAGCATTCTTGGGACTTTGTGAAAAATGATCTCTTAGATCTTTTCCAAGCCTTTCATAGAGGAGAGTTGGATCCATCAACTTACTCATGGGGGTCTGTTGGGGTCAAGTTAAATAACCGTGAAAGTGATTTTTTTCCTGGCTGGTAAAGGCCTTAGGCAAGGTGACCCCATCTCCCCGCTTTTGTTTAATTTAGTAGTGGACGTTCTTACTAAAATGCTGAGCAAAGATGCTGATCATAGTCTCATTGCAGGGCTCTATCCTGAGGTCTGCCCTGGTGGCATCATCTGCCTTCAATATGCAGATGATACCATCCTTTTCCTAGACAGTGACTCCACACATGCTAGCAATCTGAAAACTGTTCTAACCTGGTTTGAACAAGTCTCAGGCATGAGAATCAACTACTCTAAAAGTGAACTCATCCCTATCAACATGGATGATCAGGAGTTAGCTGACTTCCTCTCTATTCTAGTCTGTAATAAAGGTAACTTCCCCATTAAGTACCTAGGTATCCCTCTCCACTATGATAAACTGAGGAGAGAGGATATCCAACCCCTTCTAGATAAAATCATTACAAGGATTGCTGGGTGGAGGGGCAAACTTCTCTCTTACAGAGGTAGATTGATCCTCATACAAGCTTGTTTGGCTAGCATTCCAGTGTATCTCCTCTCCTTCAAGTTCCCTAAAAAGGCAGTGAACCTCATCAATTCTCAGATGTCTCATTGCTTGTGGAATGATTTTGAGGGAAATAGGAAGCTACACCTTGCTAATTGGGCCCTAGTCTCTATGAAAAAAGATTTTGGAGGCCTAGGCATACCTAACCTCCAAGAAATTAACATCAGTCTTCTAGGGTCTTGGATTAAAAGATTCTATGAGGAAGACCTGAAACCCTGGAAGCTTCTTATTGCCCATAAATACCTTGGAAATAAACCTATTATTTTTGTCCCTTCCTCCAACCCTAAGATCTCTAGTTCTGGAAAGGATTAAAATCTATTATGCATGCTTTGAAATTTGGCTACATATGGAACATAGGGGATGGGAGCAGAACCAGGTTCTGGGAAGATAGTTGATTTGGCACATCCCCCCTAGCAGTCCAATTTTGGCCTATTTACTCTGTCCACAATGAGCTTAACAAAAGTGTCAATGAAGTTTGGGACGGTCAATGCCTAAAACTATCTTTTAGAAGGAACTTTAGTGATAGTATCATGGAACAATGGTTCCAGTTGGAGGAAATTGCCAAAAGCATTACCTTTACTGCCAAGCCGGATGCCCTAATTTGGTAGCTGGACAATAAGGGGAAGTATTCCTCCAGCTCCCTATATCATGTTATCAACTTTAGAGGGGTTCAACCCGTGTTTATCCCTGTTGTCTGGAAATTGAGAGTTCCCCTAAAATTCATGTATTTCTCTGGCTTCTCTGCAAAAACAAATTGATGACTAGGGATAACCTTAGGAAGAGACACATCATCAAACCCCTTGATTGTGTTTACTCCTTTGAACAAGAGTCTTGTTCTCACCTATTTTTTGAATGTATAGTTGCTAAACATCTCTGGGCCCACATTGAGGAATATTTCTCTAGTCAGGTTGGCTCATCCTTCGAATCTGTCGCCAGATTCTGGATTGCTACCAAAAAGTGCTCAGTTTTAAACACTGTTATCTCAGCTGTCCTTTGGTGCGTCTGGAAATATAGAAATGCTATGATTTTCAGTAACACCTCCTAGATTTCCATTCCGCAGGTCTTGAGGTTGATCAGGAATATGGTGAGGAACTGGGCGATTCTCTCCTCCGGATCAGACAAGGACAAGTTGATGAGCTTCGTGGAAACCCTAACAAGATCCCTCCAGAAACTGTTGGCGATCACTTGTGGCTGAACAAGGCTCGACCTGCTCTGGGGCTGGACCAATGGGCTCGTCTCAAGATCTCTGATGAAGATGATGGGCACCTGGCGGCGAAAAAGAGGGACATCCACCATGCTACACCTTCCAGCCCGGTGTATCCGCTTGCTTACTGGTCGCCGCAGGCTAACACGGCCCCTCGGCTGAAGACCATGAAGGCTTCGCTGGACCCTCCTTGTGTCATTTGAGTGCTCTATCCGCTCTGCTTTTGGCACCGCTCGGGTGATTTGTGTTATTCAGAGAACTTGTTCATCCACCCCCCTAGTTTGTAGCTTTTCTACCTTTGCTTTCGAACTACTCTTTGAGCTCCTGTATCAGAATATGTTGTGGTTTCGTTCTCAGCAATGGAACCGGGGAGATGCTCCCTGTTTTTCTAAAAAAAATTTATATTATATGTTATTATATATTATTTTTATTGTCATCATATATTTAATAGATACTTACATATGTAAGAAAACAATATCCCACATCTTATTAACTTATAAAAATAATTTCTTAACAAATAAAATCCTGGATTGTTTTGGCACGAAAATCCTAGTGATTGTGTACAAAAGCTTGGTAAGATTTAAGGACGAATGTAATAATATCACTTATTATTTAAATATATTTATAACAAAATGCTCAGCCCCTTTTTATTTTTTGATAACATTGCTGGCCCAACCCAACATTATAATTAGAACCAGCCTAGCAAAATCGTGTATTTCGAGAAAGTGCAAATGGGCTGTAATTTTTTAGGAAATAAAATAAACAGGCCGCATGGACGCTACATTATTTGTTCACCCAGCGCAGCTAATGGCTGTAATTAAAAAAAGATCAAATTGATTGTACTCTACCGTGCAAAAAAAGACTGTAAATTCTGAAAAAATGGGTTGAATATGTGCCACATTTTTGGAGGCTGAAATGTGGGCCAATAGGTCGAAGCCAATGCAAGTCGTTGTCAATTTAGTCAACAAATGATTCTGACATGTTAGCCATTGGATTTACATCCAACGACCAGCATCCGTCTTCAATCTTTGTCTTCTTCCTCCAGCGCCGCCGGGACCACCTCCCGCCTCCTGCTGCTAGCAGCTCTGCTTAGCATGCTTCGCTATGAAGCGCTACTCCACCATTGGCCAGGCCATCCCTCCACCCCTCCACACCTCCTATTCTTCTCCACCGACTGCCGAACCACACCGCACTAGAACCAGTTAACCCTCGTACACCTCTCTGTCTGCGACTCTACTCCCGCGTCTTCCCATCTCCGGCTCGTTGCTGTCCGGGGCCTCGCCGTCGTCCATCACCTTGGATGCGCTCGGCGCGGCGGTCAACATGGTCTACGAACGACACCATCGGAAGTAGACTGTGCGTGGAGAAGCTGACAGCTGGGTCCACGGCCGCACACAAGGAAATGCCTCCTTATTACGCGCAAAATAATGATTCCTCCACTTGACATCTAGGACCCACCGGAAGGGCCTTTGTATTTCGCGAAATAAAGTGCCCCCCGCTGACATGTTGGACCCACCAGCTATCTTCGCACGCAAGGAAGTGCCTCCTTATTACGCACAAAAAAATGAATATTCCCCCTGCCAGCTGGAACCCAGCATAGTGGGAGGCTGACTTGTGGGCCTACCAAGTTGACGGGGACGGAGGGCTTTGTCAACTTAGTCAATATGAACGATTCTAGCTCCTGTTACCGTACGATGTTCATCCAACGGCCGTAGTGCTTCTTCAACCTCTGGTCTTCTTGCTCCAGCCGCCCAAACCAGCGCCGGTCATGCCGCGTGCTCCTGCCTCCCGTGGGCGGCTATGATGCCGCGGAGGCCTCACCGCCCCCTACTACTCCCACCGCTGGCCAGGCCATCCCTCTACTCACCCACACCCCCTGTTATTCTGCGGCGACAACAGCCTCACACCGCAGCCGAACCAGTGAACCCTCGTACTCCTCTTCGCGTGGGCATCCACTTTTGCATCTTCCCCGGCTCCGAGTCGTCCCCTTCCTAGTCCTCGCCGTCGTCCACCGCCCTGGTGCTCTTGGCGCGGCATGGTCAACATGGTCAACGACCGACTTCCATCGGAAGAGTATTGTACGTGGAGAGGCTGACAGTTGGGTCCATGGCAGCCGCAAGGAAGTGCTTCCTTATTACGCGGAAAATAATTATTCCTCAACCTGACAGCGGGGACCCACCGGACGGGCCACCAGTATTTTGCGAAAAAAAACTTTTCCCCCTGACTACTGGGACCCACCGGACGGGCCATCGTATTTCGCAAAAAATGTTCCCCCCATTGTCAGCTCGGACCCACCTAAAGTGCCTCCTTATTACGCACAAAAAAATGAATACTCCCCCTCCTAGCTGGGACCCACCTTGCTGTGAGGCTGACTTGTGGGCCTACTAAGTTGACGGGGATGAAGGGCTTTGTCAACTTAGTCAATATGAACGATTCTAGCTCCAGTGACCGTACAATGTCCATCCAACGGCCGTAGTGCTTCTTCAACCTCTGGTCTTCTTGCTCCAGCCGCCCAAAGCAGTGCCGGTCATGCCGCATGCTCCTGCCTCCCGTGGCCGGCTGTGCTGCTGCAGAGGCCTCACCGCCCCTACTATTCGCACTGCTGGCCAGGCCCTGCGGCGACGGCAGCCTCACACTCCAGCCGATCCAGTGAACCCTCGTAGTCCTCTCCGCGCGGGCTTCCACTGCCGCGTCGTCCCCTTCCTTGGCCTCGCCGTCGTCCACCGCCGTGGTGCTCTCAACGTGGCGTGGTTAACGTGGTCAAGGAACGACTTCCATCGGAAGAGTACAGTACATGGAGAGGCTGACAGCTGGGTCCACGGCCACAGCCCAGTTTTTTTTTGATTTGCCAAGTAAGTCGCTTTGTCAGGCCTGTTGGGCTGCAAATCTTTCAAGACGAGGAGAGCTTTCATTCGGCTGGTCGAGATAATGTCCCATCAGTAATGAGAAATGGGTTGTACATTTTTAAAACACATCAAACCAGCAATTAGTTTCAAATATCTTTTTTTTCATTTCAAGATTTTAAATTACATTAATTTTTATGCGTGGAGAATTTGTTGGATTTTATATTGATATACATTTATTTTTAAAATCAGTTTGAATGTGAGTCGAAATTTCGGGATTAAAAACAGTTCGGACCGGACCGAAATATGCAAAATTTCGTATAATTTTTTAACAGTTGCCACAATATGGGCTGTAATGCTAACAAAAAGAATATGGGCTCCAAAAAAACCTTAAGAATTAGCAAATGGGCTATAAATTATTAGAAATAATGGTAGATGGGCTGTATACTGTTTTCCACAGATTTGAGGCTTTCCTAAAAAAAGGTTGACGCACAAGCACTGACTGTTGGATGTCCATCCAACGGCCGTCGTGCTTCTTCAATCTCTGCTCTTCCTGCTCCAGCCGCTCAAACAAGCGCCGGCGGGACTGCCTGCTCCCTCCTCCTCGCGGCCGGCTGTGCTGCCGCGCAGGCCTCACCACCCGACCGTACTCCCATCACTGGACTAGCCATCCCTCTACTCACCCACACCTGCTGTTATTCTCCGGCGACGGCAGACGAACCAGTAAACCCTCGTACAGTCGTACTCCCCTCCGCGTGGGAAACAACTGCCGAGTCTTCCCTGCCTCCATGTCGTCCCCTTCCTAGGCCTCGCCGTCGTCCACCTCCTTGGTGCTCTCGGTGCGGCGTGCTCAACGTGGTCAAGGAATGACTTCCATCGGACGTGGACTGTACGTGGAGAGGCTGACTGTCGGTGTCAAAACCGGCGGATCTCGGGTAGAGGGTCCCGAACTGTGCGTCTAGGCCGGATGGTAACAGGAGGCAAGGAACACGATGTTTTACCCAGGTTCGGGCCCTCTTGATGGAGGTAAAACCCTACGTCCTGCTTGATCAATATTGTTGTATGATGAAGTTGTCCTACGGACTAAAACCCTCCGGTTTATATAGACACCGGAGAGGGTTAGGCTTACAGAAAGTCGGTTACAATGGTAGGAGATCTTGAATATCCGCATCGCCAAGCTTGCCTTCCACGCCAAGGAAAGTCCCATCCGGACACGGGGCGAAGTCTTCAATCTTGTATCTTCATAGTCCTCGAGTTCGGCTGAAGGTATAGTCCGGCTACCCGAACACCCCCTAATCCAGGACTCCCTCAGTAGCCCCTGAACCAGGCTTCAATGATGACGAGTCCGGCGCGTAGATTAACTTCGGCATTGCAAGGTGGGTTCCTCCTCCAAATTCTTCATAAAAATTTGTAAACACCAAGAGTAGTGTCCGGCTCTGCAAAATAAGTTTCCACGTATTGCCATAGAGAGAATAATATTAACACAAATTTAATCTGCTGACGTATTCCGCAGCGTGACATCACACTAAGGCCAAGCCTTTATTCGAATCGTTTTCACTTTTCCACCTCAGCGTGTTTTGTGAGGCGGTTTCCTTGGCACGTCTTCTCAAAGCAGAGATCGTGTCCCCCATTTACGGGATTCTCATCAATACGGACGTGGGTAACCCAACCGCGCCATTTATCATGGCGCTTGAGAGGCAAGCGAGTTTTACTAGGCTGGTGGGGACGCATAGTCGCATCCGCCCATATAAGGGGATAAGGATCCACCTTTTTACCTACGCCTTCTTCCTCCATTGCCTATCCATCTTCTGCGCACCCGAGCTCCAGCGCCCAAGCCTGCACTTCCTACCTCAACCTTCTCCAACAATGTCCAGAGCGGGAGGCAAGTGGATGGTCTCCTCCGTCACGGAGGGCCATGTCAAAAGGCTAAGGAAGGCCGGATACTTGTCCAAAGACATCGTGCACCGGCTTCCTGAGGAGGGGCAGCTTCTCCCCACCCCAAGGCCCCATGAGAGGGTAGTATTTCTTCCCCACTTCCTCCGCGGACTGGGTTTTCCTCTCCACCCATTCGTCTGCGGGCTCATGTTCTACTATGGCCTAGATTTCCACGATCTGGCCCCGAACTTCATCCTCAATATCTCGGCGTTTATCATCGTGTGCGAGGCTTTCCTCTGCATCCGTCCCCATTTCGGCCTCTGGCTCAAGACCTTCAACGTCAAGCCAAAGGTGGTGCGCGGCAACCAGGCGGAGTGCGAAGGTGCCATGGCGGGCAAAATAGCCAATGTCCTATGGCTCGAGGGTTCCTTTGTGGAGACCTTGAAGGGGTGGCAGTCAGGGTGGTTTTACATCACCGAGCCACGCGATCCGAAGTGGATCGCAGCCCCTGAATTCTGATCCGGACCCCCTACGCGGCTCACGTCCTGGAAGGAGACGGGCTTGTCGTGGGGCGATGAAGAAGAGATGACCGGACTGCAAAAATGCATCCAGTCCCTGGTGAACAAGCAGCTCAAGCTTGTCAACATAGTCCAGGTCATGCTCGTCCGCCAGATCCTTCCGTGTCAAGAACGGGACTTCAATTTGTGGGAGTTCAACCCGGCGCAGCACCGAACTCTAAGCAGGCTCTTCGACACGACATACGAAGATGTCTGGAGGGGGCTAACCAAAGGCGCCGAGGCTCCCACATCCGCCTCCAAAGACCGCGGATTCAGCTCGCAGTGTCCTGCTGGCGAGGTAAAATATTTTCATCTTTTAAAGGATGTTAAGTTTTCTTCATAGTTTGACTCTATGCGGGATCTAAACTCCCTCACCTTTGACAGGATTGGCAGGCGAAGTCCGGACTGATTAACTGTCCGGCTCCCTTGCCCGAGGACCCAGCCCCTGCTTTCTTAGTGAAGCTGCTGGTTCCGGCACCTTACGTGGTGCCGGAGAAGAAGGCCAAGAAGAAGAAGGCCACGGGGACTCGAAAGAGTTCCCGGCATATCGTGGTGTCGGACTCATCGTCCGACAAGTCCGAGACGCACTCCTCCCGTGAAGACGAGGAGGAGGAAGAAGAGACCTCTCCCCCTCCAGCGGGGGGAGGAAAGAAGAGGAAGGCCGCCCCAGTAGGGGAGGCCTAAGGGTCCAAGAAGAGGTAAACCCCTCCGCCGGACTACGCCCCCGACACCGACGAGGACGAAGAGGAGTGGCCGGACAGGGCCAAGCATCCGGCGAAATCGTAAGTGTTCGGATACCAGAGTAACTCATGATATTCCTTTTGTTTGCACAACTTTCCCTAATGTCGAATGTAATCATGCAGCCCGCCCAAGGACGGGCTCGATGAGTCGTCGAGCGGCTCCCTGGATTCATCGGACGTGAATTCAGTTCCGCCCGCTGCCTCCCCCTGTGCTGTGGATGACGCCGAAGTGGCGTCGCGACAAGCTCCGGGACAAGAGGAGGTGGTCCAGGAGGAGCCGCAAGGCGACCTCCCGGACTCCATGAGTAGAGGGGACAAGACCCCCCAGGGCTCCAAGCCCGGCATTAAGCCGGAGACCGCGCTGGAATCATCAACGGTTCCGGACCGCGGCAGGCGAACTCCTGCCAAGAGGAGCAACCCTATTGAGCCGGCGTCCTCCGTCCAACCGGAGGCGCCGGACAATCTGCTAGAGGTGCTTGAGGGCGCCTCCATCAACGAGGAGCACCGTACCATCATGAGTACTATTGTCCAGAAGGTTCGGTCCGCCAAAAGCGGACTGACTGAAGCTTGTGCTAGCCTTCTAACAGGCTTCGAGGTAAGTAAAAAATATGTAAAAATATTACCGCATAGACAGTAGCCCCTCATGCTCTGTTTGGCGTTCGGAAAGAAAAGCCGAATAGAGGATCTATTAAATATCGCAGGAGTCTAACTAAAAAGGAGTCAATATACGTATGCAGGCTTCGCTGCTGGCAACCGCCGCACTGACTGCGGAGGTGGGTGCCCTGAAGCAGGGCCTCGAGAAGACCGAGCAAGAGCTCGTCCTTGCCAAACGGCAGCTCGAGGATAAAGAAGGTAAGAGATACCTTATAGAAAAAATGCCTATAAGAAGACGCAATTGCAAAACATGACAAGAGTACACTTCTTATTGTAGGGGCCACAACTGAGGTGGCGACCCTTAAGCAGGCGCTGTTTGAGGCCGAGAAGAAAGCGGCCACGGAGCGCACCGAGCGGGAGAAATTTGAGGCGCAAGTCGGCGAGGTGCAGCAAGAGCTTCAGGCTCTCATGGAAAAACATGAGAGTTTGGATCTTGACTCGAAGACGCAAGCGTCCGAGCTTGCTGCGGCCCTTAAAACTGCCAAATCTGCCAAGGCCGAAGCCCAGAAGGCCCTCCAGGAATTGGATGCGGTGAAAAACATAGCGGCGGGTAAGGCATTCTCTATGCAAAGCAGACATATAAAAGTAAACTACTTGTTACTTACCCGAATCCGGAGCTCTCCAGGGGCATTCGCAGATCTTCCCCGCGGCGTATCCGATGCCGCCGCATTCTACCGAGCCGAGGAAGGAAGCTCGACGGAGAAGGTGTTCTGGTCTCGGTACGCTGAGGCCGGACACCCTGTGCCCTTGAGCGACCTGCTGAAGCAGCTGGTCGAGCTCCACAAGGCGGCCGAAAAAGCCCTTAAGGGCTTCATAGTTCGGCTGTGGCCTGGAGAGGCCCTGCCTGGGAGCTACTTCGGACTGGTGCGGCGGCTGGTGGAGGCTTGTCCAAGGCTCGAGGTCATAAAGCGCTCTGTCTGCATCGAAGGTGCCCGTAGGGCCCTTGCCCGTGCAAAGGTGCACTGGGGTAAGCTGGACGGTGAGAAGCTTGTGAGGGACGGGCCGCCGCAGGGGAAGGAGCACCGCAAGCCCGAGAACTATTACAAGGATGTTCTGGCTGGTGCCCGCCTTATGGCGGATGAATGTACCAAGGATGTAATTTTTGAATGAACTCGCTCGTGTTATCCTGTGTGCTGAAAACTTGTTCATATGCGCTAAGCAACGCTTGTTGAATTTAAAATATTACTTTCTGTGCGGCCGTTTATCAAAAAATTGAGAGATGGCCAGTCGTCGGCTTCTGCCCCCAAGCCACTAGTGCTGGGGTGTTCGGGATAAACCTGAGCGCTCTTTTTCCCATGATTGGGTCTGTCGAGGGAGACGCTCAGCACAATGAACAAGGCAATCAGACTATAATGCTTGAACACTCTCACTTAGCCATACAACTCTATAATTTTAAATTTCGGCGAAGCCCCTAGTATTCGGAAGACCGAGTTCGGGGCGCTATCCACGCCTTGGCCGGACAAAGCCGGTTCCTCGCTCGAAGCGGCATAAGTCTTTAAGGACTTGAAAAACCTCTCAAATAGCGACCGGTCTCTCGCCTCATCATGATAGTCAGTTTTAGCTTTCTCCACTGAGGTGCTCGGCCCAGCTCAGCTAGGGCACAATCGCAGTGGTTCTCCTAATGCTACCTTAGCCGATATAGCGGAACGTAAGGCACCAAAACATAGGAGCCGGGCAAACCCAACTATTGACCCAAATCATGATTCGAAGCCGATGCATATAGTGCTATAAGTTCGGGGTGCCGCACTTGTGAAAGTGTTCGGACTTCTCACGCCATATTGATGGGTACTGAAGCCCCTGGCGTATTTTTGCCGTACCACAGTGTACGGATGCAACATGTTATTAATAAACATATATATAAAAAGTGGATAATGCAAAAAATAGACAAAAAGCTATGCATTGTTTATAGAAAGGCTGCTATGAAAGCGGAACGATACAAATAGTATGGTAAGCAAAAGAAATTGGACTATTTAACATGTCCTTGCCAGGGGCAGGCCGCGGTATTGTATTAAAAAACAGGTATACTGCTCGCAATAGAGACCACCTGGAAGTTCCATAATGCGGCGTGGCTTGTCTGTGTTCCTGGATCTTGCATCGTTTGTGCGGCAGTTGAATTGCCGAACGGGTCGTCCTAAGTATGGAGTCCTGAGAGTAAGAGAAAAAAAGGAATACGGCAGCCCCTGGTGCGGTTTAAGCCGTATTTCGGGCGTGCCGTGATAGTGCCCCTTCCCCTATGCCCATGGTATTTCAAGAGCGTAGTTATGTACGCGAAGCACTGGTTTCGCTATATCGTGAGGGATAGGGTTGGGGCCGCATTGCTACGCTAGCTCGGAATGTGCCAGGCGGTCTTGTTGTAGGGTACTCCGGGCGCGCTTGACAGTGTCCGGCTTTTTGAAGGCCGAACTGGAGAACTGCCTAGAGAGGCTGCTTTGTACTTCTGCTGCGAGCGCTGCCGTGTGCTCCTCCATTCGGAGGGAGCGTTCTATGTTCCCATTGACCGTGATTACTCCTCTAGGGCCTGGCATCTTGAGCTTGAGGTATGCATAGTGTGGTACCGCGTTGAATTTTGCGAATGCGGTTCGCCTGAGCAGTGCGTGATAGCCACTACGGAACGGGACTATGTCGAAGATTAACTCCTCGCTTCGGAAGTTATCCGGAGATCCGAAGACCACTTCCAGTGTGACTGAGCCTGTACAGTTGGCTTCTACACCTGGTATGATGCCTTTAAAGGTCCTTTTGGTGGGCTTGATCCTCGAGGGATCTATGCCCATTTTTTGCACTGTATCCTGGTAAAGCAGGTTCAGGCTGCTGCCGCCTTCCATGAGGACTCTTGTGAGATGAAATCCGTTAATGATTGGGTCTAGAACCAATGCGGCGAAGCCGCCGTGACGGATGCTAGTGGGGTGGTCCCTTCGATCAAAGGTGATCGGGCAGGAGGACCATGGGTTGAACTTTGGGGCGACTGGCTCTATCGCATATACATCCTGTAACGCACGCTTCCGCTCCCTCTTGGGGATGTGGGTTGCGCATATCATGTTCACCGTCTGCACTTGCAGGGGAAATCCCTTCTGTCCACTGTTGTTCGGCGGCCTAGGCTCCTCCTCGTCGTTGCTATGCAGCCCCTTGTCTTTGTTTTCGGCTCTTAACTTGCCTGCCTGCTTGAACACCCAACAGTCCCTGTTGGTGTGATTGGCTGGCTTTTCGGGGGTGCCATGTATCTGGCACAAGCGGTCGAGTATTCGGTCCAAACTAGACGGGCCCTGAGTATTTCTTTTGAATGGATTTTTCCGTTGACCGGATTTGTAGCCTCGGAATCTGGCATTAACTGCCGCGTCCTCGTTGCTGTCGCTATTAACGCGGCGCTTTTGTTTGTTCCGACGCGACCTGTCACTTTTGTCCTTGGTATTTGGATTACCAGGGTTCTTGGTTAAGTTGTTGCTGCGAGCTAGCCGGCTGTCTTCTCCCGCGGAAAAGCGGGTCATGAGTGTCGTGAGGGCTGCCATAGATTTCGGCTTTTCCTGTCCCAGGTGCCGGGCAAGCCACTCGTCACGGATATTATGCTTGAAGGCCGCAAAGGCTTCTGCGTCCGGACAGTCGACTATCTGGTTTTTCTTTGTTAGGAACCGTGTCCAGAATTGCCTGGCCGATTCCTCTGGCTGCTGAATTATGCAGCTTAGGTCATCGGCGTCCGGTGGTCGCACATGAGTGCCCTGGAAGTTATCAAGGAATGCGGCTTCCAGGTCCTCCCAAGAACCGATTGAGTCTGCCGGCAAGCTGTTAAGCCAATGCCAGGCCGGTCCCTTAAGTTTGAGTGGGAGGTATTTGATGGCGTGTAGATCATCACCGCGGGCCATGTGGATATGAAGGAGATAATCCTCGATCCATACCGCAAGATCTGTTGTGCCATCGTACGATTGGATGTTTACAGGTTTGAAGCCCTCAGGGATTTTATGATCCATTACTTCATCTCTGAAGCATAGTGGGTGTGCGGCGCCTCTGTATTGGGCTATATCATGATGCAGCTCGAAGGAGATTTGTCTGTTGAGTTCGGCCCGGCCGGATTTATTGCATCTGGAGTGACGATCACCGTCACGTGCTGTGGGGCGCCTGCGCGATCCGTAGATCGATCTTGTTTGCCTTGCCTTGTCCTCTAGTATGTCATGCAGGTTGGGCGCATTTTCTCGTGCCTTAGTATGCTTAGCGCGGCATCGGGGCATGGCTTGAGTGGAGGGCCAAGAGGCCTCTCTGTCGCGGCCACGAGGTGGCCGGTCGGCCGTGTCATGCGCTGGTGATGTAGGTGCTTCCTCCTCTAGTCGGGGTAGCAGCCTGCGCTTTGGGTAACTCTTGGAGGGGCGTTCAAGTTTGGATGGTAACCGGCGGATCTCGGGTAGGGGGTCCCGAGCTGTGCGTCTAGGCCGGATTGTAACAGGAGGCAAGGAACACAATGTTTTACCTAGGTTCGGGCCCTCTTGATGGAGGTAAAACCCTACGTCCTGCTTGATTAATATTGATGATATGGGTAGTACAAGAGTAGATCTACCACGAGATCAAGGAGGCTAAACCCTAGAAGCTAGCCTATGGTATGATTGTTGTATGATGAAGTTGTCCTACGGACTAAAACCCTCCGGTTTATATAGACACCGGAGAGGGTTAGGGTTACACAAAGTCGGTTACAATGGTAGGAGATCTTGAATATCCGCATCGCCAAGCTTGCCTTCCACGCCAAGGAAAGTCCCATCCGGACACGGGACGAAGTCTTCAATCTTGTATCTTCATAGTCCTGGAGTCCGGCTGAAGGTATAGTCCGGCTACCCGAACACCCCCTAATCCAGGACTCCCTCACTGACAGTTGGGTCCATGGCCGCAGCAAGGAAGTGCCTCCTTATTACGCGGAAAATAATGATTCCTCCACCTGACAGCTGGGACCCACCGGACGGGCCACTGTCTTTCGCCAAAAAAACGTTTCCCCCTGACTGCTGGGACCCACCAGCTACATCTTTGCATGCAAGGAAGTGCATGTGGGCAAAAAAATGATTCGCCCCCTGACTGCTGGGACCCACCAGCTACATCTTCGCAGGCAAGGAAGTGCCTGACAGTCGGGTCCCACCTGGTCAAAGTGTACGTAGCATTCTCATTCTGGTCGCGAACTTGTACATACATACTGGTCGATGTAGAGGCGTGCACGTGTCGTAGTAGAGGAGCGCACATGTCGTAGTAGAGGCGCGCACGTAGCATGTACACGTACGTACAGCGGCCAGGGTGCAAGAAAGAAAATATGGCCACGTATGTGTACATACGGGCGGGGTCTCGAACGCCTACTCGCGCATACGTACGGCCAGGGCTCGTGTACATGGCTGGGTCGGAATGGAGAAACAACCTCGTCGTTGTGTTCATGGTGAGGCAACGGAATGGGTCGTGTTCATGGGGAGGCAATGAAATGTGTCGTGTTCATGGGGAGGCAACAGAATGCGTCGTGTTCATCGGGAGGGCTTGGACAGAACAGGTGATGGAAACGAGGCCTGGCGTACCGCAGAACGGAGGAAACGGCCTTGTGTTTGACCGGCCACGTTTGAAATGGGATCCTGTTCATCGGGAGGGGTCTGGCGTACTGCAAAACGGAGGAAACAGACCTCCTACGGTCGAAACGGGGGTCCCGTTGATCGGGAGGGCTATGCCGTACTGCAAAACGGACGAAACGGACTTGTGTTGGAGCGCTACGGTCGAAACGGGGTCCTGTTCATCGGGAGGGGTGTGGCGTACCGCAAAACGGAACTCCACGAGATACTGTTCATCTCCACCGTTGACCTCCTCCAGCCTCCACGGGCTCCTGTTCATTCAGCCTCCACGGGCTCCTGTTCATCCAGCATCCACCGCGCGCTACTCCACCGGCTACTATTCAACCACCCCTCCAATGTCTACTGTTCATCCAGCCCTCCACACCACGGGGTCCTGTTCAACCACCCCTCCACGGGCACCCCTCCACCGTCTACTGTTCATCCATCCCTCCACACCACGGGGTCCTGTTCAACCACCCCTCCACTGTCTACTGTTCATCCAGCCCTCCACACCCCGGGGTCCTGTTCATCCACCCTCCACAGGCACCCCTCCACCGTCTATTGTTTATCCAGCCCTCCACCACACCACGGGGTCCTGTTCATCCAGAGGCAGGGCCACCGCTCACTGTTCATCCACCCCCCCCCCCCCCCGCAACGCTCACTGTTCATCCCATCGATCGGCTTCAGTTAGCAGCAGTAGCGAAGGAATCGCTCGATTGGTTTCAGCTAACAGCCATCGATCGATCGCTCAGGTTCAGTTAGAGCCCAACGCCTCGCTCGGGTTCAGTTAGAGCCAACGCCTCGCACACACGCGCGTACGTGTACGAGAGAAACGCGCATCGCTCGGCCCCCGACCTCCCACCGTAACCGGGAACTCTCCGAAATTTTCCTCCCCCTCACTTCTACCACGGTTTTTTCTATCATGGACGGCCCAAAGAATGTCATGCAGCTACGTCTCCGGCCCACCCAGGACGAAAAGCCCATTTTCTGTCATGATTTTTTGTCATAGAAGTAGGAGCCCACCACATCTATGATGATACCGGGTTTTGTCACAATTATCGTCATAGAAGTGTCATATGTATGACAGAAAAAAATTTCGTTCGGCCCAAAATGACATGGATGTGTCTTTTTTTTGTAGTGTGTGCCTCTCTCAGAAGCCGGAGTGTGAACCCCAAAGGGATTTTCCTCTCCTTCCTCCATGGCAACCTCTTCAGCTTCTTCTCTCTTTAGATCTTCCTGAACCAACCATGCGACTTCTTCTCCGTTGTTGGAAGATGAGGAAGACATGATGCTGGCCTAGCTGAATCTATCAGAAAACAACAAGGAAAATAAAACAGAAGATTTCTCCGCGATACGGTGGTCAATAGGTTTGGGGGGTATATAAAGATTTTTTATCTTGGGAAACAAGCAAACGGAAGAAAAATGGAGTCCGAAAGGTACCCGAGGTGGTCACAACCCACCTGGGCACGCCTGGCATATCACATATCTCATATTTCGGAGTCCGTGTACTTAGCATATCACATATCTCCTCTTTTTCATGATTCTAGAGTGTTCCGGAAGGTCTCTTTTATGTGTTCTTCCGGTGTCATAGCTAGGATAATATTTCTTTCGACATTAATGGGCGTACCTGTGATATAATGTTTTATTCATTGTCCATTAACAACCTTCGGGTTATTACCTTCGGCATTATTTATTTTGATAGCTCTAGACCGATAAACCTCCTCGATAACATAGGGTCCTTCCCATTTAGAGAGGATTTTTCTTGCAAAGAACCTGAAATGGGAGTTGTACAAAAGAACATATTCTCCAATTTGAACTCACGCTTTTGGATTCTTTTATCATGCCATCTTTTAAATTTTTCTTTAAATAACTTGGCATTTTCATAAGCATGGGTTCTCCATTCATCTAATGAGCTAATATCAAATAACCCCTTTTCATCAGGAAGTTTAAAATCATAGTTGAGTTCTTTAATTGCCCAATAAGCTTTACATTCTAACTCAAGAGGCAAATCACAAGCTTTTCCATAAACCATTTTATAAGGAGGCATACCCATAGGATTTTTATATGCTGTTCTATAATCCCAAAGTGCATCATCTAATTTCTTAGACCAATTCTTCCGGGAACTATTGACAGTCTTTTGCAAAATTAATTTTATTTCTCTATTGCTAAGTTCAACTTGACCACTAGACTGAGGATGATAAGGTGATGCAATTCTATGGTTAACATCATACTTGGCAAGCATTTTACGGAAAGCACCATGAATAAAGTATGAACCACCATCAGTCATTAAATATCTATGGACTCCAAACCTAGGGAAAATAACTAAGCATTTTAATAGAGGTGTTGTGATCAGCACTACTAGTTGGAATAGCTTCTACCCACTTAGTAACATAATCAACAACAATCAAAATATGTGTATACCCGTTAGAGGAAGGAAAAGGTCCCATGTAATCAAAACCCCAAACATCAAATGGTTCAATAGCAAGTGAATAATTCATAGGCATTTCTTGACGCTTACCGATATTACCTATTCTTTGACATTCATTACAAGATAAGACGAACTTACGATCATCCTTGAAAAGGGTAGGCCAATAAAACCCAGACTGCAATACCTTGTGAGTAGTTCTGCCTCCCGCATGATGCCCTCCGTAAGCTTCAGAGTGACATTACTGCATGATTTGTCCCTGTTCATGCTCAGGTACACAACGTCTAATAATACCATCTACTCCTTCTTTATAAAGATGTGGGTCATCCCAAAAGTAATGTCTTAAATCATAGAAGAAATTTTTCTTTTGTTGGTATGTAAAGCTAGGTGGTAAATATTTAGAAATAATGTAATTAGCATAGTTAGCATACCAAGGAGTGTTATGAGAAAAATTTATTGCAGCTAACTGCTTATCAAGAAAACTACCATTAATATGTAGTGGGTCATCAAGGACATTCTCCAACCTAGACAAGTTATCACCTACGGGGTTCTCTGCTCCCTTCCTATCAGTGATATGTAAATCAAATTCTTGTAGCAAGAGAACCCATCGAATAAGCCTAGGTTTAGCATCTTTCTTTTCCATAAGATATTTAATAGCACTATGGTAGGTGTGAACAATTACTTTTGAATCAACAATGTAAGATCTAAATTTATCACAAGCAAACACCATTGCTAATTTTTTTTCAGTAGTAGCATAATTTCTTTGAGCATTGTCTAGAGTTTTACCAGCATAATGAATAACATTTAGTTTCTTATCAACCCTTTGTCCTAGAACAACACCAACAGCATAATCACTAGCATCACACATAATTTCAAAAGGCAAGTTTCTTGAGGTGGTTGAACAAGAGGTGCAGAAATTAAGGCTTTCTTGAGTGTTTCGAAGACTTTTAAATAATCATCATCAAAAACAAAAGGAACATCCTTTTGCAAAAGATTTGTAAGAGGCCTAGAAATTTTAGAAAAGTCTTTGATAAATCTCCTATAGAAACCAGCATGACCTAAGAAACTACGAATACCTTTGATATCTTTAGGACATGGCATTTTCTCAATTACATCAACCTTAGCTTTGTCCACCTCAATACCTCTTTCAGAAATTTTATGGCCCAAAATGATACCTTCATTAACCATAAAGTGGCACTTCTACCAATTCAAGACAAGATTTGTTTGCTCGCATCTCTGCAAAACTCGATCAAGATTGCATAAACAATCATCAAAAGACTTCCCATAAATGGAGAAGTCATCCATCAAAACTTCAACAATCTTTTCACAAAAGTCAAAGAGTATAGCAGTCATACATCTTTGAAAGGTAGCAGGTGCATTGCATAAACCAAAAGGCATACGTCTATAAGCATAAGTTCCAAAGGGACAAGTGAAAGTGGTCTTTTCTTGATCAGGTTGAGAAACAGGTATTTGTGAAAGACCAGAGTATCCATCAAGGAAGCAAAAATGTGTGAGCTTAGATAATATTTCTAGCATTTGATCAATAAAAAGGCAGGGGGTAATGATCTTTTCTACTTCCTTTGTTTAATTTTCTAAAATCAATTACCATTCTATAGCCTGTAACAATTCTCTATGGAATAAGTTCATTCTTATCATTAGGAACAACAGTAATACCTCCTTTCTTAGGGACACAATGAACATGACTTACCCATCTACTATCAGGTATAGAATAGATTATACCTACTTCCGGAAGTTTTAATATTTCTGTTCTTACCACTTCCTTCATCTTCGGATTTAACCGACGTTGGTGATCAACAACGGGCTTAGCATCAGGTTCCGTATTAATCTTGTGCTGGCATAGAGTGGGACTAATGACTTTAAATCATCAAGAGTATATCCAATGGCACCTTGGTGCTTCCTTAGAACTCTCAATAATCTTTCTTCTTCATGTTCTAAAAGGTTAGCACTAATAATAACAGGATATATCATCTTCTCATCAAGATAAGCATATTTCGAGGTGTCTGGCAATTGTTTTAATTCAAACACAGGATCATTTTTAGGTGCAGAAGGACCTCCTAGAGTTTTAATAGGTTAATTGTGTTTAAGTAGAGGAGGTTGTTCAAAGAAAATCTTATCTATTTCATTTCTTTCATACATATGTAAATCATTTTCATGGTCTAGCATATATTGTTCTAGATGATCAGTAGGAGGCATAGCAATAGAAGCAAGACCAATTATTTCATCCTTACTAGGCAATTCTTTTTTACGAGGTTTTGTACTAAACTAGGAAAAATTAAACTCATGAGACTTATCACCAAACCTAACACCGACAGTTTGTTTCTCACAATCTATTTTAGCATTAACGGTGTACACGAAAGGTCTACCAAAGATAATGGAACAAGAAAATCAATAGGATATTTCATTTTACCACACAAGACTTCAACATCTCTAACAATCCCAATTGGTGATATAGTACCTCTATTAGCAAGTTTAATAGTAACATCTATGTCTTCTATCTCTGAGGGTGCTATGCCATTAATAATTTCTTGATATAAGGAAAAACGAATAACACTCACGCTAGCACCTATGTCGCACAAACCATGATAACAGTGATCTACTATTTTAACTGAGATAGCGGGCATGCCAACAAAAGGTATATGTTTATCCTTTTTATCGGGTTTGGCAATTCTAGCAGCGTCTTCACAGAAGTAAATAACATGCCCATCTATATTTTCTTCTAGGAGATCCTTGTCCGTAGCAACACTAGGTTATACTTTGATTTGTTCATTAGGTTTAGGTGTTCTAATATAACTTTTGACCATAGTTGATACTTTAGCATGTTCCTTGGTCCTAATAGGGAAAGGTGGTTTCTCAATATAAGCAATAGGAACAACTAGATCAACGTTATAAATAATAGTTTCCTCTTTAGCTAGTACCGGTTCTTTAATTTCTTCTTTAATAGGTGGGTGGTATTTAAAGTTCTTCTCATTAGGTATATCAACATGATGATTCACAAAAGGAGGCTACTATCTCAGAATCAAGTCCATATTTAGTGCTAAACTTTTGAAAAGCATCGGTATTCATAAAAGATTTAACACAATCAACCTTGAGCTTAATACCCGACTATTTACCTTCTCGAGTTCCTAATCTTCAGATTTGCGTTTAATTCTTTCCAAAAGATCCCACCGGAATTCAATAGTCTTCTTCATAAAAGAACCAGCACGAGAAGTACCAAGCATGGATCGATCATTATGAGAAAGTCGAGCATAATTTTTTTGGATAATAATTTCTCTTGAGAGCTCATGATTGGGGCATGAATATAACATTGACTTAAGCCTCCCCCAAGCTAGAGCGATACTTTCTCCTTCACGGGTCCAAAAATTATATATGTAGTTCCGATCACGATGAACTAGATGCATAGGATAATTTTTTTGGTGAAACTCCAATTTCAATTGATTCCAATTAGAAGATCCAATATCATCGCATAGCCTATACCATGCCAATGCTTTTCCCTTCAAAGATAAATGGAAAACCTTCTTCTTAACTTCATCTCTGTGTAAACCTATAAGCTTAAACAATCCATAAATTTCTTCCACATATATCAAGTGCATATAAGGATGTTCGGTTCCATCTCCTACATAAGGATTAGCTAGAAGTTTTTCTATCATACCCAAAGGAATTTCATATTCAATATTTTCAGTAGGTGCAGTAGGTTGAGGGGTAACTAATTGCGGTTCCGGTCGAGGTGAAGATACCACGAACAACCCCTCAAGGGATTGTTTTCCATAGTAACATGTCACAGTAAATTTCAGCATGTAGTAATAATTTCTCCTTACCAAGAGCGCTTCACTCCCCGGCAACGACGCCAGAAAACAGCCTTCATGACCCACAAGTATATGGGATCAATTGTAGCCTTTTCGATAAGTAAGAGTGTCGAAACCAACGAGGAGCAGAAGGAAATGACAAGTGGTTTTCAACAAGGTAATGTCTGCAAATGCTGAAATTGTAAGTAACAGAGTAGTTTGATAGCAAGATAATTTGTAACAAGCAAGTAATGATAGTAGTAGCAAAAGTGCAGCAAGGTAGCCCAATCCTTTTGAGAGGATAGGCCAAAATGGTCTCTTATAATAAGCAAAGTGTTCTTGAGGGTACACGGGATTTTCATCTAGTCACTTTCATCATGTTGATTTGATTTGTGTTCGCTACTTCGATAATTTGATATGTGGGTGGACCGGTGCTTAGGTGATGTTCTTACTTGAACAAACCTCCTACTTATGATTAAACCCCTAGCAAGCATCCGCAACTACGAGAAAATTATTAAGAATAAATTCTAACCATAGCTTTAAACTTTTGGGTCCTATCGGTCCCTTACGGAATAGCGCATAAACTAGGGTTTAAGCTTCTGTCACTCTCGCAACCCATCATCTAATAACTACTCCACAATGCATTTCCTTAGGCCCAAATATGGTGTGAAGCGTCATGTAGTCGACATTCACATGACACCACTAAGGGAATCAAAACTTACATACTATCAAAATATCGAACACATATCAAGTTCACATGATTACTTGCAACTTGATTTCTCTCGTGACCTCAAGAACAAAATTAACTACTCGTGATAAACATGCTCAAGATCAGAGGGGTATTAAATATCATAATGGATCTGAACATATAATCTTCCACCAAATAAACCATATAGTAATCAACTACAAGATGTAATCAACACTATAGTCACCCACAAGCACGAATCTATAGTTCCGGTACAAAGATTGAACACAAGAGATGAACTAGGGCTTGAGAGGAGATGGTGCTGTTGAAGATGTTGATGGAGATTGCCATCCCCAAGATGGGAGAGTTTTTAGTGATGATGATAACGATGATTTACCCTCCGGGAGGGAAGTTCCCTCGGCGGAATTGCTTCGCCGGAGGGCAAAAGTTTTCCTACCCAAATTCCACCTTGAGACAGCGGCGCTCCATCCCGAAAGTCCTATCCTTATTTTTTCTAGGTCAAAATTACTTATATACCAGAAGATGGGCACCGGAGGTGGGCTGGGCTGACCACAACCCACCAGGGCGCGCTTGGGGTGACCAGGCGCGCCCTAGTGTATTGTGCTCACTAGGTGGCCCGCTCCGGTGGTTATTTGCTCTAGTATTTCTTATTTATTCCATAAAAATCCTCGTGAGTTTTAGCTCATTTGGAGTTGTGCAGAATAGGTAGCCTGACGTAGCTTATTCAGGTCCAGATTTCCAAATGCCGGAATTCTCCCTGTTTGTTTGTACCTTGCATATTATGAGAGAAAAGGCATTAGAATTACTCCAAAAAGCATTTTTACGGATAAAAACATTATAACTAATAGTAGGTAAATATGATGCAAAATGGATGTATCATAGCTTTCTTTAGCGTTGATATCCTGAAAGCAATCATTGTTTGTTGGGATGCCTGAGTATTGATGTCTTTATGTCAAATTATAGACTATTGCTTCGAATCACTTATGTCTTAATTTTCATGCCATGATTAGATATATGATCAAGTTTGTGCTAGGTAGCATTCCACATCAAAAATTATCTTTTTTATCATTTATCTACTTGAGGACAAGCAGGAATTAAGCTTGGGGATGCTGATACGTCTCAGTCGTATCTATAATTTTTTATTGTTTCGTTCCAATATTATACAACTTTCACATATTTTTGGCAACATTTTATATGATTTATTGGAAGAACCTATTGATCCAGTGCCCAGTGCCAGTTCCTATTTGCTGCATGTTTTTTGTTTTGCAGAAAATCCATATCAAACGAAGTCCAAACACGATAAAAATTTACGCAGAATTATTTTGGAATATATGTGATTTTTGGGACTTGGAATCAACACAAACAGAGGCCCACAGTGCCCACAAGACACCAGGGCGCGCCTTGGTGGGTTGTGCTCTCCTCGGATGCCGGTTGGGTCTCTACTTCTGGTGCAAGGAAGCCTATATCCAGAAAAAAATCGTGTTAAAATCTCAGCACAATCGGAGTTACGGATCTCCGGGAATATACGAAACGGTTTTCGACCAGATCTGGGGAACACGAAACAGAAGAGAACAGAGAGGGAGATCCCATCTCGGAGGGGCTCCCGCCCTCTACCGCCATGGAGGCCATGGACCAGAGGGGGAACTCACCTCCCATCTAGGGGGGTGGGGCAAGGAAGAAGAAGAAGGAGGAGGGGGGCTCTCTCCCCCTCTATCTCGGTGGCTCCGAAGTGCCACCGGGGCAAGGATCGAGACAACGATCTACATCAACAATCTTGCTACCGTCAACACCAACTCTCCCCCCTATATGATGCGTTGTAATACCCCTTCTCCCCACTGCAATCTCTACTTAAACATGGTGCTCAACTCCATATATTATTTCCCAATGATCTATGGTTATCCTATGATGTTTTAGTAGATCCGTTTTGTCCTGTGGGTTAATCGTGATCTTGGTTGGTATGATTGTATATTTTATTTATGGTGCTATCCTACGGTGTCGTCTGTCTCACGCAAATGTGGGGGATCCTCGTTGTAGGGTGTTGCACTATGTCCATGGTTCGCTTATGGTGGGTTGCGAGAGTGACAGAAGCTTAAACCTGAGTAAGTGTGTTATGGCGTATGGGAGTAAAGAGGACTTGATACTTAATGCTATGGTTGGGTTCCACGACCTTAATTATCTTTAGTAGTTGTGGATGCTTGCTGCTAGAGTTCCAATCATAAGTGCATATGATCCAAGTAGACAAAGTATGTTAGCTCATGCCTCTCCCTCATGTAAAATTGCAAGAATGATTACTGGTATTTGTTACCGATTGCTTAGGGACAAATGACTTTCTTGTTGATAAAAGCTATCTACTTTTTTACCTTGCAATTTATTCGTAGTTTTATTCTCGCACAGTACTCGTAGTTTTATTCTTGCAAAATAGTTTCATACTTGTTTTAGGTAAAGCAAACATCAAGTGTGCGTAGAATTGTATCGGTGGTCGATAGAACTTGAGGGAATATTTGTTCTACCTTTAGCTCCTCATTGGGTTCGACACTCTTATTTATCTAAGAAGGCTGCAAACGATCCGCTATACTTGTGGGTTATCACCATGCCCTTAGGAGCTTCTTCAAATGAGTCAATCTCTTCTTGAAGCTTATCCTTTCCTTTTAGCTTGCGGTCTTGTGGTGGAAGATCATCTTGAGCTTGTGTTCCCTTGAAATAAGTGGGGTCATACTTCTCTTGTTGAGGAATGAACTTCGTCTTGGGGTATTGATCTTCTTCCCACTCAACTCCATTGGCATTTAACTTTCATTCAAAACCAACACTTTGGTTCTTCCGGTGCCTTCCTTGCTTGCGTACAATTTCCTCAAATTGCTTACTCTCGGCAAGGCTCTTGTAAATACCTTTCTCTATAATTCCCTTCAATAAGTTGTTTTCTTAATCAAGCGTAACTTGGCTAAGAGAATCATTAGTGGAATCAAGAGAACTACTATAAGCAACAATATTGGATTTAACATGGTT
The DNA here is from genome assembly GCF_056163025.1 of Triticum urartu. NCBI lineage: Eukaryota > Viridiplantae > Streptophyta > Magnoliopsida > Poales > Poaceae > Triticum > Triticum urartu. The sequence goes on along the minus strand of NC_141873.1, from coordinate 150,581,191 downwards.
ATTGTTACTACTAGAGGAAGAATCTTTCTTGCTCTTGTTGCTAGATTTTACTTGTGGCATATAAGTAGACAAGAGGAGACGCTTGGCAAGATAATAAGAACTCTTCCTTTGAAGATCATCATTGATAGCTTTTAGAAACTCATGCTCTTGCTCTAAACTTAGCTTCTTGAAGTGTAGCTTCTCATGAGTCCTTAGGAGCTCTCTATGATCCTCTAGAGTTGTTTCATGAGCTGACTTAAGAGTGTTTAGTTCTTTAGTTAGACGCTCAATCTCCTTCTTATCATTGTCATTCATTTCATCTTGATTAGCATGATTAATAGCAAGTTCATCATAGTTTTCATCACTAGTGTTTTCAAAAAGTAAATCATCATCACCTAGCAAATCATCTTCATCACTATTGAAATCAACATACTCGGGGTGTGATACCTTAGGGTCTTTAGCCATGAAGCATCTTCCAATTCCTTTATTTGGTGAGTCACATATGCCATAGGAGTTGGATGACACAAGTGCAAGACCAGCAACACCTTCATCTTGAATATAGTCGGAGTCAGAGTGATAGCTTCTCTCGGAGTAGTTGTCGGAGTCGGAACCGGATACACATTCACCAATGTGAGCTTGATGTCTTCAAGTTGTGTAGCTCTTTGATGACTTGTCCTTCCTTTATGAATCCTTGCTTCTATGAGAGGGCCTTCGTTCATAATGATCATCTCTACTCCTTCCCTCTCTTGGAGGTGATTCATCTCTTCTACTCCTCCTTTTTGGCAAATCTTCTCTTTTCTTGCAGGGAGCCGTACACTCATTGGAGTAGTGTCCGGGTCTTCCACAATTGTAGGAATTACGATCACGACTAGAAGATCTTTTGTCATTGTAGGACATTGACTTGGAGATTCTCTATTTTCTTCTATTCTTTTAGAACTTGTTGAAGGTATTTACCGTTAAGCTCAATTCCTCATTCGGGACTTGCTTCTCACTTGATGTTGTAGGAGCATCACTTGAAGCTTTGTAAGCACCACTTGACTTGTTGTGGAGCTCTTCCTTATCCTTGAGTGACATCTCATGAGCACCAATTCTACCAATGACTTCCATGGGCTTGAGATCTTTCTAATTGGGCATCATTTGGATGAAGGTGCACATGGTAACATATTTTCCATTCAAGGCTCTTAGGATCTTCTTGATGATGAATTTGTCGGTCATCTCTTCACTTCCTAAGCCAACAATCTCATTTGTGATGAGAGCAAGCCTAGAGTACATTTCAGTGACTCCTTCACGATCCTTCTTGAACTTGTCAAGTTGACTTTGAAGCACATCCAACTTGGATTCCTTGACGGACTCGGTACCTTCGTGCATATCAACCAAAGTGTCGGTGTTCTGGGAACGGGGGACCCCAGACTTGCCTGCCTGCGGCCCGCGGCATGGCTGCTCCAGCGGCCCCGTATGGCCCATCTTCACCATCAAACACCCAAGACCCTCGCGAAGGGACAAGCCTTGCGAGGCGGACGACGCAAGACCTCCTCAGGGGAGGCCTCACCAGGCTGGCTCGCGAGGAGCGGAGAGATCAAGGCAAGGCGAACCTCGCAAGGTTCCAATGATGTAAGCCATGACGATCAAGGCCAGGCGGGCACCAGCAAGAGCAGTGTCCTTGCTTCCTCTTTGGTGCGAAGGAGTCGAGCGCAGGCGAGGAGTTCCAAGGCATCAGGCAAAGGTTTCCATATCGATGCAACAAGACCGAGATCAGCAGGACGGCAGGACGGAGGTCACCGTGGAGCCCAAGACGGCGTCACCACCAGAGCCTTTGGCAGGCGAAGACTACTTTTGTCAGGATAACTTGTACTAGTTGTCTCCCTTTGGATTTGGCCGTTGTGGGATCCCTTCCCGCTCAATATTTGGTAAGAGGACCAAGGCCGCTATAAATAGGACTAGCCACCATAGAAAGAGGAAACGGGTGAAGGAGAGGATCCAGATCATCCTCAAACACACAAGCTCACTAAGCCCAAGAACACCTCTACTCAGGAGGTTGTTCTTCCCTTGTAACTGTTCATCCACAGCCCAAGAGGCAATCCACCACACCACACTGGAGTAGGGTATTACACCACAACAGTGGACCGAACCCGTATAAATCTTGTGTCTAGTGTTCTTCGGGTCCGTCGAAGCTAGGCCATGAGATCGTTGAGTGTGCAAGCTAGAGAGGGGGGAGATCTTCGTGCGCACCCCAGTGTTTGAACCTCAAGGGTTTTGCCGGAACCCGAAATCCAACATTTGGCGCGCTAGGTAGGGGTGCGTCGAAGCCTTCTTCTTCGTCGATCCACGCATCATTGCTCAACCAAATTCATGTGTCGGATCACGGGTTCCGGCAGACCCTTAAGGTATGAACACTGGGGTGCGCGGGAAGGTTTTCTCCCTATCAATCCACGCCCTAGCTCTCTAAGATCTTGCGGACGAACTCGACGAACTCACAACACAAAAAGACACAAGATTTATACTGGTTCGGGCCACCGTTGTGGTGTAATACCCTACTCTAGTGTGGTGGTGGTGGATTGCCTCTTGGGCTGATGATGAACAGTACAAGGGGAAGAACAGCCTCCTGAGGTTGAGGTGTTCTTGTGCTTGCTGAACTTGTGTGGGCAGGATTCCTCTCGATCTGATCTTGACTCGATCCCCCTCTATTGGGGTGGCTAGTTCTACTTATATAGGCCCTGGTCCTCTCCACAAATATTGAGCGGGAAGGGAGCCAACAACGGCTGATTCGAAAAGGGGACAGCTAGTACAGGCTATCCCGACAAAAGGTGGTCTTCACCTGCAAAAGGCTCTGGTGATGACGCCGTCTTGGGCTCCATGGTGACCTCCGTCTTGCCGTCCTTCTAGTCTTGGTCTTGTTGCACCAATATGGAAACCTTTGCTTGATGCCTCGATACTCCGCACATGCGCTTGTCCCCTTAGCACCAAAGAGGAAACAAGGACGCCGCGCCCGCTGGCACCCGCCTAGCGCCCGCCTGGTCTCGATCATCATGGCTTATGTCACGAGGGCCTCGTGAGGTTTTCCTTGCCTTGATCTCTCCACCCCTCGTGAGCCTTCCTGGCGCGGCTGCTCCTGAGGAGGTCTTGCCTCGTCCGCCTCGCGAGGCTTGGCCCCTCGCGAGGGTCTTGAATGCCTTGTCGATGAAGATGGGCCGTACAGACCTTCCATCCTAGACATGCCGTGGGCCGCAGGCAGGCAAGTCTGGGGACCCCTGTTCCCAGAACGCCGACAGTAGCCCTCGGGCCCAAGGCGCGCTTAGGCTTGGCTTCGAGGCGAAGCCAAAGGGTCAAGCGCGGAGCGCCACGTACCCCAAAAGCCTGCGGCCTCGGTGGCCGCGTGGCAGTTGATTGGACGTGGGTGTCTCCGCTCCCCACGCTGCCTCGGCAACTGCCTGACTTGACAAGTCCCTGCGACATGCAAGGAAAACCATCATTACCTATGATCGTGGGGGGCGCTGGTTGGCCTTCTCCTATTATATATGAGGAAGGGAGCAGAGCCCTCGTCCCCCACTTCTTCCCATTCCGTCTGCTTCTTCCTCCTCTACTCCACCGCCGACTCCAATGGCGCCGTCGAAGAGGTTCTCCACCGTGGAGAAAGGAAAGGCCCCTCGCGAGGGGCTCGTCTCCCCGGCGCCTAAACGGGGATGCGGCCGTCCCCGCAAGCACACCACAACTCCTGCCGTGGCCCCCTGCTCCAGCGGTAGCGCCACTTCATGTGGCGGGGGTCGATCCGGTCGTGCCAGCCCCGTCAATGAGGGGAGACGTGCCGTGGTTGCATGGCCTCCCCGGCCACGCTTCCACTCGGCAGAGGTGCTGCCGGAGTTCATTGTCTAGTCGGTGGATCCGGCCGGCAACTGGCTCCAGCTTCCGCCCTTGTTTGTCGACGAGCTGCGGGCCCCTGGTGCAGGCGGGCTCTGGCTGCAGGCGGACGGTTGCTGCAGTAGGGCTTCCTGGGTCGCGGTTGAAATCTCTACCACGGGCAACATAGCTTTGGCCCGCGGTTGGCAGACGTTCGCCCGCGCGCGCGACCTGGGCAAGCGGTGCACCCTCCATTTCAAGTGTGACGGTGATGCGACCCTCTATGTGAGGGTGTTTGGGGAAGATGGTCGCCGCGCCGGGTGCCACCCTGAGATGAACGACGACAAGGAGGTGCTTGGTCTCGGCGATGGCCGCGACGAGGGCTAGCCCGCCGGCCGCGCCTCGTCCAACTACGCTGGCTCTTCTCTTGGCCAATGCTCCAGCAGCGGTGGCTACGACCGACCGCCACGCCATCGCCCTCGCTTCGAAGGTGGTAGCGGGTCGTCCCGTCACCACGCCTCCGTGAAGCGCAAGGAGGGATCCGGCTAAGCTCGGGACGTCGCTGGAGGCCTACCCCCACGGTTCACTCCAACGCCGTTTTTGCTTTGCTCCTCTTTTCTTTCCTGCATCAAAACGAAACCAACATGGGCCCCGATGGGCGTGTATCGAACTGTGATTCCTCAATCATTACTCTATGCTTGTTATTTCTGTGTTGTGTTGTTTATTTTGTGCGGAGATAACTTAGCCTGGCGCGTTCGGGGTAGCCTCTTCTTCACAAGGCACTTGTCTCCTTGTGCCCGTCTTGGTTTAGTGGTTGCTCAGGAACTGCAAAAAATTTGTTGTTAGGAAGCTCGCTTGGAGACTTATCGTTTACCTGAGCCTTGACCCAGTGCTTCACATCACGGTACCCGAGGGGCATGGATTAGGAGAGATGTGCCAGCTTGTGGGCTCGAACGAGGGTGCCTCGCGAGAAAGCAGACCGAAGGCAGAGAGAAGGACCAACACAAGAGGAAGAAACCCTCACGAAGGCGCCTGCCTAGCCCCCTCGCGAGGTATGCGAGAGAGAGAACGCAAGCGAACTGGATTCAGAAAAGGCGGCAAAAGGCGACAGGGCCAAATTAGCAAGGAACACCAGAAGCAAACTTCGATTAAAAGAAGGCGAGCCAACTACGGAAAGCAAATGAAAAGCCGCGTCTGACACCTAGTCTAATCTTCGATGTCTTCTCACCAGCGCGGAGCTAAGTGCTGCCACTAGGCGTGGGAGGGAGCCCCCGAGGCCCGAGGGCGGCTCTCCGGAGACTTCGGGGCATGTACAGCCCCACTCATTATTACGTGAGAGTGTCACGGGCGGCGATTCTTCACAGGCACCGGGCCTTCTTCACAGGCACTGGGCCTTTCTTCACAGGCACTGGGCCTTGCTTCACAGGCACTAGGCCTTGCTTCACAGGCACTGAGCCTTGCTTCACAGGCGCTGGACCTTGCTTCACAGGTGCTAGGCCTTGCTTCACAGGCGCTGGGCCTTGCTTTATGGATAGCATTTCCGGAGGTGCTGGATGTTCCAAGCGTTCTGGATGGGCACCCTGTCCTGCGTCTCCAGGCACGCGGCGCCATGCCTGGTGATATAGAAGACCCTCAATGGGCCCTCCCACATGGGTGAGAGCATGTGCAACCCTTCCCTGGAGAGGACCCGCCTCAGGACGAGCTCGCCTGCCTCGAGCGTCCTGGAGCGGATGTTGCGGCAGTGGTACCGCCGCAGCACCTGCTGGTACCTTGCCACTCTGAGTGTAGCTTCGCGGCGTCGTTCCTCCCCTAGTACAAGATCCATCCCCCGTGTGGTGTCCTGCTGGGTTTCATCGAACGCCAGGACCCGTGCGGAGCGATGTTTGACCTCGTGAGGGAGGACCGCTTCGGCTCCGTAGACGAGGAAGAATGGGGTCTCGCCCGTCGGCTTATTTGTGGTGGTGCGGATGGACCACAACACGGATTGGAGCTCGTCGTGCCAGCCCCTGCCGCAGGCCTCGAGCTTCTTCTTGAAGGTCCTGGTCTTGAGGCCTCTCAGGACCTCCGCGTTGGTGCGTTCAGCCTGGCCATTGCTTCTGGTTTGCGCCACCGAAGCGTAGCAGATCTGCGTTCCAAGGTTAGCACAGTATGTTTTGAAGAGGTTACTTGGTGAACTGTGAGCCATTGTCGGTGATGATGCAGTTCGGGACCCCGAAACGGCTCACGAGGCCCTTGATGAACTTGACCATGGAACCAACTGGGATGGTGCGGACAACATCCACTTCCGCCCACTTGGTGAACTTGTCGATGGCAACGTAGAGGTAACGGTAGCCCCCGGCACTCGAGGGAATGGGCCCAAGATATCCAGCCCCCAGACTGAGAATGACCACGTGAGCGGTATAGTCTGGAGGCCCTGAGCTGACTGATGGATCTGCTTGGCGTGGAACTGGCAAGCTTCGCAGGACTTCACCAGCTCAGCTGCTTCGTTGAGCACCGTGGGCAAGTAGAACCCACTTCGGAACACCTTGCCGACAACAGTTTGTGATGACGAGTGGCATCCGCAGTTGCTGTCGTGTATGTCCATCAGCAACTCCTTCCCCTGGTCCCTGGAAATGCAATGCAGCGAAACATCATTTGGTCGCTTCCTGTACAACTCACCGTCCCTGATGTAGTATGCCGTGGCTTGACGGGCCACAGGCTCTGCGTCCTCTTCCTTCTCCGGTAGCGCCCCTTGCATCAGATATTCCTTGAATTCCTTGGTCCAACATCCCTCCTGAGGATCGAGCGCCAAGAGCAAGCGAGCTCCTAAGGTTGGTCCACAAGTTGGGGCTCTCGTGGCTGGAGGTTGTGAGAGCTCTTCCCGAGGCCGCGCCGTGCTTGAAAGTGGTGGCGTCGCTGATGGCTTGAAGATCCGCTCCTCGAAGATGCTGGGCACTTGGGGCTACCGCTTGGATGCCCTCCTGGCGATGTCGCCGGCTTCCTTGTTGGTACCACGGGGCACATGCTGCACCTCTAGGCCTAGGAACTGTTTTTCCATCTTACGTACTTCTCCGAGGTACGCCTCCATGTGCTCGTCCTTTGGCTCATACACTTTGTTGGAGAAGTTGACGAGGGCTGTGAGTCGCCCTTGACGGCGAGGCGCTTTACTCCTAGAGCTGCTGCGGCCTTCATGCCAGCTATGAGACCTTCGTATTCTGCGATGTTGTTGGAGACCTTCTCGCCCTGCTGAAAGCAGAGCTGCACAGCGTAGTAGAGCTTGTCCTGCGTGGGCGAGATGAGTACTACTCCAGCCCCCGTGCCCTGGTGCGCGAAGGCACCATCGAAATACATGACCCATCCGTCGGGCGCCTCACTTCCCGGCGAGGTAGAACGGTCCTCGCCTACCTCCAGTGCTGGGGCGTCCGTCCATTCCGCCACGAAATCAGCGAGTGCGGCTCCCTTGATGACCCTGGTGGTGCTGAACTCCAGCTGGAATGCCTGCAGCTCGATGTTCCACTCGGTGACCATTCCGGCAGAGTTGGGGCTCCAGAGCACCCTCTTCAACGGGTAGGCCGAGACGACTTTGATGGGGTGGCCCTGGAGGTAGTGCCGCAACTTGCGTGAGGCCACTAGGAGCGCAAGCAGGAGCTTCTGAGGCATGGGATAGCGTGCCCTCGCGGCCTGCAGCACCGTGCTGACGAAGTACACCGGATGCTCCATGAGGACCGGCGCGTTGGTGAGGCTCGCATCTTGTGCAGGCTGGGGTGCCTCTTGTGGTGGTGGAACCCCTAGCGCCTGGTCTCTTGCGGGAATCTCTACGGCATAATCTTGCCGAGATTGGTCTTCTGTCGCTGCCGCTATGGCTCTTGCTGCGCCTTCCTGATCTTGTGTCATCTCGGCTAGTGACATAGCTGGGCGCGGTGCGCATTGGGCCCGGTGCTCCTCCTGAACCACCACTAGCGCAGCGTTGGCGGAGTATGGAGTAGCAGCAAGATAGAGTACTAGAGGCTCGAGAGGTCGTGGCGCCACCAACACTGGTGGGCTGGTCAGGTATCTCTTGAGGTCTTGGAAGGCTCGGTCGGCCTCCGAAGTCCACTCGAACGGGCCCTTCTTCTTCATCAGCTTGAAGAAGGGTAAGGTGCGCTCTCCTAGCTTGGAGATGAAGCGCCCCAATGCAGTCACCCCACCAGCCAGCTTCTCCATTTCCTTGAGGGTCTGCGGCGGACACATGCCCTCGATGGCCTTGATCTTCTCCGGGTTCACCTCTATCCCTCTGTGTGACAGGAGGAATCCCAGCAGCTTGCCGGAAGGGGCGTCGAACACACACTTATCTGGGTTAAGCCGCAAGTTCACCTGGCGCAGGCTCCCGAAGGTCTCCTCCAGGTCTTGGATCAAGGTTTTCACCTCCTGAGACTTCACCACTATGTCGTCGACGTAGGCCTCCGTGTTTCACCCGAGATGCCTCCCTAAAGCGATGTGCATCAGCCGCTGAAAGGTCGCGCCCACATTGCACAGGCCGAAGGGCATGCAGGTGTAACAGTACACCCAACACGGGGTCAAGAAGGCTGTCTTCTCTACGTCTTCCACCGCCATCTTGATTTGGTGGTACCCCGAGAACTCATCCAGGAAGCATAGTAGGTCGCACTCGGCGGTGGAGTCGACGATCTGGTCGATGTGCGGGAGAGGGAATGGAACTTGTGGGAACGCCTTGTTGAGGTTGGTGAAGTCAAAGCACATTCGCTCCTTCCCGCCTTTCTTCGGCACCACGACTGGGTTCGCCAGCCATTCGGGGTACCTAACCTCACGAATGGCACCTGCCACCTCCAGCTTGCGGGTCTCTTGGATGATGAAGGCCTGCTTCTCCATGGACTGCCGCCTTGCTCGCTGCTTCACAGGGCGCACATTGGGGCATACCCTCAAGTGGTGCTGAATCACCTCTCTCGGGACCCCCACGGGCTGATTGGGCTCCCATGCGAATATTTCCTTGTTCGCGCGCGAGAACTTCACCAATGCTTCCTCCTAGCTGGGGTTGAGGCTGGCGCCTATGGTGAAGGTGGCTCCTAAGGGGCCATCCTCGTCGACCGGCACATGCTTGGTTTCTGCCTTATCTTGGGTGAACAATTGCTTCTTCTTGGTTGGCGCGGCCTCCTTATCCTTGGGGGCCCCGGCGCCAACGGGTTGCGCCACCGCAGTGGTCCTGAAGGCAAGTTTGAGTGCCATCATGGCCTCCTTGGTGTCCCCCTTGATGGTAAGGACACCTTTGCTTCCAGGCATCTTCATGAGGTTGTAGGCTGGATGATTCGCCGCCATGAACTGGGCCAGAGCCGGGTACCCGAGTATGGCGTTGTACGGGAGGCCGATGTGGGCGATGTCGAAGCCGACCAGCTCGGTGCGGTAGTTGTCGCGCGTAACGAAGGTGACGGGGAGGCGGATCTGTCCCAGGGAGCGGGCAGCGCCGCTACCAACTCCTGAGAAAGGCTTGCTAAGGCTGAGATGCTTGAGCGGCACATGAAGAAGGCTGAAGGCCTCCATGGAGAGCATATTGAGGCCGATGCCGCAGTCGATGAGGGTCTTGGTGACGGCCACGTTGCAGATGGTGGGCGTGCAGAGCATCGGAAGCATGCCTGAGCCGGTGGTGGTGATGGGGTGGTCTTCTGAGCTGAAGGTGAGGTCGGCCTCAGGCGCGACCCAGCCCGGCGGGGCTCCCGAGCACGTGGAAGCGGCCGATCTGGCGGAGGAATGGCTTGATGTGGCGCTCTAAAGGCGGCACCTGTGAGCCGCCTAGCAGGGTCGCGACCGCGTGGTGCGCCGATGCCGCGTAGCACGCAATGAAGAGGTCGCGGAGTGTTGACACACGAACACATCACGTGTACCCTTGACACCGGGGGTGATGCACCGCAGCTCACGTCGAAGGAGACCTGACCGATAGCGCGATACGCAAGACAGTCAACGAGCGCTTTTGCAGACCCGAAAACCCCACACCCCCGGGAGGGACCCCGTCTATGGGCTGCCCTAGGTCGATTCGCTCACCCCTAGAGCCTCGGGATTCGCAGCTCTCAAACACGAAGAACAGCGAAGAATGAGAGATAAAAATGGTGGAGAGATAAAACATAGATGAAAAAGTAGTATATTGATTTGTTTGATTGTGTGTTGTTTCAATCGGCCGTCACCCCCAACATATATAAGAGGCGGCTGGACTTCCCATACAAGCAAAGGATTTATCTAGGCTTTCCTTACAAGAAAATTACATCAATTCACGTTCAAAACCCTAGTCAAATTCGGACAGATTTTATCCGAACTTTCCAAAACTGCTCGGTTTAAACTGGCTGTACTTTGAGGGTTCTTTTCATGGTGACAAACAACCTCGGATGGAAACGAGCTCAAAAGCGGGCTCTAACTTTTGCATACAACCTCGGATTGAGACGATCTTTATATCAAAATCGATCGTTTCGACGAGACGCACAACTTCCGTGTAGGACGTTCCTCCATCTAAGATCATCTGAATTAGCTTCTGAGCCCATCTTCAACTTCTCGTCGGCTTGACTATCACAACCTCCACCTCGGCATGCCTTCCACCCGGGTAAGCTTCCCGCACCGACAAGGTTTCACCCCGGCAAGATTTTTACACCGGCAAGGGTTCCTCCCTAGCTTGGCAAGGTTTCTACCCCGGCAAGAGTTCCTCCTCGGCAAGGTTTCTCCCTCGGCAAGATTTCACACCGGCAAGCTTCTCCGCCGGCAAGCTTTCCACGCCGGCAAGCTTCTCCGCCGGCAAGATTTCCACGCCGGCAAGCCCTCACATCGGCAAGGTTTACCCTGGCAAGGTTTCATTCAGCCAGCAAAGGCCAAATACTTTCTCACTCAGGGCCGGCCCGCGAAGTGTTGCCTCTGACTTTTGCATACGAACCCGGATTCGTGACCATGCCAAAATCTGGTGTCAACACATGCCCCCCTGTTTTTCGGCAAAGCTTGTGTGCCGAAAAATAACTTGTATTGTGTTTGTTCTAAGGACAATGTCAACACTCCATCGGCCATTTATTTTCCTTAGGACGATAATCAGGTATCGGCCATGTTTGTGCTAAGGGCGATAATCACATATCGCATATTGCCCACTTAGGATTCTTGCCACACACTTGGGTGGTATTTCTTCAAGTACTTGCCATTGAGAGCTCGAGGTAACAGTGCCCCTTGGACGAATTCCACCAAATAAGAGTTTCCGGGAACTATTCTTGCAATTCTAAAAGGACCTTCCCAACTTGGAGACCACTTCCCGAATTTTCTGTCTCTCGAACCAATCGGGAGAATTACTTTCCAGACGAGATCGCCAACTTGAAAATTCTTCAACTTAACTTTCTTATTGTAAGCCCTTGCTACCCTCAACTTGTCTCTCTCTATGGCCTTCAAAGTAGCCAAACGTTTATCGGCAACTTCGTCAATGTTATCCATCATTAAATTATAAAAGTCTACTGCCGATAAATCATTTTGCTTGGCTATTCTCAAAGCATTCAAATTTACCTCCACCAGTAAAACAGCCTCTTGACCATATACTAGCTCATATGGAGTCACCTTCGTAGCACCATGCCTTGAGATCCTATGTGCCCACAAAGCCTCAGACAACAACTCATGCCATCTCCTTGGATTATCCTCAATCTTCTTCTTGATGAGTTTGATTAAAATTTTATTGATAGACTCAGCTTGTCCATTGGCTTGGGCATAATATGGAGAGGAATTGAGCAACTTTATGTTATAAGATTCGGCAAATTCTCCGACTTGGTGTGATATAAAAGATGAGCCTTGATCTGTAGTCAACATTTGAGGAATGCTGTATCTATGAATAATGTGCTCGGTGATGAATTTAATTACCTCCGCATGTGTCATGTTCTTGAGAGGTACTACTTCAGACCATTTAGTGAAATAATCGGTTGCCACCAATACGAACCGATGCCCCTTTGAGGAAGATGGATGAATTTGTCCAATGAAGTCTAAACCCCATCCTCTGAAAGGCCATGGATTGATAATGGGATGTAACATAGCAGCAGGAGCCAACTGAATATTACCAAATTTTCGACAAGCTTCACACCCTTTGTAATATCTGAAGCAATCATTGATCATAGTCGGCCAATAAAATCCAGGACGTCGTAGCAACCATTTCATCTTGGGAGCCGATTGATGAGTGCCACAAATACCTTCATGGACCTCCCCCATAGCAACTCTCGCTTGGTCCTCGTCCAAGCACTTTAGAAGAACATCATCAACCATTCGGCGATATAGATCATCATCTCTCATTGTATACTTGAAAGCCATCCGCCGAAGACCCTGTCCACCCTTCTACTAGGATCACACAAATAATCAACAATGGGTTTCCTCCAGTCTTGACTTTATCCTGCATTGAATATTTCATTAGTGGCCGAAACGGTGGGCTCCGGTTCGGCCACCCCTACATCGGCAAGACTAGACATCGGCTTTTCAGAAATATGAAACATGCCATGATCAACATGGTAGGCGGATGCCTATTGTGCCAACTCATTTGCTTTCCAATTGTCATGTCTAGATATATGAGCAATGCTAAAACAATCCAAAGTAGAAATTATATCTAGACATTTATTAAGATAAACATTAAGTGATTCGTCCAAACACTGAAAGACTTTGGATATTTGCTGCACCACTAGTAACGAATCACCATAAGCCTCAATATGTGTAACACCTATAGCAAGCAACATCTCTAAACCGAATAACAATGCTTCATATTCGGCTTGATTATTTGTGCAAAAATATTCTAAGCGGCATGAGGCTTCAAAAACAGCACCATGAGGAGATATGTAAACAATACCAACACCTTGGCCATTGCTACAAACCGAACCATCAAAATATAATCTCCATGGTACTAATGAGGCAAGGTTTATATCAATGTCGTACTTGTCATCAATCCGATGTTCAACAATAAATTTAGCAACGATTTGGCCTTTCATGGATTCTAGAGATTCATAAGCCAAATCATATTCAATCAAAGCATAAGCCCACTTGCCAATTCTACCACTAAGAATTGGCCTATGCAACATGTATTTAATGACATCGGTTTGACAAGCTACTATACAAGCACTCGGCACTAAATAATGTCTCAATTTTGTGCAAGCATAATATAAGCATAGACATAGTTTCTCAATAAATGTATACCTTGTCTCGGCGTCCGATAAGCGTCTGCTCAAATATGTAATAGCATGCTCTTTTCCCTCGGTTTCTTGAGTCAAAACAGCACCAATAACTCCTTCTTCTGCTGCAATGTAAAGCCTGAAGGGTTCCCTATGCTTGGGTGCTTTCATCACCGGAGGAGTGCACAAATAATTCTTGATCATATCAAATGCTTCTTGCTGTTTTGCCCCCCAAGTGAAATCAGCATCATTCTTTAACTGAAGGATAGGAGTAAACACATCAACCTTCCCTGACAAATTAGCTATGAACCTCCTCAAGTAATTAACCTTGCCAAGGAACTTTTGCATATCTCTCTTGCATGTTGGAGCTTCCACTTTTTGTATGGCCTCTATCTTTTTGGGATCAATCTCTATGCCATCTTCATGAATAATGAAACCCAAAAACTTGCCAGCTGACACGCCGAATGCACACTTTAAAGGATTCATCTTCAGTCCATACTTTTTCATTCTTTCAAAATCTAAACGCAAATCAGCCAAGTGAGATTCAAAAGCATCCGATTTGACAACAATATCATCAATATAAACTTCAAGTATGACACCGAGTAAATCATGAAAAATCAAATTCATAGCCCTTTGATATGTGGCACCAGCATTTTTTAATCCGAATGTCATCACTGTCCACTCGAATAAACCAAGGAAACCAGGGCATCAAAAAGTTGTCTTGTACATGTCCTCTTTGGCCATAAAAATTTGATTGTATCCGGCATTACCATCTAGAAAGCTAATAACCTTATGTCCAGAAGCATCATTAATAAGCATATCGGCTATTGGCATGGGATACTCATTTTTGGGTGTAGCCCTATTCAAATCTCTGAAGTCAATGCATACTCTCAACTTGCCGGATCCTTTCTTCTCCACTGGGACAATGTTAGAAATCCACTCGGCATACCTGCAAGGTCTAATAAAATTAGCTTTAAGCAAACGACCGATCTCTTCCTTGATCCGGTCATATGTTTTTGGATTAAACTTTCTGGCCAATTGTTTATATGGTCTAAAACCAGCCTTTATAGGTAACCGATGCTCCACTAGCTCTCGGTTTAAACCTGGCATCTCATGATATTCCCATGCAAAGCAACAAACATATTCTTTCAATAGCTCCATCAACTTAGCTTTATGATCGGCTCTTAAATTTGCATTTACAAATGTCGGCCTAGGAGTTGAACCATCTCCTATATCTATCTCTTCTAATGGATCGTCCGATGTAAAACCTTGTCCTAATTTATCCATATCATCTAACTCTTCTATGGACTCATACATATCATTCTCATTGGACCGATATTCTACAAGTCGCTTTTGTAACCACTCTGAGTTAGGATCCATTTAAACATATCATACCTTGGAGCACGAAACCATTCTTGGTTGCGCTGAGAAAATCGAACTCTGACAAGTCACGTCCCGTCAAGCAAGTAGCATTTGGGTGTTGCCAATCCACCGATGCCTCGGCCAAAGCAACACAGGCCGAGTTATCCGCATGGATGACTTCCACTTCATCATGAACCCACTGGATCAAAAACTTGTGCATAGTGGATGGCACGCACTGGTTTGCATGAACCCAACCACAGCCTAGTATGACGTTGTAGTTACCTTGCACCTCAGCGACAAAGAATGCGGTAGCCAAAGTTTTACTTCCCACCATGAGCTCCACATACATAACACCTCTGGCTTCAGTTTTCTCTTTGCCTTCAAATCCATTGAGCACCATGTTGGTCTTTATCAACTCTTCATCATGCAGACCCAATTTTTTGAAGACCGAACATGGCATAAGATTCACCACAGCACCACCATCAACAAGCATCCGAGTGAGTGGTGACCCATTGATATGACCTCTGAGATATAACGGTTTCAGATGCGTTACTGGGTCTTTTGGCTTCTCAAATATTGCGTTTTTAGGGCCAAAATCCAGCTGAGCCACATCCCCTTCCTCATCTACAGCACGAAACTCAGCGGGTAAGTAATACACCATATTAATATCCATAACTTCATGAACCGGTGTAGACGCATAATCTAACATATCCTCTTCTTCCTCCAGTGTATCCACCGATTCTGAAATTTGTTCGAGCGAAGAGGCAGCAATAGGTAACGCAGACGATGCAATGAGTACACCATCCTCCTTTGGTGGTGTAGGTGTTGCTGTGATAGGTGTAGAAGCGACTGCATCTTGTATTTGCTTAGGCCTCCACACTTGTTTTGTAGGCACCATGGGCCGAGTGTCATTGAACAACTTATCCCTTTGCTTCTCGGCTTCTTGTTCTGTCATCTCTTGACTTCTTAACCTCTGTAGTTTCCTCTTTTGTGTTTTTGTCAGCCCTGGAGGACACCACTTTGGCTGAGTGTATTTAGGATCTCTCATCTTTATTTGGCTGATGTTTCCTTCAAGGTCATTAGCCGAGTGCTTTGGCACGATAGCAAGTATCAGCTCAGTCGGATTGCTATGCATAATCAGTTGTTGTATGGTGAATGTTTCGGTGCCCAAGATGAGTGAGCCGGCATCGGTTTTTTCCTTGCCTTTGCTTGACTCGAGTGTTGCAGCACTTGGCGACTTAACACGCCATTCTTGTTTGCCGACCCTTTTTTGATTATCTTGCACTGGCCGATTGACACTATTGTTCAAACGGCCTCATGTGGGATAAGAAAGTCTCTCATGAACGGGCCTCCTTTGTTCTGCCCAACTAGGATGAAAAGCATAAGGGGCCATCGGGGGCTGCCACCATCCTCCATTGAAGTCTCCCATGTAATATGGTACATAGGGGAGAGGCGGTACCCATGGTCCTGGCGCCCATGACCCATATGGCCTTGCATCATGCTGAAATTCTTCCCGAGGACGTGACCTTGAGCGCTTCAAATTTGGTGACCGGTTAGAGCTAGAACCCGCTACATGATTGGCATACTTGGACAGCAACATATCAAAAGTTGGCTTGATTTTCTTGCGCTCCACTTTAGCTTCATTCATCTTCCACTTACCAACTTCTGGACTTTTGGGCTTGAAATTTAACACGAGTATTTTCTTGCGCTTGCGGTTTCCCCCCGAGTGTAGGATTCTTGATGTTGATTTTGATTATCTCCTTGCCACCGGGTTGCTTGTCAAGCACAACATGTCTCCCCAAGACCTTGCTGCCCTCCTTGTCTTTCCTGGGCTCACCAATAATGACATTAGTTTTATTAGCAGATTCGGCTACCTCCGGCCGAATGAGTAGCTTCTTCCCCTCCAAATCCATGGTATTCATTGGAAAAGGTTGTTTATCAACTTGCATCTCAGAAAAGTTCAATCGTCCGTCATTAATGGCCGATTGTATCTGTCGTCGAAAAACATTGCAATCATTAGTAGCATGAGAAAAAGAATTATGATACTTGCAATAAGCGCGCTATTTCAGCTCTTCAAACGGCGGTAAAGTATGAGATATTCTAATAATCTTAGCCTGCAGCGAAGCACCAAATATTCTATCACACTTAGCAATGTTAAAAGTAAACTTCATCTCTTCATCATGATTCTTATGAATCGGTTTCAGATCATTGCAAGTAAAGGGTTTGGCCTTAGATGGCCTAACAAACTCAGTCGAAAAAACATCACCCTCATCGCCCGAGTGATCACTATCATATTCCACCATATTCATCTTTGGACGATCGGCTTTGTATCTATGCACTTCTTTGAGGTCTTTGCTTCGGCTTTCCTGAGCCAAAGCCCTTTGTAAGACTTGGTTGATATTTAAGAACTCATAGACTTCTAGCTTTTCTCTAATGGGAGTTCTCAAACCACTCAGCACTAGGTCCGCCAAGTCCCTCTCGGTTATCACCAAACTAAAACATCAGTTTTTTGTTTCTCTGAATCTCTTGAAGTAATCGGAGACCGATTCATCATGCTTCTGTTTAACAGATGTTAGATGTGACAACTTGAGTTCATTGTCGCCGCTATAAAAGTGATCATGAAACTTTTGCTCTAGCTGCGACCAAACCCGAATGGAACCATGTGGTAAAGAAGAAAACCATGAAAATGCGGTACCAGTTAATCATAAAGGAAACAAACGCACTTTCAATTCATTCAATGAGCCTGCCTCACCCAATTGTGCTAAATATTGACTAACATGATCCCATGTGGTTTTTGTGCCCTCTCCATTGAACTTAACAAAATCTGGAATCTTATATCCTCGAGGGCACTGGATGGCATCAAAGTACTCGGGGTGCGGCTTTTGGTAAATCCGATTCTGAGGTAACTCAACTCCAAAATTCTCTCGAAGCATCTTGGCCATCTCCTCTCTGAGATTAGCTAGACCATCATCCACAGTGGACGATGCAACTTGTGGCAGCGGCATAGGAGGAGTAGGACTACTAGCAGTAGGTATGAACTATGGCATGTATGCCGAACTATAGTTCGGTAATGGCCGAGTGGTTGTAGATGTAGGTAGGATTTGGTTCGGCGTTGCCACCGAACCTGGCATGCTCATAATAGGGTTGATGGGTGCAGTCACAATCTGATTTGTTTGTGTAGGATAATAAGCCATCGGCATGGGAGGCGCCGATGCAATAGGTAAAGCCAGATTAGGGTTTTGCACACTAGCAGCTACACCATCATTACCACTAGACGATTGAGATGTATTCTTCTGAGCATTAGTATTTTCTATGAAAGTTTGGTAGACTAGATTGTTACCATCAGCAATATGACTTTCACTCTCAGCCCACTACTCAGGAGAAAAGGCAGTACTTACAGAGGGTTTAACCTGCTCGTCTTGAAGAGGAGGGAACTTGATTTCTTCAATCGGAGTGATGTTGCCTTGGCGATCCTTCTTGAACTTTGCAAGGAACTCCTGCAAGTCCCTCTCCTCGCGCACCTTCTAGTACTCCTCATAGACTTGGCGATGATCGGCCGATATCTCATCAAGACTGGGCTTAATGATGTTATCAGCGTCTACCTCAGATGGCTTGGGAAGATCGGACATGGTGGATGATGATGATTGATCTTGTCCCCAGCGGAGTCGCCAAAAAGTGTGTTGACACACGAACACGTCACGTGTACCTTCGACGCCGGGGGTGATGCACTGCAGCTCACGTCGAAGGAGACCCGACCGATAGCGCGATACGCAAGACAGTCGACGGGCGCTTTTGCAGACCCGAAAACCCCACACCCTCGGGAGGGACCCCGTCAGGGAGTGCGGCGGCTATGGGCTGCCCTAGGTCGATTCGCTCGCCCCTAGAGCCTCGGGATTCGCAGCTCTCAAACATGAAGAATAGCAAAGAACGAGAGAGAAAAATGGTGGAGAGATAAAACGTAGATGAAAAAGTAGTATATTGATTTGTTCGATTGTGTGTTGTTTCAATCGGCCGTCACCCACAACATATATAAGAGGCGGCAGGACTTCCAGTACAAGCAAAGGATTTATCTAGGCTTTCCTTACAAGAAAATTAAATCAATTCACGTTCAAAACCCTAGTCAAATTCGGGCTGATTTTATCCGAACTTTCCAAAACTGCTCGGTTTAAACTGGCTGTAGTTTGAGGGTCCTTTTCATGGTGACAAACAACCTCGGATGGAAACGAGCTCAAAAGCGGGCTCTAACTTTTGCATACGACCTCGGATTGAGACGATCTTTATATCAAAATCGATCGTTTCGACGAGACGCACAACTTCCGTGTAGGACGTTTCTCCATATAAGATCATCTGAGTTAGCTTCTGAGCCCATCTTCAACTTCTCGTTGGCTTGACTATCACAACCTCCACCTCGGCATGCCTTCCACCCGGGTAAGCTTCCCGCACCGACAAGGTTTCACCCCGGCAAGATTTTTACACCGGCAAGGGTTCCTCCCTAGCATGGCAAGGTTTCTACCCCGGCAAGAGTTCCTCCTCGGCAAGGTTTCTCCCTCGGCAAGATTTCACACCGGCAAGCTTCTCCGCCGGCAAGCTTTCCACGCCGGCAAGCTTTCCACGCCAGCAAGCCCTCACGTCGGCAAGGTTTTACCCCGGCAAGGTTTCATTCAGCCGGCAAAGGCCAAATACTTTCTCACTCAGGGCCGGCCCGTGAAGTGTTGCCTCTAACTTTTGCATACGAACCCGGATTCGTGACCATGCCAAAATCTGGTGTCAACACGGAGCTCCTCCCAAGACGCCAGCGTCGATCCGGGAAGGTTGAGTAGCCAGGCGCGCGGCTTGCCGGCGAGGGACATGGGAAACCAATTGGCCATGACCTTTTGATCACCCCCGGCTTCGAGGACAGCCTCCTCGTACGCCAGCAGGAAAGCTGACGGGTCTGCCGCGCCGTCGTAGTGCGGCGGCATCTCCGGCTTGAACTTGGGTGGACACTGCACCCGCCGCAGGGCGGGGGCCAGGGCTCGGATCCCCTGGCCCCGTCGTCAACGCTGGCCGTTGGAGTCGGCGGCAGGGCGCCTTCCCTGTGGGCAAAGCGCAGTGTCTACGAAGCGCAGATCGACGGACGAGAAGCTACGGTGCACCCCTACCTGGCGCGCCAAATGTCGGATCACGGGTTCCGGCAGACCCTTAAGGTTCGAACACTGGGGTGGGCGTGAAGGTTTTCTCCCTATCGATCCACGCCCTAGCTCTCTAAGATCTTGTGGATGAACTTGACGAACTCACAACACAGAAAGACACAAGATTTATACTGGTTCGGGCCACATTTGTGGTGTAATACCCTACTCTAGTTTGGTGGTGGTGGATTGCCTCTTGGGCTGATGATGAACAGTACAAGGGGAATAACAGCCTCCTAAGGTTGAGGTGTTCTTGTGCTTGGTGAACTTGTGTGGGCGGGATTCCTCTCAATCTGATCTTGACTCGATCCCCCTCTACTGTGGTGGCTAGTTCTACTTATATAGGCCCTGGTCCTCTCCCCAAACATTGAGTGGGAAGGGAGCCAACAACGCCCGATTCGAAAGGGGACAGCTAGTACAAGTTATCCTAACAAAAGGTGGTCTTCCCCTGCAAAAGGTTGTGGTGATGACGCCATCTTGGGCTCCATGGTGACCTCCGTCTTGTCGTCCTTCTGGTCTTGGTCTTGTTGCACCAATATGGAAACCTTTGCTTGATGCCTCGGTACTCCGCACCTACGCTTGTCCCCTTAGCACCAAAGAGGAAACAATGACGCCGCGCGCACTGGCGCCCGTTTGGCGGCGGCCTGGTCTCGATCGTCATGGCTTACGTCAGGAGGGCCTGGCGAGGTTTGACTTGCCTTGATCTCTCCTCCCCTTGTGAGCCTGCCTGGCGTGGCCGCTCCTGAGGAGGTCTTGCGTCGTCCGCCTTGCGAGGCTTGGCCCCTCACAAGGGTCTTGAATGCCTTGTCGATGAAGATGGGTCGTACAGACCTGCCAGCCCAGCCACGCCATGGGCCGCAGGCAGGCAAGTCTGGGGACCCCCGTCCCCAGAATGCCGACATCATGGCCGACGCTCGTCGGGCTCGCGCGGAGCGCCGGGCCGCTCTCGCCGCCCGCATCGCTCAGACGGCCCTAGTAGGCGGGCCTCCCGACCATTCTCCATCAGCCTCCGCCAACGCCGTCACCAGTCTGGTGGCATACGAGCAGCAAGCTTCTTCACTGCATCCCTCCGTGCGTCGTGACGGCCACACCGCCACCCCGTCGCTGACTCCGGTTGGCTCGTCGTCTCACGCTCGCCATGCGCCCACGGATGCGCAGGCCGCGCCGCTCATAGCACGTGATCTCCTGCGCTACCGTCCTGTCGACGACCTCTACGAGGACTGGCTGGACTGCATCGCCGAGCTTGTCAGCGCCGCGGGAGGCTCTCCTGCACCATCCCTCTCGCTGCCTCGCCCGCCCCCAGCCGCGGGCGATGTGTCTCACAGAGCGCCTCCGCCTCCTCCACAACAAGACGGCGCCCTCGCGCCAAGGCGTGTAGCTCACGGTGCGCCTTCGCCTCTCCCACGTCAGGACGGTGTCCTCGCTCCAAGGTGTGCGGTCCCGCGGCGCGACCCACCGCGGAACGTGCCCGCGCACAAAGAAAGAAGCTGCCAAGAGATTCCCCGTCCACAAGGAAATGATCCACCACTCCCAGCTCCACTGCGCCAGGATTGCTTGCTGCGACAGGGCCATGCGCCGCTTGCCGTGGCGGCGCAGGGGCACCACGACCAAGCTCTTCCTCCACAACGGGCCTCGGTGGCCGCGGCGGGCTGTTGCGCCTTCGCTCCTGAGTTGTGCAGCGTCGTCTGGCCGGGCAAGGTCAAGCCAGATCTGCCTCCTCGCTACGACGGCACCCCCGACCCAGTGGACTTTCTGTAGTTCTACGAGCTAAGCATCAAAGCTGCCAACGGCGACGAAAAGGTCATGGCGAACTGGTTTCCCGTGGCTCTCAAGGACGGTGCCCACTCATGGCTCCTGAGCCTGCCCCCAGGCTCGATTTCCTCCTGGGATAAGATGTGCGACTGCTTCATCGCCAACTTCCAGGGCACTCGCGACCGCCCCCCCGTCGCGGGTGACCTCCGCCGCATCAAGCAACAACTAGGAGAAACCCTACAGAAATACATCAAACGCTTCAACAGCGCACGAATCAAGATCCCCTAGGTAACGGACAAGGCCATCATCTCGGTGTTCTTCGACGGCATCCGCGATGTCAAGATGAAGGAGGAGCTCGCCATCCATGAAGAGTTGTGCACGACCTTGGAGTTGTTCAACATCGCGACTAAGTGTGCAAGAGTTGAGGAGGGGCGCCTCTCCCTCCTCGAGCTCCCTGCTGCGGACCCAGAGGAGAAGAAGGCCAAGGTCAAGGACATGATGTGCAAGGGAGTGCTCGTGGTCGCGGCAGAACCAGACATCAAGCGCGGCCGAGATCTTCCCGAGTCATCCAAGGGCAGCCGCACCTTGTGCGCCTTCCACAATGTGCGCACACACAACACTAATGACTATCAAGAGCTCAGGGCCATTCGAGATGGATGCTTCGGTCAACGCCCCGAGCGCAACGACCGGAGCTACGGCCGAGGAGGTGGACACGGTGGAGGATGTTGGGACGACCGTGGGCCCCGCCAGGAGTGGCGGGACCAACCTCGCGAGGATCGTTGGCAGGATCAGCCTCATGAGGACGCCTAGAGGGACCAGCCTCGTGAGGACGTCCTCAGGGAAACCCTAATCTCCCTCCGCTGCTCTTGGGCGATGACCTTGAAGGAACGATGACCATCAACAGGACGAGGGGGATGGGGGCTTCCAAGAGACGTGAGCTATCACCTGCATCTTGGGCGGAGCTCAAGCCCCAACCTCTCAACGAGTCTTCAAGCAATTTGCTCGTGAGGTGAACGCAGTCCTCCCCAAGCTCGAAGCCACGCGCCCACTCAGGTGGTCCAAGTACGCCATCACCTTTAGCTCCACAGACCAGCTCAAGTGCGCGGCAACGGCCAGTGTTCTCCTGATGCTTTGTTCACCCGTCATCAACAATGTCCAAGTCACCAAGACCCTCATCAACGGCGGCACAGGGCTCAATGTCCTGTCTGTCGAGACTTTCGACAGCCTTGGAGTGCCATACGATCAGCTCCAGCCTACAAAGCCTTTCTCAGGAGTGACTGACAGTTCTACCACCCCTATAGGGCAAGTTCGTCTCACTGTCACCTTCGGTCAGTGCAACAACTACCACACCGAGCTATGATGGCGCTCACATCCGCCTGCCGTACAACGCCATCCTTGGGTACCCAGCGTTGGACAAATTCATGGTAGTCGCCCACCATGGCTACAACGTCCTCAAGATGCTCGGAAGCGGTGGAATCATCACCATCCCCTGCGAAGAAAGAGATGCGGTGTGCTCCCTCGAGTGCGCCTTCCAAGCCGCATCACTGAAGACCCCGACAGCAACACAATGCAATACCCTCTCGAGGCCATCCCCAAGAAGAAGAAGAAGCTGCTCCACACTGCACCCCAAGGGAGCAGCACCTCCAGCAGCACCACTTCAGGATCTACGCCCGTGCCTGGGGCGCCTCTCTCCCTCGCATAGGGAGGTGTGCGGGGGCCGTCCTTGGGCAGGGCTCGAGGGCTCTCTTCTGGAGGGCCTCAGACTTGGCCAACATCACAAGGGAGGCGCTCGGGCACCACGTGGAGGTGTTCTTCGCGGCACGTTTCCCTCGGGAGGGCGCCAGGCTAAAAGCACCTAGCGCTCAGGAGTTCATCGACAAGGCATCTCAGGAGCTTCAGGAAGCAAGAGCAATACGCGGCAACCATCGCCCACCTGGCACTGCTCCCCACCCGGGCGACGGTGGTGAGCTGAGTGGCTGCATCGACATCCCAGGGCTCAACCGGGCTGCATCTCAGGAGAGCTTCTGGCCTTCGTGTGTTGGACGCTGTGAGAGTCCACCTCATAGCTACGTTCGCATGCCGTTCGGCCTACCAAGCGTGGCTGCTGCCTTCCAGCGCAACCTGCGGAGTGTCATGGGGAGTTAGGAGGACAGGCATCACACAGTCCTAGCGGAGATGGAGACGGTCCTCCGGAGGCCGCCCGAACCTCCAGAGCCTCCCGAGGCTCGGGGCCCCGACGGCTCGTGAGGGGCGACTTCTTCGCTACGTGTCTTCAGCTACCCCAACACCCCTTCAGCAACCAAACCAGGTGACATCTCTCCAAGTTCATTTCACTGGGAGCGCCCCCTGGGCTGCATCATTCCCAGGCCACGTGGGTCCGTCCCTGCGGCATGTATCTACTTGCATCTTCAGTTCACTCTGCTAGGAGCGCCCCACGGGCAGCATTAACCCTAGGCCGCTCAGGTCCAACCCAGTGGCATGTATCGTTCCTGCATTTACTTGAGCCATTTTGCTTCTCATGCATAATCTACCTACGGTTATCACCTGCTTGATTGTCACCTGCCAAGGGAGCCACGCGCCGATTGTCTTTCTTCAGGATCCTTCGCATAAGAAGGCTAGGCACGGCGTCTGTGCTTGGGTCCGTCCCTGCAGTGTCGATAAATCCAACGGTTAAGCTCTGTCTGGTCGGCCGGCCCTATTCACGTTACCTCCTGGGGTCATTGGTGCTTGGCCTTGTTGTACGATAGCCTCAGGAAATCCACTCGGTGCGGGATGTCTAACCATCTCGCAGGAACGCCACAGCCATCAAGAATCAAGACCAGGCGCAACCCGCCTTGAGGTAGGGCCTCGTGAGTCCCGTGCTGGCTCACGAGTGCCCAGATACGCCTCCTCCAGCCCTGTCGTGCAAGCCACGTGTCAGGGCGGGGCTGCACATGTCCCGGGGACTCCACTCAGAGGGAGCCCCCTCCCACGTACTAGTGGAAGCACCATGCTCCGTGCTGGCAGTCGACACTACCGAGGAGCGGCTATGCCCATGGAAGTGCAGAAGCGCCATGGTCCGTCCTGGTGATAAACAACTGGGGGCGGCCTCACGGCCTTACCAACCTTAGGGAGCCTCTGGGCTCGGTGTCTGGCCTCATCGCAACACCTCCTGTCGGTGTCAAAACCGGCGGATCTCGGGTAGGGGGTCCCGAACTGTGCATCTAAGGCGGATGGTAACAGGAGGCAGTGAACACGATGTTTTACCCAGGTTCGGGCCCTCTTGATGGAGTTAAAACCCTACGTCCTGCTTGATTAATATTGATGATATGGGTAGTACAAGAGTAGATCTACCACGAGATCAGAGAGGCTAAACCCTAGAAGCTAGCCTATGGTATGATTGTATGTTATTGTGTCCTACGGACTAAAACCCTCCGGTTTATATAGACACCGGAGGGGGCTAGGGTTACACAAGGTCAGTTACAAAGGAGGAGATATACATATCTTTATTGCCTAACTTGCCTTCCACGCCAAGTAGAGTCCCATCGGGACACGAGACGAAGTCTTCAATCTTGTATCTTCATAGTCCCATAGTCCGGCCAAAGGATATAGTCTGGCTGTCCGGAGACCCCCTAATCTAGGACTCCCTCAGTAGCCCTTGAACCAGGCTTCAATGACGATGAGTCTGGCACGCAGTGTTGTCTTCGGCATTGCAAGGCGGGTTCTTCCTCCGAATACATCACGGAAGAATTTGAATACAAGGATAGTGTCCGACCCTGCAAGATAAGTTCCACATACCACCGTAGAGAGAATAATATTTCCACAAATCTAATTTGCTGACTTGTTTTGGCAACACGACATTATGTCATGGCCCGGTGATTATTCGAACCGTTTCCTTTAACTAGCCCCGCATATAACTCGAGGCAGTTTTTTGACACGTCTTGTCAAAGCAGAGATCGTGTCCCCTTATCACGGGATTCTCATCAATACGGGCGTGGGTAACCCAACCGCGCCAACGATTACGACGCTTGGGGGATAAGCGAGTTTTACCAGGCTAGCAGGGACGCATAGTTTCGTCTGCCCATATAAAGGGATAAGGATTCACCTTTTCATCCACGCCTTCTTCCACCTTTCCTCATCCATTTTCGCACACTCGAGCTCTAGCGCCCAAGTCCGCATTTCCCACCTCGACCTTCTCCAACCATGTCTGGAGCGGGAGGTAGGAGGATGGTATCCTCCGTCATGGAGGGACACATCAAGAAGCTAAGGAGAGCCGGATACCTGCCCGACGACATCGTGCACCGGCTCCCAGATGAGGGGCAGCTCATCCCCACCCCCAGGCCCCATGAGAGGGTAGTGTTCCTTACCCATTTCCTCCGCGGACTGGGATTCCCTCTCCACCCATTCGTCCAGGGGCTCATGTTCTACTATGGCCTGGATTTCCATGATCTGGCCCCAAACTTCATCTTCAACATCTCGGCGTTTATCTCGTGTGCGAGGCCTTCCTCCGCATCAAGCCCCACTTCGGCTTATGGCTGAAGACCTTCAATGTCAAGCTGAAGACCTTCAATGTCAAGCAGAAGGTGGTGAGCGGCCGCCAAGCGGAGTGCGGAGGCGCCATGGTGGGCAAGATGCCCTACGTCACATGGCTCGAGGGCTCCTTCATGGAGACCGTAAAGAGGTGGCAATCGGGGTGGTTCTACATCACCGAGCCGCGTGACCCTTAATCTGGCAGTGGCCCCCGAGTTCCGATCTGGCATCCCCACCCGGCTCACCTCCTGGCAAGAGAAGGGCCTATCCTGGGGTAGTTCGGGAGAGCTGACCGGACTCCAAACATGTATTCAAAACATGGTGAACAAGAAGCTCAAACTCGTCAACGTAGTCCAGGTCATGCTCATCCGTTGGATCCTCCCGTGCCAACAACGGGCTTTCAACTTGTGGGAGTTTGACCCGGCCCAGCACCGAGCTCTGAATAGGCTCTTTGACACAACTCACGAGGATGCCTGGAAGGTGCTATTCAAGGGTGCCGAGGTTCCCCCTCCCACTACCGAGGATCGCGGATTCTGCACGAAGCGCCAAGCCAGCGCGGTAAGCTGTTTCACCTCTCACAGGATATTTGTTTTTCATAGTTTGACTCTATGCAGGATCTAAGCTCCCATACCTTTGACAGGACTGGCAGGAGACGGCCGGACAGATCGACTGTCCGTCTCCTTTGCCCGAAGGCCCAGTGGACGCTCTCCTGACGAAGATGCTGACTCCGTCTCCTTACAAGGTGCCGGAGAAGTCCAATAAGGCCAAGGGAACCCGAAAGAGTTCCCGACGCCAGGCGTCATCGGACTCAACATCCGATAACTCTGCGACACACTCCTCCCCCGAAGACGAGGAGGAAGAAGAAGAAGATGCTCCCCCTTCAGTTGCGGGAGACAAGAAAAGGAAGGCCGCCCCAACCGGGGAGGCCGAAGGGTCCAAGAAGGGAAGGACTCTCCTTCCAGACAGTTCCACCACCACCGCTGAAGGCGAAGACGAGTGGCTGCTCAGGGCCAAGCCCCTGGCGAAGTCGTAAGTATTCGGGTACCAGAGTAACTCATAGCATTCCTTTGTCGCACTACTTCCCCTAACACCGAATATGATTATGCAGGCCGCCACGAGCCAGTATCGATGTATCATCGGACGGCTCCCTGGGCTCGTCGGATATGGATAGCGATCCACTACCGACTGCCACCTCCCCTTGCCCTGTGGACGACGTCGAGGTATTGTCTCAAGAGGCACCGGGTCGAGGGGAGACAGTCCCAGAGGCGCCTCAAGGCGACCTCCCGGACTCCGGGAGCAGTGGGGACAAGGCCCCTGAGGGCTACGAGTTCGGCCCTCAGTCGAACACCGCGCCGGAACCTCCAGTGGTTCCGGACTCGAGCAGGCGGCCTCCTTCCAAGAGGGGCAAGACGCATGTGCCGGTGACCTCTGTCCATCCAGAGGCGCTGGACAATCTGCTGGGAGCGCTTTGCAGCGCTTCCATCGACGAGGAGCACTGTACTATTATGAGTACAGTGGTCCGGAAGGTTCAGTCCGCCAAGAGCGGATTGACTGAAGCCTGTGCCAGCCTTCTAACAGGCTTTGAGGTAAGTGTTTAAAATATAGGAAAAATATTACCGCATAGACAGTAGCCCCTGATGCTCTATTCGGTGTTCGTAAAGAAAATCCGAACAGAGGATCAAACAATATCACAGGAGTCTAATATAAGTATGTCAATATGCGTATGCAGGCTTCACTACTGGCCTCAGCCGCACTGACTGCGGAGGCCGCCACACTGAAGCAGGACCTCGAGGGTCCAAGAAAGAGCTCAGCCTTGCCAAGAGGCAGCTCGAGGAGAACAAGGGTAAGTAATACCCTGTCTATAGATATGTATATATAAAAGAAGACGCGATTGCAAAATGATAGGATCATCGTATATTTGCCAAGGGCCACGACCGAGGTGGCGACCCTGAAGCCAGTGCTATCCAAGGCCGAAGACAAAGCGGCCAAGGAGCGCACCGAGCGGTAAAGGCAAGAGGCTCGGGTGGGCGAGGTGCAGCAAGAGCTCCAGCCTCTCGTGACGAAGCACGAGGCATTGGAGCTTGACTCGAAGACGCGAGAGTCTAAGCTTGCCGCAACCCTCGAGAGCGCAAAGCGTGCCAAGGCCGAAGCCCAAAAGGCCCTCCAAGAGATTGACGCGATGAAGAAAATAGCGGTGGGTAAGGCATTCTATATGCAAAGCAAGCATGTAAAAGTAAATTACCTATTACTTACCCGAATCCGGAGCTCTCCAGGAGCATTCGCAGATTTGCCCCGCAGCGTGTCTGATGCCGCACAATTTTACCAGGCCGAGGAGCGAAGCTCAAGGGAGAAGCTATTCTAGTCTCGGTATACTGGGACCGAACACCCGGTGCCTATGAGCGACCAGCTGAAGCAGCTGGTCGAGCTACACAAGGCGGCCGAACAGGCCATGAAGGGCTTTATAGTCTGGTTGTGGCCTGGCGACGCCCTTCCGAACAGCTACTTCGGCCAAGTGAGGCAGCTGGTGGATGCCTGCCCACGGCTAGAAGTCGTCAAGCGGTCCGTCTGCATCGAAGGTGCACGCCGGGCTTTCGCCCGTGTGAAGGTGCAATGGGCCAAGCTAGATGCCGTGAAGCTGATCAAGGAAGGACGCCGCAGGCCAAGGAGCATCGCACCCCCGAAATTTATTATGAGGGTGTCCTGAAGGGTGCCCGTCTTGTAGCAGACGAATGTTCAAAGGATGTAATATTTGAGTAAACATGCTCGTATGGTCCTGTATGATGAAAACTTGTTTCATATGCGCTATGCAACGCTTGTTTGAATTTAAAATATTACCTTCTGTTTGGCTGTTTATCCAATCTGAGAGATGGCTAGTCCTCGGCTTCTACCCCCATGCCGCGAGTGCTGGGGTGTTCGGGATAAACCTGAGCACTCTTGTTCCCATTTTTGGGTCCTTCGAGGGAGGTGCTTAGCACAGCGAACAAGGCAACTGGACTAATAATGCTTTATCACTCTCACTTAGCCATAGAATTCTATAATTTTAAATTTCGTCGAAGCCCCTGGTATTCGGAAGGCCGAATTCGGGGCGCGATACACTCCTTTAAGCCTGGCAGGACCGGCTCCTCGCTCTAAGCGGCATAAATCTTTAGGGACTCGAAACCTCGCCGAACAGTGACCAGTCTCTCGCCTTATCATGACAGTCAGTTTTAGCTTTCTCTACCGAGGTGCTTAGCCCAGCAGAACCGGGGCACAATCGCAGTAGTTCTCCTAGTGCTACCTTAGCCGATAGAGCGGAACGTAAGGTACCAAAACATAGGAGTCGGGAAAACCCAACATTTGACCAAAGACATGTTTCGGAGCTGATGCATATAATGCTATAAGTTCGGGGTGCCGCACTTGTGAAAGTGTTCAGACTTCTCACACCATAATGTAGGGTACTTAAGCCCCTGGTGTATTGGCCGCACCAAAGTGTACGGTTGCAAGGCGTCATTAATGAACACATATATATAAAACAAGAATGCAATAATAGTCGTAATGTTATGCATTGTTTATTCAAAAAGGTGTGTTAAAGCGGAATGATACAGGCAGTGCGATAAGCAAAAATTAGGACTATGTCCCTTCCAAGGGCAAGCTGAGGAATAGTATCAAAGCAAATATTTCACTCGTTATCATAATCCACTTGGGAGTGCCATGGTGTGACGTAGCTTTCTGCCTCCTTGGTTGCTGCATCATGTGTTCGGCAATCATGCTGCCGGACAGGGTTTCCAGAGATTGAATTCCTGAAAGAGAAAAATAACAAAGCGGGAAGCCCCTAGTGCGGTTTAAGCCGCGTATTGGGGTGTGCCGTAGTTGTGCCCCCCTCCCCGCCTGTGCCCATGGTATTTTTAATGCGTAATTATGTACGTGTGGCACGAATTTCGCTGTTTGGCTGGGACTGGGGTGGGGGCCGCGTTGCTACGCGAGCTTAGGTCGTGCCAGGCGGTCTAGTTGCCGATTACTCCGAGCGCGCTTGAAGGTGTCCGGGTCTTGAAACGCCGAACTGGTGGATTGCCTTGAGAGGCTGCTTTGCACTTCTGCTGCGAGGGCTGCAGTGTGCTCCTCCGTGCGGAGAGAGCGCTCTGTGTTTCCATTAACTGTGATGACCCCCCGAGGACCTGGCATCTTGAGCTTGAGGTATGCATAATGCGGTACCGCATTGAATCTCGCAAGTGCCGTTCACCCAAGCAGTGCATGATAGCCACTGCGGAACGAGACTATATCGAAGATTAATTCTTCGCTTTGGAAGTTATCCGGGGATCCAAAGACCACTTCCAGTGTAATTGAGCCTGTGCAATGGGCCTCTACACCTGGAATGACGCCTTTAAAGGTCGTTTTTGTGGGTTTGATCCTTCAGGGGTCTATACCCATTTTGCGCACTGTGTCCTGATAAAGCAGGTTTAGGCTGCTGCCGCCATCCATAAGGACTCGAGTGAGGTGAAATCCGTCGACGATTGGGTCTAGGACCAGTGCGGCGAATCAGCCATGACGGATACTAGTGGGATGGTCCCTGCGATTGAAGGTGATCGGACAGGAGAACCATGGGCTGAACTTTGGGGCGACTGGCTCCAACGCATATACGTCCTTGAGCGCACGCTTCCGCTCCCTCTTGGGGATGTGGGTTGCGTATATCATGTTCACCGTCCGCACTTGTGGGGGGGACCACTTCTGTCCCCCGGTGTTCGGCTGCCGCGGCTCTTCCTCGTCATCGCTATGTGGCCCCTTATCTTTGTTTCCGGCAATTAACTTGCCGGCCTGCTTGAATACCCAACAATCCCTATTGGTGTGGTTGGCTGGCTTGTCGGGCTGCCGTGTATTTGACACGAGCGATCGAGTATGCGGTCCAAACAGGATGGGCCCGAAGTGCTTCTTTTAAATGGCTTTTTCCGCTGACCGGGTTTAGAGCCTTCGAATCCGGCATTGACTGCCATATCCTCGGTATTGTCGCTGTTAATGCGGCGCTTATGTTTATTTCGACGTGACCTACCATTGCCATCCTTGGTATCCGAAGTACCATGGTTGTTTGATATGTTATTACCGCGAGCCAACCAGCTGTCTTATCCCGCACAAAAGCGGGTCATGAGTGTCGTGAGGGCTGCCATAGATTTTGGCTTTTCCTGACCAAGGTGCCGGGCTAGCCACTCGTCGCGAATGTTGTGTTTGAAAGCTGCTAGAGCCTCTGCGTCTGGACAGTCGACGATTTGATTTTTCTTTGTTAGGAACCGAGTCCAGAATTGCCTGGCCGATTCTTCTGGCTGCTGAATTATGTGGCTCAAGTCATCGGCATCTGGTGGTCGCACATAAGTGCCATGAAAGTTGTCGAGGAATGCGGCCTCCAGATCTTCCCAATAGCTAATGGACTCTATTGGCAAGCTGTTAAGCCAATGCCGCGCTGGTCCTTTGAGCTTTAGTGGGAGGTATTTGATGGCGTGTAAGTCATCACCGCGGGCCATGTGGATGTGGAGGAGGAAACCCTCAATCCATACCACAGGATCTGTTGTGCCATCGTATGACTCAATATTTACGAGTTTGAAACCCTCTGGGATTTGATGATCCATTACTTCGTCTATGAAGCATAGGGGTGTGCGGCGCCTCTGTACTGGGCTATGTCGTGACGTAGCTCGAATGAGTCGTGTCCGCTGTGGTCGGCCGGGCCGGACTTACTTTTACTGTATCCGGCATGACGTTTATCGCCTTTCATAGCGGCGCGCCCTCGTGATCTGTAGATCGATCTTGCGTGTTTTGCTTTGTCCTCCAATACGTCTCGCAGGTCTGGCATATTTCCCTGTGCCTTTTTATTTGAATGATGTCGGGGTGCAGGCTGAGTTTTTGGCTGGAATGCCTCTCTATCACGGCCACGAGGTGGCCGATCAGCCGCGTCATATGCTTCTTCCTCCAGTCTGGGTAGCAACCTGCATTTTGGGTAACTCTTGGAGGGGCGTTTGAGTTTATATTCCTCGGCCGCGAGGACTTCAATCCATCTGTCAGCTAGCAGATCTTGATCAGCTTGAAGCTGCTGCTGCTTCTTCTTAAGGCTATTTTTCGTGGCTATAAGCCGGCGCTTGAAGCGCTCTTGTTCGACGGGATCCTCTGGCATGACGAATTCATCATCGTCGAGGCTTGTCTCGTCTTCGAAGGGAGGCATGTAATTATCATCCTCCGCCTCTCCATCTGCCGCTCTCTCAGGAGGGCTGGCTTCTCCATCCTCCTGCTCTAAATTTTGCCGGAGAGGATTGTTGTAGTCTTCGGTACTGTCCGGAGTGGTATTATCTCCGGTGCTGATATCACCTCTTTTGCCTTGGCGAGACATAGAGCGGCGCCGCTGACGTCGGTGCTTGGGTTTCTTCTTGGAGGGGTCATCCTCCGCTGTCCCATCGCCATTGCCTTCTTTGGGTGTGTCCACCATGTATATGTCATATGATGAGGTGGTTGTCCAGTGCCCTGTGGGCAGCGGTTCCTCTTCGTCTCCCGCATCGTCGTCCATATCGTCGATGTCTTCGGAGTCAAAGTCGAGCATATCGGTTAAGTCATCGAGAGTGGCTACTAAGTGGGTGGTTGGTGGGCCGCGAATTTCTTCGTCATCCGCATCCCAATCCTGCCGGACATAGTTCGGCCAGGATCCGCCTGCCAAGGAGAGAGACTTTAATGAGTCCAATATGTCGCCAAAGGGCGAGTGCTGAAAAATATCCGCGGAGGTAAATTCCATGATCAGTGCCCAATCGGATTCGCTAGGAACGGGCGCAGGCGGTTCAGAGTCCGTGGCCGGAGAAGGATCCGGCAGTTTGACAACACGGCTCTCATGCAGGGTAAGGTCGATGTTCGGCTCGATCGCCGATCAGGATAAGGCTTCCGTGGCGGGGTCCATCCACCCGTCCATGGACGGTGCAACTGGCTCCGAATTGAGGGTCGGAGCGGCTGCCGGTGTGATCTCCTGAACACTGTCTGATGGTAAAGCTAAATCATACTCATCGTGACCGCGTGACACACAGGGCAGAGGCTCGAATCCGTCGAAGATCAAGTCTCCGCGGATATCGGCCGTGTAGTTTAAGCTTCCAAACCTGACCGGTGGCCAGGGGCATAACTTTCGATCTGCTCCAGATGGCCAAGCGAGTTGGCTTGCAGTACAAAGCCACCGAACACAAAGATCTGTCCGGGAAGAAAAGTCTCACCCTGGACTACATCGTTATCGATGATAGAAGGAGCCATCAAGCCTAATGTTAACGACACAGAGGAACTCTCAATGAAAGCACCAATGTCGGTGTCAAAACCAGCGGATCTCGGGTAGGGGGTCCCGAACTGTGCATCTAAGGCGGATGGTAACAGGAGGCAGGGAACACGATGTTTTACCCAGTTTCGGGCCCTCTTGATGGAGGTAAAACCCTACGTCCTGCTTGATTAATATTGATGATATGGGCACTACAAGAGTAGATCTACCACGAGATCAGAGCGGCCAAACCCTAGAAGCTAGCCTATGGTATGATTGTATGTTATTGTGTCCTACGGACTAAAACCCTCTGGTTTATATAGACACTGGAGGGGGCTAGGGTTACACAAGGTCGGTTACAAAGGAGGAGATATACATATCCGTATTTCCTAGCTTGCCTTCCACGCCAAGTAGAGTCCCATCCGGACATGAGACGAAGTCTTCAATCTTGTATCTTCATAGTCCCACAGTCCGGCTGTCCGGAGACCCCCTAATCCAGGACTCCCTCACCTCCCCTCGGAAGAGTCGCGCGAGTGGGCTAGGCACGGGGGCTGCGCTCGGGTCACACCCAAGCGTACGCCAGGTCCCTCAGACCTGGTCGTCGCGCGCTCTCCCAAGAGGAGCTAAGGTACGAAGGTTGTTTGAACATCAAGGGCGACTCCTGATCAACGTGACAAAGGAGCCAACTTACAACTTAGCCCTCACTCCTTGCTCCGTCCTAGTGATCCGGTTGGTCCAACGGCGGCTGAGGTATGCACGGGGTCGGGCCCTGTCGACATAGAACACTAGGCCCACCCTTGCATCTCCTTTACACAAGTTGTTTGCGCATCAAGGGGGACTCCTGAGCATCGCAACTCAGGAGCCTAACTGACCACGTAGCCACTCACTCCTTGGTTCGTCCTGGTGATTCGGTCATCCCAATGGCGGCTGAGGTATGCGCAGGATCGGGCTGTGCCGAAGTAGAACGAAAAGCAAATGGGAAGGAAATCGCAAAATCTCAAAGCAAATATTACAAGACATATTGTTATCTTAGTATCAAACACAAGTTTAAACGCCTCCACGAGGCACGGTACATGCTGCAGGTGCTTAACCAGGAAAGGAGCCGCAAGCAAGTCATCCCTAGACACCGCTGACGCCCACGAGGAGCACCCCCTCCTGGGTGGCGTCACCTTCACCTGTACCGCCGGTCGGAGGCGCGGGGGTGAAGGCGCGTAACCTCTACATCAGGGCCTCCACCTAACCCTTCACGGCTGCGGCGGCAGCTGTGTGGCGTTCGTCGTCGATAGGCTCCAGCAGCTCGTCAAGGTGGGCAGCAGGGTCACTAATATGGAGGTGGCTTAAGATGCGCGTCAGCACGGCTGAAGAAAGGACGCGAGCCTCTTCCTCTGCCATGGGGCCGATGCCGCTCACAACTTCCTCAAGCGCCTCGACCAAGTAGGGAAAGAACTGAGTGGGGCCGTCCTAAGCGGTGGCCAGCGGCTTCTCCAAGCCCTACTCATAGAGTGTCTTCAGAGCCTCGCGAGACCTCTTCTCGAGGAGTGCGAAGGTCGCGCGGTCCCCGGCCAGAACCTTTGCCTTGGTGTCAACTTCGGCTTTCTCTGCCTGCACCTTTCGCTCCAGCTCCTCCAGTCGGCCGTGCTCAGCAGCCTGCGCCTGCGCCAGCTGCTCTAGCTCGGCGTCGCGACCCTTGATGGCGTCCTCCCGGGCCATCACCCTCTCTTCCTCTGCCTTACGGCCACGAGCATATTTGGCATGCTCTTCACGCAGGATCTTCACCTCGGCCTCCAGCACCTGGCAGCGACCTTGGGCGGCCTCGACGTCCTTCAGCGCCGCCTCACAGGCAGCTGTTGTCTGAGCGGCAGCTCGCTTCTCCCCCTCGGAGGTCGCCGCGACCTGGCTCAGCGCCGCCTGAATGGACGCGTCAGAATAAAGCGAGCCAGATACCAGCTCCAGGCGCCCAGCTGCCAGGAGGGGTTCGGCGCCCATAAGGTCTTCTCGCAGCCGGGCCATCTTAGAAAGGGCCCGCTCCATGACGCCAGGAGAAGTGGAGGAACCTGGGGTCAGTAGCACGGAAGAAGGAGGAGGAAGAGGCGCCGTCGTCACCATGGCCTGGGAGGCAGGAGGCTCCTGAGCGCCTGGGACCCCAGCACCTGAGCGGACATTGGCACCTCTGGGACTAGCGGGGCCTCGGGGGCTGACTTCTCCCGAGGATGCTCCACCCAGGCTCGCGAGAATGATTGGGCTGGAGAAGCACGAGCGCTGTCTCCACCTTCACTCATGGAGAGGAGTGCGGCCGCAGGAGGCGACCTGGGCTCAAGGTGTGCCACCTCGCCCTCCCTTCTCCTCTTCGCCGCAGGCCTAGTTGCACAAAGAAGAAGAAGAGTCAGAAGCAAGCATCAGAAGCAAGAGCAAGGCCGGACGAGAACGCTTACTGATCCACTGCAGCATAGTCCCTCCGCTTCGGGAGCTTGAAGCCGGAGAGCTTCGCGACCCAAGGCGCAGGCGCGCCAGCTCCCGGAGCAGAAGCAGGGGCAGCAGCTAGGCCGGAGGCAGC
This sequence comes from Triticum urartu, assembly GCF_056163025.1. Lineage (NCBI taxonomy): Eukaryota > Viridiplantae > Streptophyta > Magnoliopsida > Poales > Poaceae > Triticum > Triticum urartu. The sequence continues at coordinate 150,545,668 of NC_141873.1, read as the reverse complement.
TCCAGGAAATAGTGAGGCAGGAGCGTCGTCCCGGGAAATCAGCACTGACCTGCTCTTCGTCGGAACCACGGGCGGCTCCCCCTTCTCCGAGAGGATATCGTCCTCGCCATCATCGTCAGACAGGAATAGGAGGATGTCAGCCTTGCGCAAGGGGGAGGTCTCCCCATATCCTCGGGGGCTGCCCCTAGGTCGTGCTCCTCGTCCACGTCCTCCTCCTCTCCGCCCCTGCAGGACTCACCAAAAGATACGTCCACCGTCGCCGTAGCCACAGGAACCTCAGAAGGTGCCGGCGGCACCAGGCCGCGCCCGTCAAAAGTGGGCATGGTGGCCACGACCTGCGTCCCGCCCTTCCAGAGGAACAAGGGAGTGTGGGGATTCAGCAGATACTCTTGGTCGTCTCCGACCAGGAGATGGAGGGCTGCGGCCATCTCCTCGTCGGACAAGGCCTTCTGGCTCAAGCGGAGCATGTCTTCCCCATCCACAAGCATCCACAGGGGGCGCGTGCGCGCCTGGAGAGGAGCCACCCACTGCGCCAAGAATTCCTTCAGGAGCATGGCCCCTGTCCGTTTTGCCGCCTTCGCGCTGCCCGGCCTCAGGTCGGCGTTCATCTTCCCGAGCACCAGCTTAGCCTGCTCGTCGGTAACCTTCATGCAGGACCACCCCTCATCAGGCCGGGGCATCCCTGTCGGAAGCTTCAGCCGTGGGTGGAAGCACTTGGCATCCATCATAACCCTCTTCCTCCTGAAGCCATCGGCCTTCTTCCCGGTCTTCGAAATCGCGTTGGCCTTGCCGGCTGCGATGAAGTTGGCGCACCCCGTGGTGTGGCCTTCGTTGATCCGGAGGTAGAAGGAGTGGCGCAGCAATGCCACGGACGGTATCACCCCGACTTACTCCTCACAGTAGAAGGTAAAGATGGACAAGAGAAGAATGGAGTTGGGATGGAGATGAAGAGCCTCTAACCCGTAGTGTTGGAGGACCGCGTATAAGAAGTAGGAGAAGGGGGAACGAGGCCAGCGGTGATGCTGCCCATGAAGAAGGGGTACCAAAAGTTCTTCGGGGTTTCGGGCATGGCGGAGCCTGCTCGTAGCATGGTCTCCCCCTTCTCGTTGTTCTCCCCCGCCGTCAGCAGCTGCATGATGGCAAGGTTCTTCGCCGAGACATTGAGCGCCTCCAGGCCCGGCTCGTACCAAGCGTGCGGCGAGTCAACCTTGGTCATTCGGGGCACCATTAGATGGAAGCTTGGAATTGGATCAGAGCAGATCTAGAGGTTTCATAAGCAAGGGGCGAGAAAGGGGATCTGGAGCAAGGCGGAGGAAAGCAATGAAGACGGGCGTAGCCCGCGCCAGTCTTTTGTCAAGTCGGGCAGTTGCCGAGGCTGCATGGGGAAGCGGAGACGCCCACGTCCAATCAGTCGCCACGCATCGACCAAGGCCGCATGCTGTTGGCGCCCGCGGCGCTCCGCACTTGCCTTCGCTTCGCCTCGAAGCCAAGCCCGAGCGTGCCTTGGGCCCGGGGGTTACTATCGGCGTTCTAGGAATGGGGATCCCCAGACTTGCCTGCCTGCGGCCCGCAGCGTGGCTCCTCCAGCGACCCTCTACCACCCATCTTCACCAGCAAATACCCAAGACCCTCGCGAGGCGGACGATGAAAGACCTCCTCACGGGCGGCCTCACCAGGCTGGCTCACGAGAAGCGAAGAGATCAAGGCAAGGCGAACCTTGCGACGTTCGAATGATGTAAGCCACGATGATCAAGGCCGGGAGGGCGCCAGGAGGGTGCCAGCAAGCGCAGTGTCCTTGCTTCCTCTTTGGTGCTAAGGAGGCAAGCGCGGGCGAGGAGTTCCAAGGCATCAGCCAAAGGTTTCCATATCGGTGCAACAAGACTGAGACCAGCAGGACGGCAGGACGGAGGTCACCGCAGAGCCCAAGACGGCGTCACTGAGGGAGTCCTGGATTACGGGGTCCTCGGACAGCCCGACTATATCCCTTGGCCGGACTGTTGGACTATGAAGATACCAGATTAAAGACCTGGTCCCGTGTCCGGGTGGGACTCTCCTTTGCGTGGAAGGCAAGCTTGGCAATTCGGATATGTACATCTCCTCCCTTGTAACCGACTCTGTGTAACCCTAGCCCCCTCCGATGTCTATATAAACCGGAGGGTTTAGTCCATAGGACAACAACAATCATACCATAGGCTAGCTTCTAGGGTTTAGCCTCTCCGATCTCGTGGTAGATCAACTCTTGTAATACTCATATCATCAAGATCAATCAAGCAGGAAGTAGGGTATTACCTCCATCAAGAGGCGCGAACCTGGGTACACATTGTGTCCCCCGCCTCCTTTTACCATCCGCCTTAGACGCATAGTTCGGGACCCCCTACCTGAGATCCTCCGGTTTTGACACCGACATTGGTGCTTTCATTGAGAGTTCCACTGTGTCGTCACCATAAGGCTGGATGGCTCCTTCGATCATCGGCAACGATGCGATCCAGGGTGAGGTTTTTCTCCCCGGACAGATCGTCGTATCCAGCGGCTTCGCACTGCGGGCCAACTCGCTTGGCCATCTGGAGCAGATCGAGAGCTATGCCCCTGGCCATCAGGTCAGGTTTGGAAGTTTGAACTATACTGCTGACATCCACAGAGACTTGATCTTCGGCGGATTCGAGCCCGCATCAGGTGCACCGCACAATCACGACGGGCATGACTTAGCTCTACCGCCGGACAGTGTTCGGGAGATCACACATGTGGCGACTCCGGCGCTTGATCCGGAGCAGATCGCGCTGTCCGAGGATGGGTGGATGGACCCCGCCCCGGAGGCCGCACACTCAGCGGCAATACGGCCGAATACTGACTTCACCTCCTACGAGACATGTGTTGCCGGACCTTTGGATTTGTCCCCGGCCACGGTCTCCTAACCGCCTGCGTCCGTACCCATCAAATCTGATTGGGCGCCGATCACGGAATTCTCCTCCGTGGATATCTTTCAGCACTCGCCCTTGGGTGATGTGCTAAATTCATTAAAGTCTCTCTCCTTGTTAGGAGGCCTTTGGCCGAACTGTGTTCGGCTCGAGTGGGAAGCAGACGATGAAGAAATTCGTTCCCCACCCACCACCCACTTAATAGCCACTATCGACGACTTAACCGACATGCTTGATTTCGGCTCCGAAGACATCGACGGTATGGACGACGATGCGGGAGACAAACAGGAACCATCACCCGCAGGGCGCTGGACTGCCACTTCATCACATGATATATACATGGTGGATACACCCAAAGAAAATGATGACGAGGAACGGGAGGAAGCAGCGAAGGAAAATTCCCTCACGAAGCAACCAAAGCGACGGCGTAAGCGCCGCTGCAAATCCCGCCCCAGCAAAAATAGCGATAACAGTGCAAGAACGAGTAACACCCCAGTCGACCAAAAAGGAGACAACGACCACATGAACCCAGCGGTGGAGCAGGGTGAACCAGTGGACGGCGAACATAGTACGGAGCCGCTGTCCGGTCACGACGACCCCGAGGGTAAAACTCATCAACCTGTCTCTGGAGACATGAATAGTCCGGAAGACGATGCACGCATCATCCCTGAAAAGCACTTGGAACAAGAGGACCTTCATAAAAGGCTCATTGAAACCGCGCAGAGCCTGAAGAAGCATAAGCAAAGGCTTAAGACCGTGTAGAATACGCTCAACAGCAGATGGAGTAAAGTGCTTGACACGGAAGAAAAGTACGACGTTAATCGCCACACAAAAAGCTATCCAAAGCGCAAGCTGTTGCCTGAATTCGACGACGAGGCCTTAGAGCCCACTCAGCGGGAAAATAAAATGGCCTATCAACTGGACCAGCCACCCCATGGTCGCGACAGGGTGGCTAACGATGACGTACACAAGTCAGCACATGACCTACGTGAGGACCTACACAAAAAAGCGGGTTTGACCAGATCCATTTACGAACCTAGGAAGCGCGTTCCGGCACAGAATCATCGCCGCCCAAGCGACTATACTGACAGAATAATAGTTTGGAATCAAAACCGAACACTACAACCGTCAGACACACCCAAATACAGGGGTGCCGCGCACCCCCTATGCTTCACCGACGAGGTACTGGATCATGAATTCCCAGAAGGATTCATACCCGTGAACATAGAGTCATATGATGGAACAACAGACCCTAGGGTCTGGATTGAGGACTTTATCCTTCACATCCACATGGCTCGTGGAGATGATCTCCACGCCATCAAATACTTGCCCTTAAAGCTGAAAGGACCAGCTAGGCACTGGTTGAAAAGCCTCCCTGAAAACTCAATTGGAAGTTGGGAAGAGCTCGAGGACGCTTTCAGGGCTAATTTTCAAGGGACCTATGTCCGACCTCCGGATGCAGACGATTTAAGTCACATAATCCAACAACCCGGAGATTCAACCCCAAAAGCTTTGGAACAGATTCCTCACTAAGAAGAATCAAATTGTCGATTGCCCGGATGCTGAAGCCTTAGCAGCTTTCAAACATAGTGTCCGGGATGAATGGCTTGCCAGACACCTCGGCCAGGAAAAACCAAGGACAATGGCAGCCCTAACAAGCCTTATGACCCGCTTTTGCGTGGGCGAGGATAGTTGGCTGGCCCATAGCGGCACCAGCGACCCAAGCACATCCGAAGTCAGGAATGGCAATGGAAAACCACGACGAAATAAAAGCAAGCGTCAAAGCAACGAAGACAGCCCAGACAACACGACGGTAAACGCCGGATTCAGGGGCTCTCGACCCGGTCAACGGAAAAATCCATTCAAAGGCAACAGAGATGGACCGTCCAGCCTAAACAAGATTCTGGACAGATTATGTCAGATTTATGGCACCTCCGATAAACCAGCAAATCACACCAACAGAGAATGCTGGGTCTTTAAGCAGGTCAGCAAGCTAAATGTCGAACACAAGGGGAGGGAGACACCAAGTGAAGACGAGGATGAGCCTCACCAACAAAACACTGGGGGAAAGAAAAAATTCCCACCAGAAGTCAAAACAGTGAACATGATTCACGTAACGAAGAGGAGGAGCACACGCGCACTCCGAGACGTATACACCTTAGAGACCGTTACCCCCAAGTTCAACCCTTGGTCACCCTGCCCAATCACTTTTGATTGCAGGGATCACCCGACTAGTATCCGGCATGGAGGATCGGCTGTCTTGGTACTAGACCCAATAATTGACGGATACCATCTCACCCGAGTCCTTATGGACGGCGATAGTAGTCTTAATCTGATATATCAAGACACAGTCCGCAAAATGGGGATAGACCCAACAAGAATCAGCCAAAGCAATACTATACCTTTAAAGGAGTAGTACCAGGCCCAGAGGCCCGCTACACGGGCTCTATAGTACTAGAGGTTGTATTCGGTTCTCCCGACAACTTCCGAAGCAATGAATTAACCTTCGACATCGCTCCATTCCGAAGCGGCTATCAAGAACTACTCGGAAGAACAGCCTTCACTCGTTTTAATGCAATACCACATTACGCTTATCTTAAGCTTAAGATGCCCGGTCCACGTGGCATCATCATATTTAGCGGAAACTCAGAGCGTTCCTTACATGTGGAGGAAAGTATGGTGGCTTTCGCAGCCGAACACTGAACGACCCCTCCAACCAGAATAAAGATCGGTCATCAAGACCGCGGACACGGCTAGACGAGTTCGGCGCACCCCTCGCTGTAATAGTTCAGATAAACCCGAGATTGGGTTGATGGATATACCCCCATAGTTGGCGCTAGGGGCTTCCCGCATGTAACAAGGACTATAGTTCGGTTTGACCTTACTTAGATTGAATTTCCATGGTCTATTAAGCATAACCAATTTTCCGCATGTAGACTTTCACCTGGGTTTTTTCCCTCTTGCAGATGACAATCATGCTACACCCTTCCAGGACACGACACAATGGAGACACAGGCGCAGACGTGCAGCAGGGCCCCGCTCAAAGGTTTCTTTCTATATTAAGACCATGTGTAAACCTTTCTCACTGTCTCTTATTGCTTCACGCCCTCCAGATACTTAGCACAACCGAGAGGGATGCTGACGTTATTGGCATTTTTGCCACGTCAGACAGATGCACGTACCTGGAAATTCAGGGTTCATTATCAAGGGCTTGCACAGCCCGGTATATGTTGTAAAGTCTGAATACCTTAGGGAGTGTTCGGCGTCGCGAGTTTGGCCTTATATGCATCAGCTCTGAATCATGTCTTTGGTCAAATGTTGGGTTTGCACGGCTCCCGTGTTTTGCTACCTTACATTCTGCTCTATTGGCTAAGGTGGCACCAGGAGAACTACTGCGATTGTGCCCTGGTTCATCTGGATGAGCACCTCAGTAGAGAAAAGCCGAAAACTGACTGTCATGATAAAGCGTGAGACTGGTCAACCACTCGAGGACTCAGCGGAATCTTCGCGATTCCTCCACATTAACGAAGGACCAGTTTCCCGGTCATGTATGTACGCACACCGTATTCGGATAAGCGCGGAAGTACCAGGGGCTATATAGTAGCCCCACTGTCAAACTCCTATGGCTAAGTGAAAGTGTTAAAGCAATATAGTCTGGTTGCCTTGTTCGCCGTGCTATCACCTCCTTAATGGACCAAGATGTTGGATCAAGTGTGAATACGCGCTTTTTCGAACACCCCTGCATTATATGCGTGGGAGCTGAAGCCAGCGACTGCAAACTTTCAGGTTATATACATACATAAAATGGCCGCACAGGAGGCATCATAATACTTTCAGGCAAAAGTATAAACATAGCCTTTATAATCCAAATAGCATTGTTTTTACAATTGGGATACATGTCACTCGAACATAATATTCTTCGAGCACTGAGCCTCTATTAAATGAGCGCCTTCTAGGACTTCTCCAAAATAGTGCTCGGCCGAGACTTGGCGTACGCGGTTTGCAATAGTGGTGGCATCCATCTCTTCCCAGTATGTCTTAACATGGGTGAGAGCCATCGGCGCACCCTCTATGCGCGCCGACCTCTTTACAGCGTCGATATGAGGCACAACACCAAGGAATCGTTGCAGTAAAATAAAATAACTATTCGGCCTTGGTCCTTCCGGCCAAAGATTATCCACGACAGACCTCATGGCAAGCCCGGACAACCTATGGAGCTCAGCCCACTCGGCCATTTGCTCATCTAACAGCAGTGGACGCGTCGGAGCACTGAACTGCGACTAGAACAACTTTTCCAGTTCGTGATCTTTTTGATCTCCGAAAAACACAGTTGCATCAGCAGCACTCATTGCCAAGTCCGAATACGCGTCTGTAGCACTCCATAATTGACCCAAAGGGGCATATTTCGGATCTCCGAACTTCGTCCGCAACAAAAAGGGCTTCCCATCCGTGATATCTCTGGCTTGACGGAGCTCCTCCTTCGCTGCTCTGATTTTAGAACGGGTTTCCTTGGCTGTTTGCATGACTTTCTTCAGGTCAGCCGCTCTCGCTTGGCTTTCCTTTTCAAGAAGCTCATATCGGTCGGCGGCATCTTTCAGTTCATCAACCATCTTGGCTATTTTATCTTCGCTTTTGCGATGAGCATCCTGTTCGGCTCTTAAGTCTTCTGCCGCCATTAGGGCGGCCACATCACTCCTCCTAGCTTGTTGCTTAGCTCGGGCAAGTTCCGCCCGAAGGGTCTCCACGGCGGCAACTCCATCTGCAGTCACAACATATTATAGATACTAGCATCATGCTCCTCTTAATATTTGTTGACCACCTAAAAATACATACCATGTGCCTCGTCAAGCCGCTTATTCACAAGCGCAATGTCGGCATCTGTCGCATCAAGTTGCCGGCTCAAACCGGCAAACTCAATAGTCTGACCAGCCACCGGACCGTCAGCCGTCTGCACATGAAAGCAGCGCGATTATTTACCTGGGACTATGATCCTCTGTTTCCTGCCCCTGGACAGCAACCAGAGTCTCAGGGGCTACTATCCATATAGAGCACACCTAGCATGTGCGGTACCGTCAAAAAAATTTATTTATTACTTTGCGTACCTCAAAGCCTCTTAGAAGGCTCGTAAAAGCTTCATGCAACCCACTTGTGGCGGATGAGATCCTCTTAACCACCATACTCCTCTGAAATAGCTGATTTCTCCAAAAGGCTCATCAGTCCGTCTGGTTGCCCACCGGACAGTCCCGGACTCTTTTTGTTGCTCTCCATAGGAGACGAATATTCCGGATTGTAGGTGGCCGAAGGGTTACCTTCTGGCGTTGGCAGATCAGGAGAAACCCTCTGTGATGACACCTCAGGGTCGTCCGTCCCAGGAGGCGGGGAGGCAGGGGGAGGCATTTCGCTCTCCATCATCTCCGGAAGAAGATCCCCCGAAGACGAACTCTGCTGAGAAGGGCTACGAGCCGGACTGCAAGATATATGTCTCGGTTATTGTCCTCAGAGATAAAGCAGGATATATTTACCAAAAGTACTATTGATTCACTTATAGCTCGGTGGAGGGCTGGCTCCCTTGCGGGCACTGTGCGGTAAGGACGCCCTCCGAGGCAGTGCCTCCTGACGAAGATTTCTTCCCTCGTTTGGAACCTTTCGTTTCCAAGTCGTCAGAGACAATCCTTTTCCTTCCTTGGGGGGAGGGGATTCTAGATTCTTCTCCCCGATCATCCTCCTTCGTGGAGACACTGATTCCCCCAGGTTGGACAAGTAATGCGTGAGGACCGCTTTCGGCTTCTTTATCCCTCCCTTTATCTTCCCCTGATGGCACTTGATAAAGTGCGTGCTGGAGCATCCTAGCTAGTACAGGATCTGGTGAGCCTTCGGGAAGGGGGGCCGAACACTTGATCATCTTCGCCTTTCTTATCCAGTCCTGGCCAAGATTAATTCTTTCAGAATTATGTTATGAAAAATGAAAAGACAGTGTGTTCGGTCATGGAAATACTTACCTGGGTATCTGGACGATTATAGTTGAGACCCCAATCCTCGGGGGTGTCCGGACACTTTATTCGTGATCCGAAGAACAATCCATACATCTCTTCGAGCGTTGCGCCGAAGAACTACTGAATAATTCGCGGTCCTTCTGGGTTGAACTCCCACATACGGAGAGATCGACGTTGGCATGGCAGGACCCGACGAACTAGCATAACTTGCATTACTTTGACGAGACCAACATCCCTCTTGAGGAGATCTCGGATGCGACTTTGCAATGTCGGCACGTCATTAACCGGCCCCCAGTCTACCCCCTTGTTGACCCATGACGCCAGTTGTGGTGGGGGGCCCGAAAGGAAGGCGGGGGCAGCCACCCACTTACTACTTTGGGGAGCTGTGATGTAAAACCACTCCCGCTGCCATAAGTTGGATATCTCGGGGAAGGAACCCTTTGGCCATGGAGCATCGATGCCTTTGCTTAATGTGGCACCTCCGCATTCTGCGTGTCGCCCATTGATGATCTTCGGCTTCACTTGAAGGTCTTGAGCCATAAGCCGAATTGTGGGGTGATGCGGAGGAAGGCCTGACATATGACGATAAACAACAAGATGTGAAGAATAGAATCCGGAGCTAGATCATGGAATTCGAGCCCATAATAGAACATGAGCCCTCTGACGAAGGGATCAAGACTAATGCCTAGCTCTCAGAGGAAGTGGGAAACAAATACGACACTCTCGTAGGGTTCGGGACTGGGGATGATCTGCCCTCAGGAAGGCAGCCTGTGCGAGATTTCGGTGGTCAGAAACCTAGCCTCCCTTAGCTTCTTGATGTCCTCCTCTGTGACAGAGGAAGCCATCCACCGGCCCTGAAGGTTGGATCCGGACATGATTGAAGGTCCGAAGCGCTTCGCCTGAGCCTTGGGTGTTGGAACTCGGGATGGGGGAAGGGAGGGATTGAGCATGAGAACAAAGGGACAGGCTTTGTCCCCTTTATAAAGAGGGCGAATATCAAGCGTCCTCCGCGTGGCCCTTTGGAACTTGCCTAAAATCGAGGAGCCATACTAACGAGCACGATTGGGTTACCCACACCCATATTGATGAGAATCCCATGATAAGGGGACACGATCTTTGCTTCGACAAGACGTGCCAATAAAACCGCCTCGCAACACGTGTCGTGGCGGGCAAGGAAAAACGGTTCGAGTAATGACCAAGGCCATTGCATGATTTCACATTATGAAAATTTGTCATTCAGATTAGATTTGTGAAAATATTGTACTCTCTACGGTAGTATGTGGAATTTGTTTTGCAGAGCTGGACACTATCCTTATGTTCAAGATCCTCTATGGAGTATTCACAGGAGGAACCCGCCTTGCAATGCCGAAGACAATCTGTGTGTCGCACTCGTCGTCATTGAAGCCTGGTTCATGGGCTACTGAGGGAGTCCTGGATTAGGGGGTCCTCGGACAGCCGGACTATATCCCTTGGCCGGACTGTTGGACTATGAAGATACAAGATTGAAGATGGGACTCTCCTTTGCGTGGAAGGCAAGCTTGGAATTTCGGATATGTATATCTCCTCCCTTGTAACCGACTCTATGTAACCCTAGCCCCCTCCGGTGTCTATATAAACCAGAGGGTTTAGTCCGTAGGACAACAACAATCATACCATATGCTAGCTTCTAGGGTTTAGCCTCTCCGATCTCGTGGTAGATCAACTCTTGTAATACTCATATCATCAGGATCAATCAAGAAGGAAGTAGGGTATTACCTCCATCAAGAGGCCCCGAACATGGGTAAGCATTTTGGCCCCCGCCTCCTGTTACCATCCGCCGTAGACGCACAGTTCGGGACCCCCTACCTGAGATCCGCCGGTTTTGACACCGACAGTCACCACCAGAGCCTTTGGCAGGCGAAGACTACTTTTGTCAGGATAACTTGTACTAGTTGTCTCCCTTCGAATTTGGCCATTGTGGGATCCCTTCCTGCTAAATATTTGGGAAGAGGATCAAGGACACTATAAATAGGACTAGCAACCATAGAAAGAGGAAACAGGTGAAGGACAGGATCCAAATCATCCTCAAACACACAAGCTCACCAAGCACAAGAACACCTCTCCTCAGGAGGCTGTTCTTCCCTTGTAACTGTTCATCCACAGCCCAAGAGGCAATCCACCACACCACACTAGAGTAGGGTATTACACCACAACGGTGGCCCGAACTAGTATAAATCTTGTGTCTAGTGTTCTTCGGGTCCGTCGAAGCTAGGCTTTGAGATCGTTGAGTGTGCGAGTTTGAGAGGGGGAGATCTTCGTGCGCACCCCAGTGTTCGAACCTCAAGGGTTTTGCTGGAACCCAAAATCCGACACAAAGTATCCCAAATTTCCTTTGCATTGTCAAGGCGGCTGATTTTGTTGAATTCTTCGGGGCACAATCCATTGAAGAGAATATAACAAGCTTGAGCTTTGTACTGCAACATCTTCATTTCATCCGTTGTCGCTTCACGGTCCGGTTATTTTCCATCTTCGAAGAAATCACCTTGCAAGCCAATACGCATAATAGCCCAAATGGTAGGGTTATGACCATGCATTTTCATCTTATGCTTTCAACTAGCAAAATTCATACCATCAAAGTAAGGACCGCTACGGTGATTATTTCCCTCGCTAGACGCCATACTCTCCTAGGTTGTGAAACCAAGGCTATGATCACCAAAACTATGGAAATCAAGTCAAATGGAGACCAAAGCTCTGATACCACTTGTAGCATTGCAAGTACGTCTAGAGGGGGAATAGACTACTTGACCAAATACAAATCTAACATTTTCCCAATTTTAGTTGTGGGCAGATTTTAGTAATTAGCACAAGTCAAGCAATCAACCTACACTTGCAATTCTAAGAGTATAGTAGCGGAAAGTAGAACATTGCATATGTAGGTAAAGGGAAGGGTTTGGAGAAGGAAAATGCAATGGAGATACAGAGATTTTTGGCGTGGTTTCAATAGGTGGTGTTATCGTACGTCCATGTTGACGGAGACTTCAACCCACGAAGGGTAACGACTGCGCGAGTCCATCGAGGGCTCCACCCACGAAGGTTCCATAAAGAAGCAACTTTGTCTATCCCACCATGGCCATTGCCCATGATGGACTTGCCTCACTCGGGTAGATCTTCACGAAGTAGGCAATCTCCTTGCCCTTACAAACTTCTTGGTACAACTCCACATCTTGAAGGAGGCTCCCAAGCGAGGCCTAACCAATCTAGGAGACACCACTCTCCAAAAGGTAATAGATGGTGTGTTGAATATGAACTCCTTTTGTTCTTGTGCCTCAAGTGATAGTCTCCCCAACACTCAACTCTCTCTCTCTCAAAGATTTGGCTATGGTGGAAAGATGATTCGAGTGGAGAGCAACTTGGGGAAGTCTAGAAATCAAGATTCTTGTGGTAGGATTGGAATATCTTGATCTCAACACATGAGTAGGTGGTTCTCTCTCAGAAAATGTATGGTGGAAGTGTAGGCACGTTCTAATGGCTCTCTCACATAAGGATAAGGGGTGGAGGGGTATATATAGCCTCCACACAAAATCCAACCGTTACACACATTCGACCCATCTCAGTGAGACCGAATGATTAAACTCGGTGGTAGCGATTAGTTCAAAATGTGAACGTTAGGAATCTCGGTGGGACCGATTGGAAAAACTCGGTGAGACCGATGTGCTAGGGCTTAGGTCAAACATCATCTCAGTGGCACCGATTGCATCAACTTGGTGAGACTGAAGTGAAGCAATAAGGCAACAGAGAAAATGTCAAGCCAACTCGGTGAGACCAATCACATAACTTGGTAAGACCGAAGAAAATTCAACAAGTCACAGGGCGTTAGCAAGGCCATCTCGGTGAGACCGAGACCCGTATCGGTGAGACCAAATTGCTAGTGTTTCTGGTAGTGGCTATGTCATATGAACTCTTTGACGCCATAGAAAGAATCTGTGGGGCCGAGTTGGAGTTTAGGCTTTTACATATTTGGATGGAGAAAGTGGTTGAGGGTTTTGGAGAAATATCACTAAGCATTTGAGCAAGTAAGCCATTAAGCAACACCTCATCCCCTTTTAATAGTATAGGCTTCCCTATGGACTCAATGTGATCTTGGATCACTAAAATAAAAATAAAGAGTCTTGAGCTTTTGCCAATATGTGTCATTAGCATGTTGAGGGGTCGACATCTCTAGTCCATGCCATGCCATTCATTGAACTTCCTGAAATATTTATCTTGAATGGATATTAGTTCAATGAGCTATATGTTGTTATGAATTACCAAAAGCACCCAGGGGTTAGTTGCCCTTTCAGCTGTCGACCGCCAAGCCGACCATCGTGCCCTCAGCCTTGATTCCATTGTCGCGCAACTCCATCCACTCGTCGACCGTCGGGGGTATGCCAGTATGTGTGGGTAACTAGCTAGCAAGTGGATCAGTAGCGAGTCACTGCCGATGTCCATTGATGCGGTTATTTATAGCAAGCAGCTAGCTAGGGGATTGGGGATTTTACAATTCACCCTTATGGAGCGCGGAAAGACTACGTGGAGCACACAACCCGACAACTGTATGTGGTGTCACGTGTTATCGTGCATGTGTTAACATAAGCAAACGCATGTGTAACTTACTAATCATAGCACAAGAGTACTCACACACGCAACGTGTGCGATACTCCTAGCCATTGCAAGCAACTAGTTTGCATTTTTCAAAGTTATTTCTACACACTGAATCCCACACGAATTAACTATAGTAACCTTCTATGTTATATTTTCTCATCGCAAACAGTTCATTCGAGTGGGTTGTTTGCCGCGTATCACACACATCTTGTTTACACGAATGGTTTTTGTTCTTTTGGATCATCGCAAACAGTTCATCTATGTGAATTGTATGCCGCATATCACACACATACTGTTAAGTTTAACCGTTTCTGTTTTGTCGCCTAATCAAAAACAGTTCATCCGAGTGAACTGTATGCCGCATATCGCACATACATTGATCTCGCTGACCATTCTATTGTGTTCCCTAATTGCAAACAGTTCATCTGAGTGAACTCTATGTCGTATATCGCACAGACCTTGATATGGCTGCCCATTTTTGTTGTTTTGGCTCATCGCAAACAGTTCTTCTGGATTAACCGTATGCCACGCATCGCACACGCAACTATAGTCTGAGTAATGTTTGATATCTCCGCTATCACAAACATTTTGTATCTTTTTTGATGGGTCTTTTACAACACTATTTGCGATTAATGCATCGCACACAGTTTCATCAAAGGGTCTCTGATTGTACTGTCGCGTTTGGACCATCATGTCGTAGTGTACCAGAGCATCATCGACGATGAGGAGGATTTCAAGGGCAAGAGAACATCTACACCATCCAAGAGGTAAGCATGGACGCGAAGAAGGAACCGAGAAAACTTTCAGGTGCCCGGGTGCCCGGGGTTTAGGCACCGGCCCCTAGACACCTTGGGAGCCCGAACCTATGGACCCAGGTTCCCAGACTTTGGACCCGGGGTGCCCGAACCCCCCTGTGCCCTGACTCTGGGTGCCTGTCCCCCCTTTACCCCGGACTTGCATGCGTGCATGTGTTGTGCTTGGCCCATGTAACTTTCCCATGTCACCCTCACTTGTCTATTCATGCCTTGGAGCCCTATATTCTACTCCTTCCCCTCCAAAAAGTCATTTTGGTGGACGGATGCATTGGAGCCCTATATTTTAAATAGTGCCAAAATGATATTTCAAAGTTTCAAAAAATTGCAAAAACAATTCCACATGTTCATATGGATGTATGTTACACATGTGCAAAATTCTGATGATGAAATAAGTAACCGCGTGAGTTGCACAGAAATGAAAAAATTGTGATTTTGGAAAGATGAATGGTGCATGTGCTATTCACTATTTAGATATTGTCATTTTGTTATTTTTGCACAACTCACATGTTTACTTATTTCATCACCAAACTTTTCACATGTGTAATATTCATTCATGTGATCATCTAGAATTCTTTTCGGGGTATTTTGGAAATTTTAAATGTGATTTGTAAACTATTCAAAATAAAGTCCTCCAAAGCACCCATGTTCCAAAAATTCACTCTCTCTTCCCCTCCTCATTTCTAGGGTTAGCTAAGATTAGAACACAATTAGAGCTTAGCTCATGTACATACCTTTATGGGATTCCTCTTGAGAGAGAGAAGACTCCAATGGAGTGCAAGGCCTCCTATGGAGAAGATCCCTAGGGGAAGCAGGACCTCCACATGTGGAGAAGGATTCCCCAAGTGAATCATCAAGACCCATCTTGTTAGGGATATAACTACTAGGTATAAGCTATCCAGGAGGGGCCGGGTCACACCATTGGCGACTTATGACGAAGAGGCCTGATAGGGTCCAAGAAGACATGAAGATGGTGGTTCGTAGAGCAAGCCAATTGAAGGCCCAAGACCTGGAGACAACTTGAGGACCACGGGTGTGAGCCACCATATGTTTAACTTGTTCTATAAGGCAAGCTTAGTTAGAAACCGAGCCGGTCATGTTTGTGTGAGCCGGCCGGGACTCTGTCAGCCGTCGGGCTTCAACCTATATATAAAGGGGTGAGCCGGCGGCGGGTTAAATTAAGAAACAAACAATCAAGAACTAGGTCAAGTGTATTCGCTCCCTTGTAATCGAAACCCAAGCAATACAACTAGAAGCAGGAGGTAGGCCTTTACCTCGTTGAGAGGGCCGAACCTGGGTAAAACTCTCTGTGTCCTTTGTCCCGTTCAACCCCTTTAAGCTAACCTAGTGTGACGGATCCACACCTAAGTCCTTTCACTAGGGTATTTGCCATGACAAAACCAAGACAGTTGGCGCCCATCGTGGGGCCAGAGCACGGTGGTTTCGAGTTCTCGAAGGAAACTTCGTAGGTATCAAGGGATACGCCGTAGGCCGGATGACCAAGAGCCGCCGCGGCAAACTCTACATCTACGACGCTGGCTAGGGCCCTGATGCCGACTCAATTTCGTACGGGTACTGGGTCCCCTTTGGCGGAATCCATGTCTTCATCGGCAATATCGGCGAGTAGGAGCTTGAGCTCGACACCTGCACCCACATCATCGAGACGGCTCAGCGCGCACGACCCGCCAAGGTTCAGTCCGCCGTGAAGCATGCCTTCGTTGGCTTCATTCACGGGGTGGATCTTGAGGAAGGATATGTATCCGGTGGAGAGACGGCCATCTACTCTGATGATGAGTCCTCAACCGGTGAGACCAATTCAATGTATCAACTGCAAGACGGCGACCTTGGGGGCTATTCTGATGGAAACAATATCCTGGACCCCTATGAGCCGTCGAACAAAGTCATGATGTTCATGGCCGGCACACAACCAGTGCTCAATTCATCAACTGCTGCTGCTATGACTTCCTGTTCAATGGCTGAGGCGACAGCCGGAGCGAGCGGCTCTGCACGCCCACCAGCTCAAGTCTTATCCGAACTTTTGGATGCATTGGCAACCTTATTAGCTGCAGAACGAGGTGGGTGTCGCGAAGCTATGAGATGAGATAGCTCAGGCCAAGGAGGAGCTTAATGCTGAGAATACTAGGATGGCAACAGAACGAGCAGCCCTAGATGCTGAGTCGCAACGGAATCAAGTGGACAGTTTCCGGTTAAACTTGGATTAGAATGCATCCGATGCCGTTCTACGAAGGAGGCACGTGAGTCGTCTACCTTTGGAGTATGATGCGAGGAATCTTTTCAACACGCCTGGGGCTGGACCAAGTAATCCACCTGAGGTAAACCGGGCTGTCGAGGCACCCGTGACTGGGGCAACGGCTCAAGCATGTGTCGCAGACCGCCTCAGTGATACGTCTCCAACGTATCTATAATTTATGAAGTATTCATGCCGTTATATTATCATTCTTGGATGTTTTACAATCATTTTATAGCAACTTTATATCTTTTTTGTGACTAACCTATTGACCCAGTGCCCAGTGCCAGTTGTTGTTTTTTGCTTGTTTTTTTACATCACAGGAAATCAATATCAAACGGAGACCAAACATCATGAAACTTTTTGTGGATTTTTTATGGACCAGAAGACCACCAATGGGCCAGAGAAGCACCTGGGGGTGCCCCGAGGGGGGCACAACCCACCGGGGTGCGCCTGGGGGCCCAAGCACGCCCAAGTGGGTTGTGTCCACCTCGGTGGCCTCCCGCACTGTAACGACCCGAGACCGACGCTCCAGACGCCTTCCATGTTTTGCGTGACTGTCGTGTGTTTTATTTCTATGTTGCATTTCATCATAGCATCATGCGCATTGCATCTGCATGTTTTCATAAAGCTTGCATCCGTTCGTAGTTGCCGCATCCCCCCTTGCCTTCATTGACAGATCCGAGTCCAACCGGGTTTTTGTCAAACCACCTAACCCCTGTTTGCACAATGCATCGATCCCTCGCCCGTGTCCAAAACTCCCCCGGACCCAACCCAGGCAGTCATTACCGATGGGTCTGGATCATCCCCAAACATCCCTAAGATATCTTCGGTTTCTTGTTTTAACTTCCTAACCTATTTATCTCGGACCGTCTGATTACGATCCGAGAGATCCGATAGCCCCTACCCTATCCCTACATGCTATATATAACAGCCTAACCCTAACCCCTAGGTGTCCCATCCACCCATTCCGCCCGCCGCCGCGCGACACTTGTTTTCTCCCGGTCCAACTAGTGCCTCCACCTGGTCTCCTCTTTTCTCGGGATCTTGCGTGATCGATACTTCCAGTCCATCCAGCCACCACCCACTCTCCCTCGATCTCTCGAGCGAGCAACCACTACTAGCCCGAGCGCTCAGTCCTGAATGGATCGAGGCGCTACCTCCAGCCCACAGCCGCATGGAGCTCCTCCGCGCTCGAGCTGCACCAGGCCATGAGCGACCTCGCTCCCCTGCCGTCTCCAGCACCGTGCCGGCGAGTGCCATCACCGAAGCTGCTCTGTTCCTCGCCCGAGCTAGGAGGCTGCCGTCCCTCTCCTCCTTTTCCTTCCTTCCCTCCTCACGCTGCTCCTCCCTGACCGTGCCTCCCCCGTCCCATTGTTCCTCGCAGGGAACCATGGCTGCCGCCCGGAGCAGCAGCACCACCATCGGAGCTCCCTCCGCTATCGTGCACCACCAGCAGGTTGTCGTCGTCGACCCGCAGGCTAGCACCTTGCCTGCTCCTCATGTCCTCTTCTTCCTCTTCCACTCTCTCTAATCCCCCTCTCTCTCCCAGATACTCCGTCGCCATGGATGCCCACCGTTGCTTCATCCTGGAACAAATCCTCATCACCCCGAGCCCACGCAAGCTGTCGAGCCTTGCCGCTGCCGTGAACGGGCTCCCCGCGCCCTGGATCCAGTCGATCTAAGCTTCCCCATGCCCAAGACCTCGCCGCCCCTTCGCCCCGCTCGCCGAAGCTCTGCTCCCAGTCACCGGCGCCCTGCCTGCCTCCTCTGCTTCACCCCTGCGTGAGGAGGACGACCCCAGCGCCAAGTCCCACTTCGTCATTGACTGCGCCCCTTCCACCTCCTCGTTCGATCCATCCAATCCAGTAGGCCTACCAGCCTTGCCTCCCACCGACCGGGCCTTGGCCCATGGGTGAGCTCCCCGCAGCCCCTCCTCTCTGTTGGCCCAGTTCAACAGATTTGGCCTAGCATGTTTTTTCTTCTCCCTGGCGATTTTATCAATTATCCAGAGAAAACCTGTTTTACAGGTAAGCCCCTCATGTTCATGCATTTAATATCTCACAAATTGTTCATCAGATTAAAATGATTCAAACATGTAAAATGCTTAGATTTTCATCTAGTCTCATAATATGCAACTTTCATCCATCTTTATTGTTTAAATTGTTGTTTTGCATTACTTTGATCATATGACATGCTAAAATGTTTATTTCATAACTAAAATAACCGTAGCTTCGAATTAAATAAACTCTATATGTAAATGGGGTAGAAAAATGCATAGTTTAACATGGTGACATTACTTTGCATGCTTAACAATATTAAAATATGATTTAGGGCAGAACAGTACCAAATTCAAAATATGCGTATGGGGATTTTCCGGAATTTTTGTTCGTTGTTCCGGCCTCATTTAAACTTGCCTAAATAGTTAGTTTACTTATGCTTCACCTCTTGCCATGTTAACCAACATTTAATATTGTTGTGTACATAAACGAGATTGAACTCGTTGCATATTGAGCTCCACTTAACTTGTACTATTGTTTGTTGCACTTTGCCATGCCATGACTCATTAAACCGGACATGCATCATACTTGATTGTGCATCATGCCATGACTATGCTTGTTGGTTTACCATATTATTTGCTTCTTTCCAATTGTGCTTCATCTCTATAATTCGGGTAATGTTGCGATTGTGAGGATCCGTTCGACTATGTTGGTTCATCTACTTCATGGATTCGTATTCTTCCTAGTGGGATTTCAAGCCAGATGACTGTCACCTTGGATCTCACTACTATCTTTGTTATGGTAGTTGTCTCGATGCTATCGCTATGTCGTTCTACCTACCACTTGTTCATCAAGCCTCCCAAATTGCCATGATAGCCTCTAATCTTTTTCACCGTCCTAGCAAACCATTTTTGGCTATGTTACCGCTCTGCTCAGCCCCTCTTATAACGTTGCTAGTTGCAGGTGCAGTTGCAGGTTGTTCCATGTTGGGACATGGATATCATATCTTGGGATGTCACAATATCTATTATTTAATTAATACACATATATACTTGGTAATGGGTGGAAGGCTCGACCTTTTGCCTGGTGTTTTGTTCCATTCATGCCGCCCTAGTTTCCGTCATATGTTGTTATGTTCCTTGATTTTGCGTCCCTAACACGATGAGGCTTTATGGGCCCCTCTTGACAGTTCTCTTTGAATAAAACTCTTCCAGCAAGGCCCAATATTGGTTTTACCATTTGCCTAATTAATTACAACTAAAACTTGCATCGGGACTTTCTGGATCCCGAGGACTTAATCAATCCCTGGGCTAGTGCTTCTCATGAGTGTTGGTCTAAACTAGAGCACCTTGTGGCACTCCCTTGGCAACTTGGGTCTTAGCTACCGTAAGCTTAGCTCATCCAATCGTGGCCTGAGACGAGATACGCGTGGCTACTATCAGGGTGTCGGCACGTCGGGAGGTCTTGCTGGACTTGTTTTACCTTTATCAAAATGTCTTGTGCATCAGGATTCCGAGTCTGATCGGAGGGTCCCGAGATGGAGGATTGTCTCCGCGGATCGTGAGCTTGTCATGGGCTAAGTTGGGACACCCCTGTAGGGTTTAAACTTTCGAGAGAACTTGACACCAGAGTAATATCCGGTTGTAGAGAACTTGACACCAGATTCGAATTAAAATACACCAACCGCGTGCGTAACCGTGATGGTCTCTTTTCGAGTGAGTCGAGAAGAGAAGACGGTGAGGTTATGTTTGAATGTAAGTAGTTACGGATCACTTCTTGATCATTACTATTTTGCGACCGTGTGTGTAGTTTGTCATATTATTCTTGTACTCGCAAGTTAGCCACCATACATTGCTTAGTGCTTGCGGCAACCTCACCACTTATACTTTCCATACCCATTAAGCTTTGCTAGTCTTGATACGCATGGTAATGGGATTGCTGAGTCCTCATGGCTCATAGATTACTACAACAATAGTTGCAGGTACAGGTAAAGCGATGCTCTGAGGTGAGAGCGATGCTTGATTGCTTGGAGTTATTCTTTGCTTCTTCTTCAATCAAGGGAATAGGTTCCGGGTCGGGAGCATGGGATTAGCAGGGTGGATGTCGTTCTTCTTTTTTGTTTGATTTCATTCGTAGTCGGATCCTACTCTTCTGTATGATGATTGCTATGTATTGATGAATTGTTGTATTGATGTTGTAGCTTGTGGCGAGTGTAAGCCTTTATCTTGTATTCTCATATATTCAATACATGGTATGTTGTAATGATATCCACCTTGCTAAGCACTCGAAATGCGGTTGTGCCCCAATCAGGATATCTTTCTGACAGATGTATGATCTGAGATTGGGGTCCAACGTCTAGTTGTTCGTTTTTCATGGTCGATTTACAATGGTCGTGAGGCGTCTTAAAGAATCCTTGGCTATGCTGATTCGGGGACGTCTCGTTTTTCAATCATGATGTCCACTATACGTCGTGCCCATGGGTCCTCATCGCGAAAACTTCGGACGAAATCTCTATCATATGTTTGTTTCCGGCTTATTCTGCAAGCCAATCCTTTGTTTTGTTTTGATTTGTGGTATTCGAGTTGCTTCAATGTCAAGTGTTGATTCCATACCAACCGGTGTTCTCATATTGATCATCGAGATTGTCATGTCAATTCTTCTCAACCTGCATGTTCCCTTCAAGTTAATCCGATCCCTTCAACATTTGCAAGATCAATACTCAGTTCTTCTGAACGGTGTTCATTCTGTTCATCCCTAGTTGTCTATATTTTCCCACACTCCCACCCTTTTTCTTCATGGGTCTAGAATCCTTCATCAGGTATCCATTTTATTGAGTGAAGTCTCTTCATTCTTTTCCTTTAATGTTTTTACCTGGTGTTTCTTATGAAGATTCTAAGGGACCTTCAAGTACGTCATTCTTCACTCGTTCTCTTCTTTGATGGATTAATTTCAAGCTTCGGTGTAGATCATATCTCTTCCTTTTGTTTCACATATTTTCCCATGTGAATTTCTTATCCAAGGCTCTCTTATTTATTCACCTCTCCCAGTTCATATCTAGAGTGTTGAAGATATCTTGGAAGATTCGCGTTTCCATTCACAATCCGTTCAAGTTATTTTGAGGTTGGTACCTCATTCAAGCCATTTAATTCAACCGGTGCAATCTCTGTTTTCAAAAATTGTTCAATGGTCTATCTTTGAGTGGGCCCTAACCCATAGGTCTTTTCCCAGGATCTTACCTGACTCTTCTATTTTTCCGGAGCTACTCTCAAATTCTTTTCAAAGTTTGACGTAAGAATGAATTCACATCAGTCAATTACCTTCTCCAAGATCAATTTCATATTATTTTCATCGTTGGTTCGACCTTTCTATTCTTCATTGTTCGAAAGTGTCTCAAAAATTCTTGGTGGTGTTTCTCATCGTCATTGTCAGCATTGAAGATCGAAGAGGTATTTCCTCTAAAGAATTTCATGAGTTCTTTCCATTCTTGATTCTCCGAAGGTCATCATTTCAGAAGATTTATTCGTTCTCAATGTTCAGTTCTTGTTCACCAATTCTCCTAGATTGTTATTTCCTCATTCATATCCAATTTCTTCCAATGCTTCACTCAAGTATTCTATAGTCACCTCGTGATCTCTTTGCTCTCTAGTCTTTAAATTCCCTCATGTATCTTCATTTGCTTTCTAATTCTTCATGGTGATTTGTTCTCTTTTCTTCATTCGTTTTTTAATTCTTACGATGGTTCGTTCAAGATTCCTTTTCCTTTGTTACCATATCAATTCATTCATTCTTTTCGAAATCAAACCAGTGCTTCATTGAAGATTTTCCCAAGTTTGTGATATATATCTCCTCAACCCCTTTCAACGAGAATTAGTAGCATGCCTACCCATTGCTTGTCAACAATTTAAGTTGATGAAGGATAAGCATGACATAATTCTTATTCTTATTTCATCAAGATGAATTAATTCTTTCTTTCGGAGTTTGTTCATCAGGAATGAATTCGCAATTCCAAGTGTTGTTCATCTTTCTTTTCTAGAGTTCCAAGTTTTCTCAGTTATCACATCGTGAAGCTCCATCTAAATCATTACAACACTCTATCTTGTTCGTTTCAACTTTCAATTCTTTCTGTTACCCTTTTATATCCGGAGTTCTTCATGGATGCTCTATATGGTGGTTCATCAAATATTTCATTCATTCTTCAAATTTTCATCAAGATTCTTTTTGGAGGAGCTCAAGTATTCTTCATTGTGCATTCCGAAGTGCAATTCTTTCTACCTTATCATTTGAGGTGGTGTGATGTCATCGTGGCAATTTCCCGTTGTGTTCATGATTCACAACTTGTCAGGAATGAGATATTTAAACCCATCTTTTTCTTCGTTCAGGAGATCTTTTCAACCCTTCAATTTATTCATTGGAGTTATCTTTGGTTGTATTCCACCTAAAAGCTTTTCCCTAAGGAATGTTGCTATTATGGTGCTTATCTATGATCCTAGTTTTCTCCTTAATTATCACCTCAGTGGAAGGAGTTTTCTTTCTTTTTTGGCTCTCAATCAAATCATTTGTTCCCGTTGGTGGCAGAAGCTCACCTCATAATTTTGACGTGTCTCCATATGCCCACGAGGATCTTATCCTTTCATATTGATTTTCCAACAACTCTGGTTAATCCTTCTTTTAAGGATGCTCTCTCAAATTCATTGGAGGTAGAACATGTTGTTTTCTTATTCATTCTTTTGATTCCATTATTTCGTTCCAGAGGCATGGTGATGTTGCTCTGTTTGACCCATCGTCTTAACCGGAGTGTTCTTTTCCTTGCTTATCCATTTAACCGGAGTGTTGTGTTCTCTTTCAAGTTCTTTTTATGTTATCAAGTTTCCTTCTCTTTTCTACCAGAGTGTTGTCTGAATTCTTTTTGCTCTCATTCCTTCTCTATTTCGTTTAAACCGGAGTGGTTTCAAAGTAATTCTCGTTCATTGATTTTTCCATTCATGCATGTGCAACTGACGGTGTCTTGGACTAGGTGGTACTCATCACGTCGTCTCCCAATCAGTTGGATTGGGATGAGGACCCCCATGGCCGTATGATCATGGGCCAGTTCAGACAGCCGATGTAAACACGAGGAAGATTCCACAAGACTTGCTGATCAAGACAAGGACTCCTCTCCACCGGCGTATTCGACTAGGACTCTTGTTATCCTAGGCCTCTGGTACATTATATAAGCTGAGGCTAGGCTAGTCGGTAGATTATTATGACATTAGTCATCATACTTGTAGGGTTTAGACCAGAACATATGATCTTGAGGTAGATCAACTGTTGTAACCCCTATACTGATCAAAGTCAATCAAGCAGGAAGTAGGGAATTACCTCCATTAAGAGGGACCGAACCTGGATAAACATCGTGTCCCCTGTCTCCTGTTACCATTGATCCTTAGAGTCACAGTTCGGGACCCCCTACCCGAGATCTTACGGTTTTGACACTGACAATGGTGCTTTCATTGAGAGTTCCACTGTGTGATTGGCAAAGGGTCAATGGCTCGCCCATAGATCAACTGCGACGTCGGCATCTTCGTCGCCGGCTCGACTGGTCACCTTGGCTCTGCACTCCATCTCTGATCGTCATATTGGGACGGGGGCCTTCATCAACATCAACTCCGATCTCTATCAAGATCATGGAGGAATCATCCACGAAGCTCGGGGGCTCAACGTCAACATTGCCCTCGGGCGACCGTGCTGTTTTTCCTAACAGCGAACTTGTATCCGCTGCCACCGCCTCCTCGAGCATCGCTCTGATGATTCCTCCAGTGGAATTGTGCGGAATTGAGTCTATAACAACCATGCAAAATTTCGTCGTGTTCCGACGGAGGAATCTCCGGCAATCTACGATATACCGGAGCCGTATCAAATCTGGATGGGAATATGTATGAGTTTAGGGTGTGGTCTCCAGCACCTAGCTCGGACGTCCTTTGGAATATCCAACCGTTGATCCGCTGCGGAATTCCTATATCTACCACCCCTCAAAGTGTAAGCTCGATCCGACCGTCCAAACTCCGGGAACCTTCCGATTTTTTCATCACTTTTCGGATATGTTTTCTGCGCGAATACGGATCCAATCAGAATTAATATTTCTTTATGAACGTGCTATTGGACAACCTTTTTAAAGGAATTTTTCTTCTATGGTATTGTGCGTTGTTTTTAAAATGTGCCCATAAAATTTTAAGCCTTCTTTGAGGCACTCTTCTCCATCGCACTGGTGTCACACCAGTCCGGTAACATTGCTCCACGGCTGCCGACCTGCGCTAGACAGATCGTCGCTTCATCGAGCCGAGCCTAACCTTATCGGATCATCAGCTCAGCAAGCCGAACAAGAGTTCGGCATCGTGAATAATAAATCATCACCAACACCATCGCCCCAGGAATTGCACGGGTCAGGTGTGCCCACATCGCCGCTCGGTTACTTCATCAATCCGGCATTGACCGCGTCATAAGTTATGACCAGTGTCGGCATGGCCGCACTGTTGCTTTTTCAAGCCGATGTCCACCATGCCGAACTGCTTCAACACCTCGGCTGACATGGCAGCTTCAACGTATCCTTACTGACCTGCTCCGTCATCTCGGCTAGACCGGGGACTTTGCTATTTCTTCATCAACATACTCCGTTAACTTCGGCGTCACCAGCCGACCAGCTTCGTCACGTTAGCTGGACTAGGGGCTTTCCCTCGGCGAGCCCACCTTTGCCAGCATCGCCATGCCGTCGCTTTATCGCCCATCAGGCAATGGGTGTGCGGTTCGAGTCCCAATTTTGGGAGTAACCTTTCTTTAGATTGCTACAACAGATAAACCAGGTGCTATTAATCCTAGTATTTTTTTCTTGATTAGGCTTATTTTTCTCAAGGAATTATTGCTCTGATTTGTTTCATCATCTGTACGCAGGTCTATCAAATGGTGGCCGCATTAACAACGATCACGTGGTGGTTCGGTCAGTTCCGTATACAGTTCGGCGAATGCAGCATTCGGAACTTAGACCGGCCTGCGAATTCAGGCTTGGCCACGCCTTCACCGCATCACACTGACGCCCTGCTCGACATGACTTCGGCGCCAGGCCACATCTCTTTCAGTAAATTATTTTTGCGAAAAGCAATTATCCTTTTTGGACTGCGCTATTTTATGTGTGTAGGTGACCAACTTCGACTGCGTCACGCGGTCACTTTGGCAAGCCGACGTCGTTGTCCCAATCGGCTCACGTGATCACCTTCTTGGTCGAATCGCCATACCGACATGTTTGGTTGCCTCGGGGACTTCGGCATCGCTGAGAGAGCTCTACCTCATCGAGTGTTCGACACACGGGCCATATTTCTTTTATTACTCACTTTGCGTAAATTGTTAATTATGCAACAATTTTTTTTATTCCTATTATCTCCGGCTTGCACTATTTTCTGTGCACAGGTAAAGGATCCGGGTCGGGCAGCGCTGTCACCTCGGCGTAATGACGTACCACGTCACCTCGGCTGGACCGAGGGCTTCGTCATTACTTCATTAAGCCACACCGGGGACTTCGGCGTCACACTGCCGGCCTGCATTGGCCGTGCTATGTCGCCACTTCGGAGTGCCGAGCTCTTCGCTCCGCCACCCCAAGACCGGCTTGGGGGCTGGGACCTTGTCTCGCCGTAAGCTCGGGCCGTGCATCGACACCGAGCACATTAACCAGCTAAGTCGCTTCCATGCTTAAATACCTTCAGTTTTAAATTTCGTTCGGTTCGACCAAGCATTATGATTTTTTGACAAAAAGTCATTTGCGAAAAACTTCCTTTGTCAAAACCTTGTTTGTTGCAGGAAAATTCAAATACCCTGTTTACTTGGGGGCTTCCTTTATGAAACCTTTCCTCTTGCATATGATTTTACTTGTATGGTTTCGTTCCTTGTCCATGTATTACGCCACAATATGCATTATGTTGACTTAAGTGTTCCGCAAGCTGGGTTGCCTGGCTCCTGTGCTTACCCCTACGTTCCCGATTGTTCGGCTAGGGAGTAAAGGGAGCACCTCTGCGATTGTCACGATCAGGTCATCCGATCTCGGACCTCAGACTTGGTGAAGCCGAAATCTAGCGCTCTTATTGTTTTCAATCATGGTCGGCACACAACGAAACTCATGAGTACAAAAATCTATTGCACAAGTCTCACAGTAACAATGAGAAACTGAAGAAAGGTATCGGTGGGGTACTATTTTCTTCGAAGATGCTCCTTACACTTCGTCAGTAATATAGCATAAGTTCCCTAAGCGCGCTTTGTCTGTTACAGCCTTATGGCTTGATTGCCTGGTTATCGGAAACGCCGTCGATATTCTCGACAGGTGGAGTACATAACACTTTTTCGGCCCATGACTGAAGAGGGAGAAGCCAACGGTCGGTTAAGACACGTTTAAAGTTCGGGTGAACACAGATATGATATAATTACTTCGGTACATACAATCATTATACATAAAATTCTCTTACCCAAGTCACTTGGGGGCTCTTAAAATTTATATGAGTTGTTAAATAGTAAATGTGTTTTCTAATTTGCCATCGCAAAGTTTTTTCTACTGCTCCTTTTTCGACTCAACTGTATGGTCAATAGCCAGTTAGCATGTTGTAACGCCCTCGATGCGGCTATATCTCCCACGTGTCGAAGCACGACTTAGAGGCATAACCGCATTTAAAGCAATGTCGCAAGTGAGGTAATCTTCACACAACCCATGTAATACATAAGGGAAAGAGATACATAGTTGGCTTACAATTGCCACTTCACACAATTACATGAATAAAGCATTACATTAACCAAATACAATCAAGGTCCGACTATGGAACCAAAGTAAAAGAAGACTACCCAAATGCTACACAGATCCCCGATCATCCCAACTGGGCTCCACTGCTGATCAACTGAAAAACGGAAATAACATAACGAACACGGTCTTCATCGAGCTCCTCCTTGAGCTTGGTTGCGTCACCTGCACGGTTCAACGGCACCTGCAAGCTGGTTTTGGAAGTATCTGTGAGTCACGGGGACTCAGCAATCTCACACCCTCGCGATCAAGACTATTTAAGCTTATAGGTAAGGTAAAGGCATGAAGTGGAGCTGCGGCAAGCGACTAGCATATATGGTGGCTAACATACGCAAATGAGAGCGAGAAGAGAAGGCAAAAGCACGGTCGAACAACTATGACCAAGAAGTGATCCTAGAACAACCTACGTCAAACATTACTCCAACACAGTGTTCACTTCCCGGACTCCGCCGAGAAGAAACCATCACGGTTACACACGCGGTTGATCCATTTTAATTAAGATCAACTTCATATTTTCTACAACCGGACATTAACAAATTCCCATCTGCCCATAACCGCGGGCACGGCTTTCGAAAGGTCAATCCCTGCAGGGGTGTCCCAACTTAGCCCATCACAAGCTATCACGGTCTACGACGGATATTCCTTCTCCCAAGACATTTCGATCAGACTCGGCATCCCGGTTACAAGACTTCCTCGACAATGGTAAAACAAGTCCATCAAAGCCACCCGGATGTGCCGACAAATCCCGACAGGAGCTGCACATATCTCGTTCTCGGGGCACACCAGATAGGTCAAGCTACGAGTAAAACCAGCCCTCGAGTTGCCCTGAGGTGGCCCCACAGGCTGCCCATTTCAGACCAACACTTAGAGAAGCGCTGGCCTGGGGGGGCTAAAATAAAGATGACCCTTGAGTCCGCGAAACCCAAGGGAAAAGGCTAGGTTGTTAGTGCAAATGGTAAAACCAATGTTGGGCCTTGCTGGACGAGTTTTATTCAAAGCGAACTGTCAAGGGGTTCCCATTATAACCCAACCGTGTAAGGAACGCAAAATCCGGGAACATAACACCGATATGACGGAAACTAGGGCGGCAAGAGTGGAACAAAACACTAGGCATCAGGCCGAGCCTTCCACCCTTTACAAAGTATATAGATGCATTAAATTAAATAAGAGATATTGTGATATCCCAACAAAATATCCATGTTCCAACAAGGAACAAACTCCAATCTTCACCTGCAACTAAAAACGCTATAAGAGGGGCTGAGCAAAGCGGTAACATAGCCAAACAACGGTATGCTAGGACAAGGTGGGTTAGAGGCTTGGCTTAACAATATGGGAGGCATGATAAGAAAGTGGTAGGTATCGCAGCATAGGCATAGCAAAAGAGCGAGCATCTAGCAAGCAAAGATAGAAGTGATTTCGAGGGTATGGTCATCTTGCCTGAAATCCCGCAAGGAAGAAGAACGAGTCCATGAAGAAGACAAACGGACGTAGTCGAACAGTTACTCACAAACGTGACGTTATCGGAACCAACCCGAAGAAGCAACACCGGAAAGAAGCACACAACATAGTAAACAACCAACACATGAACATGGCATGATATGCGGGATGCGGTATGTGATACATATGCATGATTTGGAAAGGAAAGATTGGACCTGGCTTAAAATTGGAAAACCAAGAGTGCCACTGGAAAGGTGAGTTGATTTTGGTTGAAATCGACATAAAGATCACCGGAATCGGATGCATGGTTTGGAAATGGCAAGCAAAACAAATATGGCATCGGACTGCGATAATCAGCACGAGACCATCTAAATGCATCAAGAACAACATGCTACAGCACTCCAACATGACAAAAAAATACATGGCAGGGATCCACTCATGATGCTTGACAAAAGATGAACACTGAGCTACGGCTAATTCACTCAATAACAGGTTCAAACAAGCATGGCAAAAGTGCAAAAGGTTACTGGTTTCAGACTTTGTAAAATAACAACAAATCAGGAATTTATCATTAGGAAGCAATGTTTAGAGCACGATAAGTACATGCTACAGGAACATATCATGGCAAAGCAAGGCATGGCATGAAGCTACTCTAAGCATATAACAAAAGTCCCTTAGTGACCATGAGCCAAAAGGGATCAGACAATACAATTGCAAGCATGTGAACATAGCAAAAATAAACAGATTCAGACTGTGAAAAACTGGAGCATGCAAAACAGATTAACAAGTCGGCATTTACGAGCTCGATGCACTCACAACAAAGTATGGCATGATAATCTAAGCATACACCCAGCAAATAGACATGGCATAGAAGCTATACATGGCAAGAAGAACAACATAACATGCACGGACAAATAGCAACAACCTCGGCAAAATTGCTAAACATGTTAACAATCTGCCAGGAACATTTTATAGCAAAAGTAGAGCTCTATTGACTCAAGCTAGGGTGCTCGATAATTGCAAACAAAGACACGGATGGATAGAGCACAACATTATCTACAAAAAATCTTTACTGATCATGCTCAAAAGAGGCACGGATCACTAGGAAACAACATGAACATATGGCATAAAAACAATATCAGGACAAGGACTTAGTGAAATTCGAAGTCCTCGAAATCAGTATCATTGAGTAAGCTACTTTGCATGCTTGTGCTAGTCACCACAAAGATCACAAAAATAGATGGCATACACCCCTGTAAAGATGGCATGGCATATAACAAAACATATGTAGAGCTCAGGATCATAGCATGCACAAATTAATCATAGCAAAAATGACAAAAGGCCATTTGCTGAAACAGATCTGAAATATTCCTCACATAGCCCTCTTCCATCAACATTTCGGGCATCAAGATGATCTCAAATGAAAATGATGCAATGAGATGAAATGATGTATTCGTCGAGACGAACATTTTGATGTGCTACACGCACGAAATGAAGCTACGGATGCAAAGTTATGATGCGATGAACATGGGCACATGAATCTGGAAACTTCGGGGACTTCGTGAAAATCTCACCCTGGGAAAAGTTAACGGGCAGAGTGGATCGGGTCGGACGAGGCGGAGCGGATCGGGTCGGGCGAGGCGGACCGAATCGGGCCGGGCCGAGGCAGAGGAGGATCCAAGCGACGGAGACGGCGGCTCTGGCGAGGTCGTCGCCGGCAGGGCGGCGGATCCGGCCGGGCTCGGGCTCCTGTGGCCGGATCTGGCGGCGGGCAGTGGCGGAGCTCCTCCGGGGGCGGGGCGCAGGGCGAAGGCTGAGCGCAGGCGACTCGGCAGGGAAGGCGGCCGGCGGGCGGTGCGCGCGGCGAGCTCGGCGGTGGGAGGCGGTGCGGCGAGGTGCTCGGGGAAGGCGGCGCAAGGGCGACTCGGGTGCGCGGCGGCGGGGAACGGGCTCCGCGGGCCTGACGCGGGCCCCGCGGGCCGGCTGCGGCGGGAGGCGGCGAACGCCACGTGGAGGCTCCGGATTGGCGCGGGGGAGGCCGGACATGTCCGTCGGCAGGGGAAGAAATGTTCGGCGGCGCGGAGAGGTGGTAGACTAGGGTTTCATCCGCGAATTTCAGGGGAGGAGGTGTTTATATAGATAGAGGGAGCTATGAGTGTCCAAATTGAGCACGGTTTTAGGCCACGCGATCGTGATCGAACGACCGAGATGATGGAGGGGCTTTTGGTAGGTTTTGGGCCACTTTGGAGGGGTGTTGGGCTGCAACACACATGAGGCCTTTAGGGTCCCTCGGTTAACCGTTGGAGTATCAAACGAAGTCCAAATGGCACGAAACTTGGCAAGCGGTCTACCGGTAGTAAACCAAGGCCGCATGACAAGTCTCGGTCCAATCCGAAAACATTTAACACCCGCACACAAAAAGAGATAGAAAAGGACACCGGGTGACATAGGAGCGCCGGATTGTAAAACGAACAACGGGGAAAATGCTCGGTTGCATGAGACGAACATGTATGCAAATGAAATGCACCTGATGACATGATATGCAATGCATGACACGCAAGCGAAGACAAGGCAACAACAGCGAATAACTGGAAGACACCTGGCACATCGGTCTCGTGGTGTTACAACACTCCACCACTACAAGAGGATCTCGTCCCGAGATCTAGAATGGCACCGGAGGGACAACAGAAGAGAAAGAGAAGAGGTAAAACTAAGTTGCTTCTCTGACAAACGAATGAAACCAAAGAATATTTCGAGGTTAAGCCATTTAGAGAAAAGAATACAACAGAGATAAATGAAGTTAACAATCTCTATCAGAAAAGAGGAACAAGGAAGAGCAGCTTCGGGCAGCACTCCGATTGAAAAGAAAAGGAATTGAATAAGAACTTGGTAAGGTGAGAAGATACTTGATGAAATCACAACACACTGCCTCCGGAACTATTGAATGAATGGAACAAGGGGTAAGAAAGATCTCGGACGGCACTCCGGTTGAAAAGAGGTGCAAGGCTTGATAAGGCGAAAAGAACTTGAGCAAAAGGGCACAACACTCCGGTTAAGTTGATAAACCAAGAAAGAACATGATCTTGACAAAACAAGAAGATGGGTTGAAGAGAGCAACATCACAATGCCTCTAGAACGAAATAATAGAAGTTGTATCGTTGGAAAAGAAAGAATTGAGAAGAAAATGACAACTTCTGCCACAAAAGAGCTTGGAAAGTCATACTTAGGAGAAGGGTCAAACGGAATTGTTGGAAAACCAACAACGAAAAGAATAAGCTTGTAGTGGGCTTATGGAAAACATCCCAAAACTATGACGTGAAATTCTGCCACTAACGAAAATAATAGATTGGATTGATACCAACGAGAAGACGAGAAACTTATATCCCCGGGAGGATAAATAAAGAACTTGGGCTATTTATAAGCACCAAAGATAGCAACAATCCTTAGGGAAGGCTTTAGGTGAAATATAACCCAAGATAACTCCAAAAAAGAGATTGATGGATTTAAAATACCTCATTCTTAACAACATGTGAATCATGAAACATGAACTCAAATTATCAAGAATGACATAATACCACCTCCAATGATACGGAAAAAAATTGCACTCCGGATAGCAAGATGAAGAATGCTTGAGCTCCTCTCAAAAGAATCTTGATGAACACTTCGAGAATGAATTAAATCCTTGACGAAACCATCATGTAGAACCTTCATGAAGAACTCCGATAACAAAAAGGATAACGAGAAGAAAGAGAAGTTGAAAAACACAAGGTGAATCCTTGCAATGATTATATGGATCTCCATGGTGAAATAATTGAAAAAGGTTGGAACTCCAGGAAAAAGAGAAGATGAAACATTTGAAATCAGGAATTTAATGAACCTCCGGAATAAGGAATTAATCATTTGGGTGAAACAAGAATAAGAATTATGTTATGCGTATCCTTGATCAGTTTAAATTGATGACAAGCAACGGATTTGGCATACTACTTATTCTCATAGAAAGGATTAAGATAGATATAGCGCAAACTTGAGAAAGGTCTTCAACAATCCACCGGTAGGATTGAAGCAACGAATGAATTGATATGATAACCAAGGAAGAGAACTCTTGAACGAACCACCGTAAGAATTGAAAATGAACGAAGAAAAGATAAAGGAACACCGGGAAGAATTAGAGAACGAATGAAAATACTAGAGAGAATTAGATACATGAAAATGAAGGGATCACGAACTGATAAGAGATCACTTGAACGATGCACCGGTAAGATTTTAGATAACGAGAGCTGAAAGCTGAGAATGAATAATCCTGAAATGATGGGCTCCGGAGAATCAAACTAAAAAAGACTCCTGAATAACTCCGGATGGGTGAAAAGAATTCTCACAATCGAATACAATTATGAGAGGATGTCAACAAGCTGGAATCACGAATCTTGAAGAGAATGGAGCAAAATTGAGAGAAAAATCTTCTTCGGTCTTCAAATGCAGAGAATGACGATGAGAAACACCACCATGAATCGTTTAGGCACTCCGGAAGAATCAAAAGCGAAGAGGTTGAGCCAACGATGAAAAGAATTGTGAAAGAACTAGGAGAAGGCATTTGACTGACGATGAATCATTCTTACATCAAACTTTGAAAAGAATTTAGGATAGCTCCGGGAAAATAAGAAGAGTCAGGTAAGATCCTGGAAAATGACCTGTGGGTTAGGGCCCACTCAAAAGAAACACCGTTGAACGATTTAAAAGATAGATTGCGTCGGTTGAGTTAAATGACTTGAAT
Organism: Triticum urartu; assembly: GCF_056163025.1. Taxonomy (NCBI): domain Eukaryota; kingdom Viridiplantae; phylum Streptophyta; class Magnoliopsida; order Poales; family Poaceae; genus Triticum; species Triticum urartu. Next base: position 150,512,063 of record NC_141873.1, on the reverse strand, counting down.
GAGATAACATTCTTGAAAGAGTTTGAACGAAAGCTGAGTGGAAACACGAATCTTCGAGATATCTTCAGCACCCCGGAACAATTGAATAGCAAGAAATGAATGAATATGAGGAGCACCGGCATGAGAAGGTATTTGAAACGAGGAAAAAGGATATGGTCAACACTGAAAACTTGAATTAAATCCACAGGAGAAGGAAAAGAACGAAGGATGATGAACTTGAGGCTCCGTTAGTATCTTCATGAGAATCACCGGATAAGAACATTGACGGAAAAGAATGGAGAGACTTCGCATCAATAAGATGGATACTTGATTAAGAAATCTGAGTCCTTGGAGAAAAGCAAGGGAGGGAGGGCGGGAAAAACAAAGGCAACTTGGAGATGGATGAAACAAACACCGTTCAGAAGAAAACTGATACTTGATCATGCGAATGTTGACGTGATCGGATCCACTTGAAGAGAGACACACCGGTTGAACAAGATTGGCATAACAATCTCGATTATCAAGAAGGATTAGTATTCGCATAGGAGTATGAGAACACCGCTTAGGAAAGGTATGGAATCAACATTTGACTTTGAAGCAACTCAAATACCACAACTCAAAACAAAACAAAACAAAACAAAGGATTGGCTTGCAGAATAAGCCGGAACAAACATATGATAGAGATTTCGTCCGAAGTTTTCGTGGTGGGGCCTACACGGGCTCGATCGTATAGCACCATCATGTACAAGGCAGTGCACATGACATACGAAGCGTCCCCGAGTCGGCATAGCCAAGGACTCTTTAAGACACAATGAGACCACTGTAAAACTAACCGTGGATAGGCAGACCACTAGACGTCGAACCCCAATCTCATATCATATATATGTCGGAAAGATATCCTAAGAGCTACTTGAATTTCCACTTATAAACTCCCAAAACTTTCCGGTTATGCAATCAGGTGTTGGGGATACATGGGAAGCATAATATCTCACCCAAAACTAACAAATCCTACATCCAACTGTATCCATCCTTCAACACATAACCAAGAAACCTTCGGAAATCGTTTACCTCAACCTTCGAAAAGCATCCGTTATACGAGTTATGGCAATACTCCCGAACTCCCGCCCCCGTACTAGGTGGCGTCGAGGTTATCTCACCAACAACTGCATAAAAGAGATTTTCGATGTCGGCGAACTTAGGTATTGCAGAACTGCAACGATAAAATTGTGACGACAACACCTCGGAGCTCAACTCCCCGGGACACTGCCACAAACCCTAAATGTCAGGAGGCACCAAGAACAATGTTCTCGTCACAAAACCATCAGAACGATTCCAAGATACACGCGTGATCCTAAATTTTTTTAGTGAAATTTGAGAAGAGAAGAGTCAAAACTCTACGTCAGGAGACCTCACCAGAGTGACGAAGGGACTGGGGAGTAAAAATAATTCCTAATTCTCCAATATATATAATCCTAAATGACTCAAAACATTTTTATAGACTCAACAACGCCAATGATTCGATCAAGCAGGGGGCTCCTAAGGTCGGGGAAGGCTCTGATACCAACTTGCAACGCCCTCGATACGGCTATATCTCCCACGTGTCGAAGCACGACTTAGAGGCATAACCGCATTGAAAGCAATGACGCAAGTGAGGTAATCTTCACACAACCCATATAATACATAAGGGAAAGAGATACATAGTTGGCTTACAATCGCCACTTCACACAATTACATGAATAAAGCATTACATTAACCAGATACAATCAAGGTCCGACTACGGAAGCAAAATAAAAGAAGACTACCCAAATGCTACACAGATCCCCGATCGTCCCAACTGGGCTCCACTACTGATCAACTGAAAAACGGAAACAACATAACAAACACGGTCTTCATCGAGCTCCTCCTTGAGCTTGGTTGCTTCACCTGCACGGTTCAACGGCACCTGCAAGCTGGTTTTGGAAGTATCTGTGAGTCATGGGGACTCAGCAATCTCACACCCTCGCGATCAAGACTATTTAAGCTTATAGGTAATGTAAAGGTATGAAGTGGAGCTGAAGCAAGGGACTAGAATATATGGTGGCTAACATACACAAATGAGAGCGAGAAAAGAAGGCAAAAGCACGATCGAACAACTATGACCAAGAAGTGATCCTAGAACAACCTACATCAAACATTACTCCAACACCGTGTTCACTCCCAGACTCCGCCGAGAAGAGACCATCACGGTTACACACGCGGTTGATGCGTTTTAATTAAGATCAACTTCAGGTTTTCTACAACCAGACATTAACAAATTCCCATGTACCCATAACCGCGAGCACGGCTTTTGAAAGTTCAATCCCTGCAGGGGTGTCCCAACTTAGCCCATCACAAGCTCTCACAGTCAACAAAGGATATTCCTTCTCCCAAGACACTCCGATCAAACTCGGCATCCCAGTTACAAGACATCCTCGACAATGGTAAAACAAGTCCAGCAAAGCCACCCGGATGTGCCGACAAATCCCGATAGCAACTGCACATATCTCGTTCTCAGGGCACACCGGATAGGTCAAGCTACGAGTAAAACCAGCCCTTGAGTTGCCCCGAGGTGGCCCCGCAGGCTGCCCATTTCGGACAAACACTTAGAGAAGCGGTGGCCCGGGGGGTTAAAATAAAGATGACCCTTGAGTCCGCGAAACCCAAGGGAAAAAGCTAGGTTGTTAGTGCAAATGGTAAAACCAAGGTTGGGCCTTGCTGGAGGAGTTTTATTCAAAGCGAACTGTCAAGGGGTTCCCATTATAACCCAACCGTGTAAGGAACGCAAAATCCGGGAACATAACACCGATATGACGGAAACTAGGGCAGCAAGAGTGGAACAAAACACCAGGCATAAGGCCGAGTGTCGGTGTCAAAACCGGCGGATCTTGGGTAGGGGGTCCCGAACTGTGCGTCAAGGCCGGATGGTAACAGGAGACAAGGGACAGGATGTTTTTACCCTGGTTTGGGCCCTCTCGATGGAGGTAAAACCCTACTCCTGCTTGATTAATATTGATGATATGGGTAGTACAAGAGTAGATCTACCACGAGATCAAGGAGGCTAAACCCTAGAAGCTAGCCTATGGTATGATTGTTGTATATGGAGTTGATGTCCTACGGACTACAACCCTCCGGTTTATATAGACACCGGATAGGGTTAGGGTTACACAGAGTCGATTACAATGGTAGGAGATCTTGAATATCCGCATCGCCAAGCTTGCCTTTCACGCCAAGGAAAGTCCCATCCGGACACGGGACGAAGTCTTCAATCTTGTATCTTCATAGTCCTGGAGTCCGGCTGAAGGTAGAGTCCGGCTACCCGAACACCCCCTAATCCAGGACTCCCTCAGTAGCCCCTGAACCAGGCTTCAATGACGACGAGTCTTGCGCGCAGATTGTCTTCGGCATTGTCCTCCTCCAAGTCCTTCATAGAAGATTGTAAACACCAAGAGTAGTGTCCGGCTCTGCAAAATAAGTTTCCACATATTACCATAGAGAGAATAACATAAACACAAATCAAATCTGCTAACGTATTCCGCAGTGCGTCATCACACTACGGCCAAGTCCTTTACTCGAATCGTTTTTACTTTTCCACCTCAGCACGTTTTGCGAGGCGGTTTCCTTGGCACGTCTTGTCAAAGCAGAGATCGTGTACCCCTTTTACGGGATTCTCATCAATACGGACGTGGGTAACCCAACCGCGCCATTTATCATGGCGCTTGGGAGGCAAGCTAGTTTTACTAGGATGGTGGGGACGCACAACCGCATCCGCCCATATAAGGGGATAAGGATCCACCTTTTTACCTACGCCTTCTTCCTCCTTTACCTATCCATCTCCTGCGCGCTCGAGCTCCAGCGCCCAAGCCCGCACTTCCCACCTCAACCTTCTCTAGCAATGTCCGGAGTGGGAGGCAAGTGGATGGTCTCCTCCGCTACGGAGGGCCAAGTCAGGAAGCTAAGGAAGGCCGGATACCTGTCTAAGGACATCGCGCACTGACTTCCCGAAAAGGGGCAGCTTCTCCCCACCCGAAGACCCCATGAGAGGGTATTTCTTCCCCACTTCCTCCACGGACTGGGTTTTCCACTCCACCCATTTGTCTGGGGGATCATGTTCAACTACGGCCTGGATTTCCACGATCTGGCCCGAACTTCATCCTCAACATCTCGGCGTTTATCGTCGTGTGCGAGGCTTTCCTCTGCGTCCGCCCTCATTTCGGCCTCTGGCTCAAGACCTTCAACGTCAAGCCCAAGGTGGTGCGTGGCAGCCAGGCGGAGTGCGGAGGCCCATGGCGGGCAAGATGGCCAACGTCCTATGGTTCGAGGGCTCTTTTGTGGAGACCCTAAAGGGGTGGCAATCCGGGTGGTTTTACATCACCGAGCCACGCGATCCGAACTGGATCGCAGCCCCCAAGTTCCGATCCGGACCCCCCACGCGGCTTATGTCCTGGAAAGAGACGGGCCTGTCATGGGGTGACGAAAAAGAGGTGACCGGATTGCAAACATGCATCCAGTCCCTGGTGAACAAGCCAATCTGGCTTGTTAATGTAATCCAGGTTATGCTCGTCCGCCGGATCCTCCCGTGCCAACAACGGGATTTTAATCTGTGGGAGTTCGACCCGGCGCGGCACCAAACCCTTAGCAGGCTCTTTGACACGACGTATGAAGATGCCTGGAAGGTGCTATTCAAGGGCGCCGAGGCTCCCGCATCCGCTTCCGAGGACCATGGATACATCTCGCAGCGTCACGCTAGCGAGGTAAGCTATCTTCACCTTTTACAGGATGTTAAGCTTTTTTCATAGTTTGACTCTATGCGGGATCTAAACTCCCTTACCTTTGATAGGCTTGGCGGGCGATATCCGGACCGATTAACTGTCCGGCTCCGCTGCCCGAAGACCCAGCCCCAGCTCTACTAGTGAAGCTGCTGGTTCCGGTGCCTTATGTGGTGCCGGAGAAGACGGCCAAGAAGAAGAAGACCACGGGGACTCGAAAGAGTGCCCGTAACATGGTGGTGTCGGACTCGTCATCCGACGAGTCCGAGACGCCCTCTTCCCGTGAAAAACGAGGAGGAGGAAGAAGAAAACTCTCCCCCCCCCAGCGGAGGGAGGAGAGAAGAGGAAGGCCGCCCCAACGGGGGAGGCCAAGGGGTCTAGGAAAAGGAAGACCCCTCCACCGGACTACTCCCCCGACGCCGAAGAGGGCGAAGAGGAGTGGCCAAAGAGGGCCAAGCGTCCGGCGAAATCGTAAGTTCGGATATCAGAGTAACTCATGATGTTCCTTTGTTGCACAGCTTTCCCTAATGTCGAACGTAATTATGCAGCCCGCCCCGGGCCGAATTCAACGAATCATCGAGCGGCTCCCTGGACTCATCGGACGTGAACTTAGTTCCGCCCGCTGTCTCCCCCCGCACTGCAGACGACGCCGAAGTGGCGTCGCGACAAGCTCTAGGGCAGGAGGAGGTGGTCCCGGAGGAGCCGCAAGGCAACCTCCCGGACTCCAGGAGTGAAGGCGATAAGGCCCCCAGGGCTCCAAGTCCGGCTTTGTGCCGGACACCGCGCCGGAATCTTCCACAGCTCCGGACCGTGGTAGGCGAACTCCTTCCAAGAGGAGCAAGCCTTCTGAGCCATCGGCCTCCGTCCAACCGGAGGTGCCGGACAATCTGCTGGAGGTGCTTGACGGCGCCTCCATCGACGAGGGGCACCGTACTATTATGAGTACGGTGATCCAGAAGGTTCAGTCCGCCAAGAGCAGACTGACTGAAGCTTGCGCTAGCCTTCTAACAGGCTTCGAGGTAAGTAAAAATATGTAAAAATATTACCGCATAGACAGTAGCCCCTGATGCTCTGTTTGGCGTTCGGAAAGAAAAGCCGAATAGAGGATCTATTAAATATCGCAGGAGTCTAACAAAAAAGAGTCGATATGCGTATGCAGGCTTCGTTGCTATCCACCGCCACACTGACTGCGGAGGTGGGTCTCTTGAAGCAGGACCTCGAGCGGACCGAGCAAGAGCTCGGCCTTGCCAAGCGGCGGCTCGAGGAGAGAGAAGGTAAGAAATACCTTACAGAAAAAGTGCCTATAAAAAGGAGTGATTGCAAAAAAATAACAGGATTGTACTACTTATTGTAGGGGCCACGACTGAGGTGGCGACCCTTAAGCAGGTGCTGTCTGAGGCCGAAAAGAAAACGACCGCGGAGCGCACCGAGCGAGACAGACTTGGGGCTTAGGTCGGCGAGGTGCAGCAAGAGCTTCAGGCTCTCATGAAAAAACATGATAGTTTGGAGCTTGAGTCAAAGGCGCAAGCATCCGAGCTCGCGACGGCCCTTGAGACTGCCAAGTCTGCCAAGGCCGAAGCCCAAAAGGCCCTCCAAGAGTTGGAGGAGATGAGGAAGATAGCAGCGGGTAAGGCATTCTTTATGCAAAGGAGAAATATAAAAGTAAACTACTTGTTACTTACCCGAATCCGGAGCTCTCCAGGGGCATTCGCAGATCTTCCCCGCAGCGTATCCGACGCCGCCGCATTCTACCGAGCTGAAGATGGCAGCTCGACGGAGAAGGTGTTCTGGTCTCAGTATTCTGAGGCCGGACACCCTGTGCCTTTGAGCGACCAGCTGAAACAGCTGGTCGAGCTCGACAAGGCGGCCGAACAGGCCATGAAGGGCTTCATAGTTCGGCTGTGGCCCGGAGAGGCCCTGCCTGGGAGCTATTTTGGGCTGGTGCGGCGGCTGGTGGAGGCCTGTCCGAGGCTCGAGGTCATCAAGCGCTCCGTCTGCATCGAAGGTGCCCGTCGGGCCCTTGCCCATGCAAAGGTGCACTGGGGTAAGCTGGACGGTGAGAAGCTTGTGAAGGACGGGCCGCCGCCGGGGAAGGAGCATCACAAGCCCGAGAACTACTACAAGTATGTTCTTGCAGGTGCCCGCCTTGTGGCGGATGAATGTACCAAGGATGTGATTTTTGAATGAACTCGCTCGTGTTTATCCCGTGCGCTGAAAACTTGTTCATATGCGCTAAGCAATGCTTATTGAATTTAAAATATTACTTTCTGTGCGGCCGTTTATCAAAAAATTGAGAGATGGCCAGTCGTCGGCTTCTGCCCCCATACCACTAGTGCTGGGGTGTTCGGGATAAACCTGAGCGCTATTTTTCCCATAGTTGGGTCCTTCGAGGGAGGCGCTCAGCACAACGAACCAGGCAATCGGACTATAATGCTTAAACACTCTCACTTAGCCATAGAACTCTATAATTTTAAATTTCGGCGAAGCCCCTAGTTCGGAAGACCGAGTTTGGGGCACTATCCATGCCTTGGCCGGACAAAGCCAGCTCCTCGCTCGAACTGGCATAAGTCTTTAGGGACTCGAAAAACCTGTCGAACAGCGACCGGTCTCTCGCCTCATCATGACAATCAGTTTTAGCTTTCTCCACTGAGGTGCTTAACCCAGCTGAACCGGGGCACAATCGCAGTGGTTCTCCTAGTGCTACCTTAGCCGATATAGCGGAATGTAAGGCACCAAAACATAGGAGCCGGGCAAACCCAACTATTGACCCAAATCATGATTCGGAGCTGATGCATATAGTGCTATAAGTTCGGGGTGCCGCACTTGTGAAAGTGTACGGACTTCTCACACCATAATGAGGGGTACTGAAGCCCCTGGCATGTTTGTCGTACCATGGTGTACGGGTGCAATCATGTCATTTAATAAACATATATGTGAAAAGAGTATAATGCAAAAAATAGACAAAAAGCTATGCATTGTTTATAGAGAGGCTATTTATCAAAGCCGAACGATATAAATAGTGCGATAAGCAAAAAGATATTGGACTATTTAACATGGAATTGTATTCAAAAGAGGTATACTGCTCGTAACAGAGACCACCTGGGAGTTCCATAATGCGGCATGGCTTGTCTGCCTCCCTGGATCTTGCATCGTTTGTGCGGCAGTCGAATTGCTGAACAGGTCGTCCGAAGTATGGAGTCCTGAAAGTAAGAAAAAATTAAAAAAAGAATCCGGCAGCCCCTAGTACGTTTTAAGCCGTATTTTGGGCGTGCCGTTATTGTGCCCCTTCCCCTGTGCCCATGGTATTTCAAGGGCGTAGTTATGTATGCGAGGCACTGGTTTCGCTATGTCGCGAGAGCTGGGGTTGGGGCCGCATTGCTACGCTTGCTCAGAGCGTGCCAGGCGGTCCTGCTGTGGGTTACTCCGGGCGCGCTTGGCAGTGTCTGGCTTTTTAACGGCCGGACTAGAGAATTTCCTAAGAAGGCTACTTTGTACTTCCGCTGCGAGAGCCACCGTGTGCTCCTCCGTACGGAGGGAGCGTTCGGTGTTTCCGTTGACCGTGATTACTCCTCGAGGGCTTGGCATCTTGAGCTTGAGATATGCGTAGTGCGGCACCGCGTTGAACTTTGCGAATGCGGTTCGTCCGAGTAGGGCGTGATAGCCACTGCAAAACGGGACTATATCGAAGATTAACTCTTCTCTTCGGAAATTGTCCGGGGATCCGAAGACCACGTCAAGTGTTACTGAGCCTGTACAGTTGGCTTCTACACCTGGTATAACGCCTTTAAAGGTCGTTTTTGTGGGCCTAATCCTTGAGGGATCTATGCCCATTTTCCGCACTGTATCCTGGTAAAGCAGGTTCAGGAAACTACCGCCGTCCATGAGGACTCTTGTGAGATGAAATCCGTCGATGATTGGGTCGAGAACCAATGCGGCGAAGCGCCATGACGGATGCTAGTGGGATGGTCCCTTCGATCAAAAGTGATAGCGCAGGAGGACCATGGGTTGAACTTTGGGGCGACTGGCTCCAACGCGTATATGTCCTGTAGCGCACGCTTCCGCTCCCTCTTGGGAATGTGGGTTGCATATATCATGTTCACCGTCCGCACTTGTGGGGGAAAGCCCTTCTGTCCATTGTTGTTCGGCGGCCTGGGCTCCTCCTCGTCGTCGCTGTGCAGCCCCTTGCCTTTGTTTTCGGCTCTTAACTTGCCTGCCTACTTGAACACCCAACAATGCCTGTTAGTGTGATTGGCTGGCCTTTCGGGGGTGCCATGTATCTGGCACAAGCGGTAGAGTATTCGGTCCAGACTGGACGGGCCCTGAGTATTTTTTTTGAATGCCTTTTTCCGCTGACCGGATTTATAGCCTCTGAATCCGGCATTTACTGCCGTGTCTTCATTGCTGTCGCTGCTAACGCGGCGTTTTTGCTTATTCCGACGTGTCCTGCCACTTTTGTCCTTGGTATCCGAATTACCAGGGTTCTTTGATAAGTTGTTACTGCGAGCTAGCCAGCTGTCTTCTCCCACGCAAAAGAGGGTCATGAGTGTCGTGAGGGCTGCCATAGATTTCGGCTTTTCCTGTCCCAGGTGCGGGCAAGCCACTCGTCGCGGATGTTATGCTTGAAGGCTGATAGGGCCTCTGCGTCCGGACAATCGACTATCTGATTTTTCTTTGTTAGGAACCGTGTCCAGAATTGCCTGGCCGATTCCTCTGGTTGCTGAATTATGTGGCTTAAGTCGTCGGCATCCGGTGGTCGCACGTAAGTGCCCTGGAAGTTGTCGAGGAATGCGGTTTCCAGGTCCCCCCAAGAACCGATTGAGTCTGCTGGCAAGCTGTTAAGCCAATGCTGGGCCGGTCCTTTAAGTTTGAGCGGGAGGTATTTGATGGCGTGTAGATCATCACCGCGTGCCATGTGGATGTGAAGGAGATAATCCTCGATCCATACCGCCGGATCTGTTGTGCCATCATATGATTCGATGTTTATGGGTTTGAACCCCTCTAGGATTTTATGATCCGTTACTTCATCCATGAAGCATAGCGGGTGTGTGGCGCCTCTATACTGGGCTATATCACGACGCAGCTCGGAAGAGCTATGTCTGTTGTGTTCGGCCCAGCCGGATTTGTTGTATCCAGAGTGAACATCATCGCCACGTGCCGTAGGGCGCCTGCGTGATCCGTAGATCGATCTTGTTTGTCTTGCCTTATCCTCCAGTACGTCTCGCAGGTCTGGCGCATTTTTCCGTGCCTTAGTTGAGCGGCGTCGGGACATGGCTTGGGTGGAGGGCCGAGAGGCCTCTCTATCGCGGCCGCGAGGTGGCCGGTCTGTCATGTCGTGCGCTGGTGATGTAGGTGCTTCCTCCTCTGATCGGGGTAGCGGCCTGCGCTTTGGGTAACTCTTGGAGGAGCATTCGAGTTCATACTCTTCGGCCGCAAGGACTTCAGTCCATCTGTCAGCTAGCAAATCTTGGTCAGCTCTAAGCAGTTGCTGCTTTTTCTTGAGGCTGCTTGTCGTGGCTAAAAGCCTGCGTTTGAAACGCTCTTGTTCGGCGGGGTCTGATGGTATGACAAATTCGTCGTCATCGAGGCTTGCCTCGTCTTCGGAGGGAGGCATATAGTTATCATCCTCGACCTCTCGGCCTGCCGCTCTCTCATGAGGGCTGGCTTCTCCATCTTCCTATGCCGAATCTTGCTGGGGTGGGTGTTCTTCGGCGCTATCCGGGGTAGTATTATCTCCCGTGCCGGAATCACCATTTTTGCTTTGGCGGGATTTAGAGCGGCGCCGCTGACGCAGGCGCTTTGGCTGTTTCTTGGAGGTGTCATCCCCGCTATTCCATCGCCATCTCCATCTTTTGGAGTGTCCATCATATATATGTCATATGACGAGGTGGCCTTCCAGCGCCCTACAGGTGCTGGTTCCGGTTCGTCTCCTACATCGTCGTCCATACCGTCGATGTCTTCGGAGCCGAAGTCAAGCATGTCGGTTAAATCGTCGACAGTGGCTACAAAGTGGGTGGTGGGTGGGCTTTGAACTTCTTCATTGTCCGTATCCCATCCTCGCTGACCGTAATCCGGCCAGGGCTCTCCTGAAAAAAAAGAGACTTGAGAGAATTCAGGATGTCACCGAAAGGCGAGTGCTGAAAGATGTCCGCGGTGGTGAACTCCATTATCGGCGCCCAATCGGATTCGATTGGTAGGGGCGCGGGGGGTTCGGAGTCCGGGGAGGAGTCCGGATCCTCGGAGTCACGGGTCATGAAGAGTGCGGGGCTGGCGCTCGGCTCGATCACCTTTGAGATCGCAGCCCCCGAGGTGACGTCCAACCGCTCATCCTCGATTGGCGCAATAGGCTCCGAGTTAGCGGTCGGAACCGGTGCGTGTGCGGCCTCCAGGACATTGTCCGGAGGCAGAGCTAGATCATGCCCCTCGAGATAGTGCGGCGCGCTTGGCCGTGGCTCGAACCCGTCGAAGATCAAGTCTCCGCGGATGTCAGCCGTGTAGTTTAAGCTTCCAAACCTGACTTGATGGCCAGGGGCGTAGCTTTCGATCTGCTCTAGGTGGCCAAGTGAATTGGCCCGCAGTGCGAAGCCGCCGAAGACAAAGATCTGTCCGGGGAGAAAAGTCTCACCCTGGGCCTCATCGTTGTTGATGATCAAGGGAGCCATCGGGCCTAAAGGCGACGACACAGAGGAACTCTCAATGAAAGCACCAATGTCGGTGTCAAAACCGGCGGATCTCGGGTAGGGGGTCCCGAACTGTGCGTCAAGGCCGGATGGTAACAGGAGACAAGGGACACGATGTTTTTACCCAGGTTCGGGCCCTCTCGATGGAGGTAAAACCCTACTCCTGCTTGATTAATATTGATGATATGGGTAGTACAAGAGTAGATCTACCACGAGATCAAGGAGGCTAAACCCTAGAAGCTAGCCTATGGTATGATTGTTGTATATGGAGTTGATGTCCTACGGACTACAACCCTCCGGTTTATATAGACACCAGATAGGGTTAGGGTTACACAGAGTCGGTTACAATGGTAGGAGATCTTGAATATCCGCATCGCCAAGCTTGCCTTCCACGCCAAGGAAAGTCCCATCCGGACACGGGACGAAGTCTTCAATCTTGTATCTTCATAGTCCTGAAGTCCGGCTACCCGAACACCCCCTAATCTAGGACTCCCTCACCGAGCCTTCTACCCTTTACCAAGTATATAGATGCATTAAATTAAATAAGAGATATTGTGATATCCCAACAAAATATCCATGTTCCAACAAGGAACAAACTCCAATCTTCACCTGCAACTAAAAACGCTATAAGAGGGGCTGAGCAAAGCGGTAACATAGCCAAACAACGGTATGTTAGGACAAGGTGGGTTAGAGGCTTGGCTTAACAATATGGGAGGCATGATAAGCAAGTGGTAGGTATCGCAGCATAGGCATAGCATCAAGAACAACATGCTACAACACTCCAACATGACAACAAAATACATGCCAGGGATCCACTCATGATGCTTGACAAAAGATGAACACTGAGCTACGGCTAATTCACTCAATAACAGGTTCAAACAAGCATGGCAAAAGTGCAAAAGATTACGGGTTTCAGACTTAGTGAAATAGCAACAAATCAGGAATTTATCATCAAGAAGCAATGTTTAGAGCACGATAACTACATGCTACAGGAACATATCATGGAAAAGCAAGGCATGGCATGAAGCTACTCTAAGCATATAACAAAAGTCCCTTAGTGACCATGAGCCAAAAGGGATCAGACAATCCAATTGCAAGCATGTGAACATAGCAAAAACATAAACAGATTCAGACTAAGTGAAAAATTGGAGCATGCAAAATAGATTAACAAGTAGGCATGCTTACGAGCTCGATGCACTCACTACAAAGCATGGCATGATAATCTAAGCATACACCCAGCAAATAGACATGGCATAGAAGCTATACATGGCAAGAAGAACAACATAACATGCATGGACCAATAGCAATAACCTCGGCAAAATTGCTAAACATGTTAACAATCTGCCAGGAACATTTTATAGCAAAAGTAGAGATCTATTGACTCAATCTAGGGTGCTCGATAATTGAAAACAAAGACATGGATGGATAGAGCACATCATTATCTACAAAACATCTTTACTGATCATGCTCAAAAGAGGCATGGATCACTAGGAAACAACATGAACATATGGCATAAAAAACAATATCAGGACAAGGACTTAGTGAAATTCTAAATCTTTGAAATCAGTATCATTGAGTAAGCTACTTTGCATGCTTGTGCTAGTCACCACAAAGATCACAAAAATAGATGGCATACATCCCTGTAAAGATGGCATGGCATATAACAAAACACATGTAGAGCTCGGGATCATAGCATGCACAAATTAATCATAGCAAAAATGACAAAAGGCCATTTGCTGAAACAGATCTGAAATATTCCTCACATAGCCCTCTCCCAACAACATTTTGGGCATCAAGATGAGTTCAAATGAAAATGATGCAATGAGATGAAATGATGTACTCGTCGAGACGAACATTTTGATGTGCTACACGCACGAAATGAAGCTACGGATGCTAAGTTATGATGCGATGAACATGGGCACATGAATCTGGAAACTTCGGGGACTTAGTGAAAATCTCACCCTGGGAAAAGTCAACGGGCGGAGTGGATCGGGTCGGACGAGGTGGAGCGGATCGGTTCAGGCGCGGCGGAGCGGATCGGGCCGGGCCGAGGTAGAGGAGGATCCGAGCGACGGAGACGGCGGCTTCGGCGAGGTCGTCGCCGGCGGGGCGGCGGATCCGGCTGGGCTCGGGCTCCTGTGGGCGGATCTGGCGGCGGGCGGCGGCGGAGCTCCTCCGGGGGCGGGGCGCAGGGTGAGGGCAGAGTGCGGGCGGTTCGGCAGGGAAGGCGGCGTGGCGAGGCGCTCGGGGAAGGCGGCGCAAGGGCGACTTGGGCGGCCGGCGAGCTCGCCGGCGGGAGGCGGCGCGGCGAGGCGCTCGGGGAAGGCAGCGCAAGGGCGACTCGGGCGCGCGGCGGCGGGGAACGGGCTCCGCGGGCCTGGCACGGGCCCCGCGGGCCGGCGGCGGCGGGTGGCGGCGAACGCCACGTGGAGGCTCCGGATTGGCTCGGGGGAGGCCAGACATGTCCGTCGGCAGGGGAAGAAATGTCCGACGGCACGGAAAGGTGGTAGACTAGGGTTTCATCCGCGAATTTCGGGGGAGGAGGTGTTTATATAGATAGAGGGAGCTATGAGTGTCCAAATTGAGCATGGTTTTAGGCCACGCGATCGTGATCGAACGACCGAGATGATGGAGGGGGTTTTGGTGGGTTTTGGGCCACTTTGGAGGGGTGTTGGGCTGCAACACACACGAGGCCTTTACGGTTCCTCGGTTAACCTTTGGAGTATCAAACGAAGTCCAAATGGCACAAAACTTGACAGGCGGTCTACTGGTAGTAAACCAAGGCCGCATGACGAGTCTCGGTCCAATCCGAAAACGTTTAACACCCGCACACGAAAAGAGATAGAAAAGGACACCGGGTGACATAGGAGCGCCGGATTGCAAAACAGACAACGGGGAAAATGCTCGGATGCATGAGACGAACATGTATGCAAATGAAATGCACCTGATGACATGATATGCAATGCATGGCACGAAAGCAAAGACAAGGCAACAACAGCGAATAACCGGAAGACACCTGGCACATCGGTCTCGGGGCGTTACAACACTCCACCACTACAAGAGGATCTCGTCCCGAGATCTAGAATGGCACAGGAGGGACAACGGAAGAGAAAGAGAAGAGGTAAAACTAAGTTGCTTCTTTGACAAACGAATGAAACCAAAGAACGTTGCGAGGTTAAGCCATTTAGAGAAAAGAATACAATGGAGATAAATGAAGTTAACAATCTCCGTCAGAAAAGAGGAACAAGGAAGAGCAACTTCGAGCAGCACTCCGATTGAAAAGAAAAGGAATTGAATAAGAACTTGGTAAGGTGAGAAGATACTTGATGAAATCACAACACACTACCTCCAGAACTATTGAATGAATGGAACAAGGGGTAAGAAAGATCTCAGACAGCACTCCAATTGAAAAGAGGTGCAAGGCTTGATAAGGCGAAAAGAACTTGAGCAAAAGGGCACAACACTCCGGTTAAGTGGATAAACCAAGAAAGAACATGACCTTGACAAAACAAGAAGATGGGATGAAGAGGGCAAGATCACAATGCCTCTAGAACGAAATAATAGAAGTTGGATCGTTGGAAAAGAAAGAGTTCAGAAGAAAATGACAACTTCTGCCACAAAAGAGCTTGGAAAGTCATACTTAGGAGAAGGGTCGAACGGAATTGTTGGAAAACCAACAACGAAAAGAATAAGCTTGTTGTGGGATTATGGAAAACATCCCAAAACTATGAGGTGAAATTCTGCCACTAACGGAAACAATAGATTTTATTGATACCAACGAGAAGATGAGAAACTTATATCCCCGGGAGGCGGCATGGCGAGGCGCTCGGGGAAGGCGGCGCAAGGGCGACTCGGGCGCGCGGCGGCGGGGAACGGGCTCCGCGGGCCTGACGCGGGCCCCGTGGGCCGGCGGCGGCGGGAGGCGGCGAACGCCACGTGGAGGCTCCAGATTGGCGCGGGGGAGGTCAGACATTGCCGTCGGCAGGGGAAGAAATGTCCGGCGGCGCGGAGAGGTGGTAGACTAGGGTTTCATCCGCGAATTTCCGGGGAGGAGGTGTTTATATAGATAGAGGGAGCTAGGAGTGTCCAAATTTAGCACGGTTTTCGGCCATGCGATCGTGATCGAACGACTGAGATGATGGAGGGGGTTTAGGTGGATTTTGGGCCACTTTGGAGGGGTGTTGGGCTGCAACACACACGAGGCCTTTACGGTTCCTTGGTTAACAGTTGGAGTATCAAACGAAGTCCAAATGGCACGAAACTTGACATGTGGTCTACCGGTAGTAAACAAAGGCCACATAACAAGTCTTGGTTCAATCCTAAAACGTTTAACACCCGCACACAAAAAGAGATAGAAATGGACACCGGGTGACATAGGAGCGCCGGATTGCAAAACGGACAATGGGGAAAATGCTCGGATGCATGAGACGAACATGTATGGAAATGAAATGCACGTGATGACATGATATGCAATGCATGACACTCAATCATAGACAAGGAAACAATAGCGAATAACCGGAAGACACCTGGCACATCGGTCTCGGGGCATTACACATGTCTTCTCTCTAAAAATTTGATCGAGTTTAGTTCGCTGAATTGGCCTCGAAGAAGTACTCCGCCTTTGGGATAAGGAGTTTGAAGCCATAGGCTGGCCCGCTTGAAGTGCTGAGATCGGATGTGTCATGTTAAAGCATGGCAGAAGCACAATTTTTTCTTTTTTCCAATTTTTGGATTGGCACCGAACACTTGATCTTGTTCGGACATCAAGTTTTAAACTATTTGTGTGTTTCCAGCATAAGTATCGCACTGCAACACCGGACACCTTTAGAAATTCGGCAAAAACATTCTCGGATATTGCTATATATGGATCGGTTTCAAATTGTGTCTTCGGTCAAATAGTTGGGTTGCCCGGCTCTTGTGCTTGCCTCCTACATTCCGCTTTGTTCGGCTAGGTGTGCAAAGGGAGAACCACTGCGATTGTGCTTCCAGCTCGCATGGTTAAGCACCTCGGTGGAGAAAGCCGAAAACTGACTATCACAATAAGCGTAAACTGGTAAGCGATCCGATGACTATGTTAGATGATGAGCCGTTCATAATATTGGCCGAAGTGTTTACGGCTTGACCTCGGATGTCGCCGAACACTAACCAGGGGCTCATAGCTAGATTCCCCAGTTTAAAGCTCCTATGACTAAGTGAAAGTTATAAAGCCCGCATATCTGATTGCCTCATTTCCGCTAACACAACCGCCTTCGGGCATCGAGACGTCGGCTAAGGGTTGTCTTGTTATTGCGGAGACACCCTGCGTAGTATCTACAAAGGGGTAGAAGCCGACGACGGGCCACTTTCAAATGATAAACAGTCGCGACGGAGTCAAAATAAACATATCATCGTCATTTGTATTTAATATACAAGGGTTGCCTTCCGTAATCATCGCTATAAAGCCATAAATATGCATCAATTTGACTTAAGATTTTTGCCAAGCTGGGTTGCCTGGCTCCTGTGCTTACCCCTACGTTCCCAATTGCTTGGCTAGGCAGTAAAGGGACCACCTCTGTGATTGTTACTACCGGGTCATCCGGGTTTGTTCCTTAGTCTGGGTGAAGCCAAAAGCTAGCAATCTTAAAGGATCACATTGGTCGGCAACGACGAAAGTAAAATTTTTGGTTCATTAATACCACAGAGTTCGGGAACTTTCTCCAAACTAAATCCTCAATATTTTCCGCCCACATTGATAGGAGGTGAGGTTTCATGATCATGATAAGCATGACTACCCAAAGAAAGGAACCGATAGCGGGACTATTTTCCTTGGAAGATGTTTCTCACATTAAGTAATATAACATATCTCTCCGCGTACCTTTGTTTATAAAACCGTATGGCCGGATGGCTTGTTTTTCATAAATATTTGCCCTTATAACAGCTTTATAAAGTAGGACATACACTCCCCGGCTTCCGGCCGGGGAGGTTGAAGCCGATGGTTGGTCAACAAAGTTTTGTACAATGCGGATCCGAGCATTGATGATGTAGAGTACTTGGATATGTAGAATCATTACACATAATTTGTGGTTTTACTCTGGATATCGATCCTTAATTCGGCCACCTGTGCCCACATTAAGACTCGAGGGCTACTAGGTCGGACTTATCATTCACTAATATTGAAAGGGGCGTATCGATCCCCTGATCTGGTGTTGCCACCCGACCAGTGTCTCGGGGGCTAGTGCATTGACAATCCAATGCAGAAAATTCAAAGTGCAATATAGCTTTTAAGGAGATTATGATCCTCAGGTTGGTCGGCCGCACGCAACCTGAGTCTCGAGGAATTTGCACACCGCTTTTTGTGTGCAGAAGTATTCTGCCGAGCTAGGAGTTGATCCTCAGGCCGATTTTGTGAATCAACCTGAGTCTCAGGGGCTACTGGGATCAGCGGTCTTATGTAATCCTTCAGGTGCATCTCGGGTTTTAGACTGATACACACCTTGAGGGCTACTGGCTATATATCTCGGCAGAGAATAAATTGCACCAATCAAAAATATTGACAAAAAATCGGCCCGTGGTCGGGGTGGTGCACCACCTCGAAAGCAGTGCGGCATAAAGCTCGGGCGCTAGTGGCTGGCTCCATAGAGGGCATTTCCGGCATTAAGCTCGGCTAAACTCCTTCAACTTTTTTGAACCAAAGTGATTTATGACACCTCGGATATAGTCCGGTGTTGGAGCTCGGATACAGTCCAGCGTTGGAGCTTGCACATAGTCCGGCGTTGGAGCTCGGATACATTCCAGCGTTGGAGCTCGGAAGCGGTCCGGCGTTGGTGCTCGGCTGCAAAAGATACCTCGAATGCTGTCCAGCGTTGGAGCTCAGACGCAAGAGGACGCTGGCGCCCGAGAACAACTTCAAACCCGAGGTGTGGCATAAAAATAACAACGCATTGATAAAGGCCGAGAACTTAAAGGGGCTCCTCAGATACCCGACGTGTAAACTCTTCGGATTTACTTCGGCGATCCTCAGGATCAAAGATGGGAAGATTTGTTGAACCAGTTTTCAAGATCGACGACCGAAGATGAAGAACAGTTCGGAAGAATCGAGGAGCGTCCCCAACTTGAAGACCGGTTCAGGGGGCTACTAACGGTGTCCTAGACTAGGGGGTACTCACCACGTCGTCTCCCAATCAGTTGGATTGGGCCGAGGACCCCCATGGCCATATGCTCATGGGCCAGTTCGGACAGCCGATGTATACACGAGGAAGATTCCACAAGACTTTGTGATCAAGACAAGGACTCCTCTCCATCGGCGTATTCGACTAGGACTCTTGTTATCCTAGGCCTCTGGTACATTATATAAGCCGAGGCCAGGCTAGTCGGTAGATTATTATGACATTACTCATCATACCTGTAGGGTTCAGACCACAACATACGATCTCGAGGTAGATCAACTCTTGTAACCCCTATACTGATCAAAGTCAATCAAGCAGGAAGTAGGGTATTACCTGTATTAAGAGGGCCCGAACCTGGGTAAACATCGTGTCCCATGTCTCCTGTTACCATCGATCCTTAGACGCACAGTTCGGTACCCCCAACCCGATATCTGCCAGTTTTGACACCGACAATGATGCTTTCATTGAGAGTTCCATTGTGTGATCGGCAAAGGGTCAATGGCTCGACCGCAGATCAACTGCGACGCCAGCATCTTCGTCGCCGGCTCGACTGGTCTCCTTGGCTTGACCGAGGACCGTGCTCCATCTCCGATTGTCATGTTCGGACGGGAGCCTTCATCAACATCAACTCCGATCTCTATCCAGATCATGGAGGAATCATCCACGAAGCTCGGGGGCTCAACGTCAACATTGCCCTCGGGCGACTATGCTGTTTTTCCAAACAGCGAACTTGTATCCGCTACCACCACCTCCTCGAGCATCACTTTGACGATTCCTTTGGTGGAATTGTGTGGAATTGAGTCTACACCAACCATGCAAAATTTTGTCGAGTTCCGATCGAGGAATCTCCGGCAATCTACGATATACCGGAGCCCTATCAAATCTGGATGGGAATCTGGATGAGTTAAGGCGTGGTCTCCAGCACCTAGCTCGGACGTCCTTTGGAAGATCCAACCGTTGATCGGCTGTGGAATTCCTATATCTACCACCCCTCAAAATTTCAGCTCGCTCCGACCGTCCAAACTCCGGGAACCTTCCAATTAGTGCATCACTTTTCGGATCTGTTTTCTGCGTGAATACGGATCCGACCAAAATTCATGTTTCTTTATGAACGTGCTATTGGACAACCTTTTTAAAGGAATTTTCTTCTATGGTATTGTGCATTGTTTTTAACACGTGCCCATAAAGTTTTAAGCCTTCTTTGAGGCACTCTTCTCCATCACGCTGGTGTAACATCAGTCCGGTAACATTGCTCCACGTCTCCCGACCTGCGCCAGACAGATCGTCGCTTCATCGAGCCGAGCCTAACCTTATCGGATCTTCAGCTCGGCAAGCCGAACAAGAGTTCGGCATCGCGAAGGATAAATCGTCACCAACACCATCGCCCCAAGAATTGCACGGGTCAGGCGCGCCGACATCGCCGCTCGGTTACTTCATCAATCCAGCATTGACCACGTCACAAGTTATGACCAGCGTCGGCATGGCCGCATTGTTGCTTTTTCAAGCCGATGTCCATCACGTCGAACTGCTTTAACACCTCGGCTAACATGGCAGCTGCAACGTCTCCTTACTGACCCGCTCCGTCATCTCGGCTATACCGGGGACTTTGTTGTTTCTTCGTCAACATACTCTAGTGACTTCGGCGTCACCAGCCAACCATCTTCGTCACGTTAGCTGGGCCGGGGGCTTTGCCTCGGCGAGCCCACCTTTGCCAGCATCGTCATGCCATCACTTTATTGCCCATCAGGCAATGGGTGTGTGGTTCGAGTCCCAATTTTGGGAGTAACCTTTCTTCAGATTGCTACAATAGATAAACCAGGTGCTATTAATCCTAATATTTTTTTCTAGCTTAGGTTTATTTTTCTCAAGGAATTATTACTCTGGTTTGTTTCATCATCTGTACACAGGTCTATCAAACGGTGGCCGCATTAACAATGGTCGCGTGGTGGTTCGGTCCGTTTCCGTATATAGTTTGGAAAATGCCGCATTCAGAACTCAGACCGGCCTGTGAATTCAAGCTTGGCCACGCCTTCACCGCATCACGCTGAAGCCCTACATCGACATGACTTCGGCGTCAGGCCACTTCTATTTCAATAAATTAATTTTGCGAAAAGCAATTATCCTTTTTGGACCGCACTATTTTATGTGTGTAGGTGATCAACTTCGACTGTGTCACGCGGTCACTTTGGCAAGCCGACGTCGTTGTCCCAATCGGCTCGTGTGATCACCTTGTTGGTCGAATCGCCATACCAACATGTTCGGTTGCCTCGGGGACTTCGGCATCGCTGAGAGAGCTCTACCTCATCGAGTGTTCGGCACACGGGCCATATTTCTTTTATTACTCACTTTGCGTAAATTATTAATTATGCAACAATTTTTTTATTATTTTTATTATTCCTATTATCTCCGACTTGCACTATTTTCTGTCCACAGGTAAAGGATCCAGGTCGGGCAGCGCTGTCACCTCGGCGTACCGACGTACCACATCACCTCGGCTAGACTGAGGGCTTCGTCATTACTTCATTAAGCCACGTCGGGGACTTCGGCGTCACACTGCCGGCCTGCATTGGTCGTGCTATGTCGCCACTTCGGAGTGCCGAGCTCTTCGCTCCGCCACCTCGGGACCGGCTTGGGGGCTGGGACCTTGTCCCGCCGTAAGCTCGGGCCGTGCATCGACACCGAGCACATTACCCTGCTAAGTCGCTTCCATGCTTAAATACCTTCAGTTTTAAATTTCATTCGGTTCGACGAAGCATTATGCTTTTTTGACAATAAATCATTTGCGAAAAACTTTCTTTGTCAAAACCTTGTTTGTTGCAAGCAAATTCAAAATACCCCGTTTACTTGAGGGCTTCCTTTATGAAGCCTTTCCTCTTGCATATGATTATACTTGTATGGCTTCGTTCCTTGTTCATGTATTACGCCACAATATGCATCATGTTGACTTAAGTGTTCTGCAAGCTGGGTTGCCTGGCTCCTGTGCTTACCCCTACGTTCCCGATTGTTCGGCTAGGTAGTAAAGGGAGCACCTCTGTGATTGTCATGATCGGGTCATCCAAGCTCGGACCTGAGACTGGGTGAAGCCGAAAGCTAGCGCTCTTATTGTTTTCAATCATGGTCGGCACACAGCGGAACTCACGAGTACAGAAAATCTATTGCACAAGTCTCATAATAACAATGAGCAACCGAAGAAAGGTATATGTGGGGGTACTATTTTCTTCAAAGATGCTTCTTACACTTCGTCAGTAATATAGCATAAGTTCCCTAAGCGCGCTTTGTCTGTTATAGCCTTATGGCCATATTGCCTAGTTATCGGAAACACCGTCGATATTCTCAACAGGTGGAGTACATAACACTTTTCGGCCCTTGACCGAAGAGGGAGAAGACGAAGGTCAGTTAAGACGCGTTTAAAGTTCGGGGGAACACAGATATGATATAAGTACTTTGGTACATACAATCATTATACATAAAATTCTCTTAACCAAGTCACTTGGGGGCTCTTAAAATTTATATGAGCTGTTTAATAGTAAATGTTTTTTCTTCTTGGTCGTTGCAAAGTTTTGTCTACCACTGCTTTTTCGACTCAAGTGTATGGTCAATAGCCAGTTAGCATGTCTTCTCTCTAAAAAGAAGCTCGAGTTTAGTTCTCTAAACTGGCCTCGAAGAAGTACTCCGCCTTTGGGATAAGGAGTTTGAAGCCGTAGGCTGGCCTGCTTGAAGTGTTGAGATCGGATGTGTCATGTTAAAGCACGGCAGAAGCAAAAAAATTTCTTTTTCCAATTTTTGGATTGTCACCGAACACTTGATCTTGTTCGGACGTCAAGTTTTTACTGACGTTTTTTGGTTTTCCAAGATTATGGCACTTTTAAACTATTTGTGTGTTTCCAGCATAAGTATCGCAGGGAAACGCCGGACACCTTTAGAGATTCGGCAAAAACATTCTCGGATATTGCTATATATGCATCGGTTTCAAATTGTGTCTTCGGTCAAATAGTTGGGTTGCCCGACTCTTGTGCTTGCCTCCTACGTTCCGCTTTGTTCGGCTAGGTGTGCAAAGGGAGAACCACTACGATTGTGCTTCCAGCTCGCATGGTTAAGCACCTCAGTGGAGAAATCCTAAAACTGACTGTCACAATAAGCATAAACAGGTCAGTGATCCGATGACTATGTTAAATGATGGGCCGTTCATAATATTGGCCGAAGTGTTTACGTCTTGACCTTGGATGTCGCCGAACACTAACCTGGGGCTCATAGCTAGCTTCCCCAGTTTAAAGCTCCTATGACTAAGTGAAGGTTATAAAGCCTGCATATCTGATTGCCTCATTTCCGCTAATGCAACCGCCTTCGGGCACTAAGACGTCAGCTAAGGGTTGTCTTGTTATTGCGGAGACCCCCTGCGTAGTATCTACAAAGGGGTACAAACCGACGATGGGCCACTTTCAACTGATAAACGGTCGCAACGGAGTCAAAATAAACATATCATCGTCACTTGTATTTAATATACAAGGGTTTCCTTCCGTAATCATCGTTATAAAGCCATAAATATGCATCAATTTGACTTAAGATTTTTGCCAAGCTGGGTTGCTTGGCTCCTGTGCTTACCCCTATTCCCGATTGTTCGGCTAGGCGGTAAAGGGAGCACCTCTATGATTGTTACTACCGGGTCATCTGAATTCGTACCTCAAACTGGGTGAAGCCGAAAGCTAGCGATCTTAAAGGATCACATTGGTCGGCAATGACGGAAGTAAAAAAAATTGGTTCATTAATACCATAGAGTCCGGGAACTTTCCCCGAACTAAATCCTCAATATTTTCCTCCCACATTGATCGGAGGTGAGGTTTCATGATCAAGATAAGCATGATGACCCAAAGAAAGGAACCGATACCGGGACTATTTTCCTTGGAATATGTTTCTTACATTAAGTAATATAACATATCTCTCCGTGTACCTTTGTTTATAAAACCGTCTAGCCGTATTGCCTTGTTTTCCATGAATCTTTGCCCTTATAACGGCTTTATAAGGTAGGACAAACACTCCCGGGCTTCTGGACGAGGATGTTGAAGCCGATGGTTGGTCAACAAAGTTTTGTTCAATGCGGATCCTAGCATTAATGATATAAAGTACTTGGATACGAAGAATCATTACACATAATTTGTGGTTTTACTCTGGATATCGATCCTTAATTCGGCCACCTGTGCCCACATTAAGGCTCGGGGGCTACTGGGCTTCGGACTTATCATTCACTAATATTGAAACAGGCGTATCGATCCCCTGATCTAGTGTTGCCACCCGACCAGTGTCTTGGGGCTACTGCATTGACAATCCAATGCAGAAAAATTAAAGTGCAATATAGCTTTCGAGGAGATTATGATCCTCAGGTTGGTCGGCCGCACCCAACCTAAGTCTCGAGGAATTTGCACACCGCTTTTTGTGTGCAGAAGTATTCTGCCGAGCTAGGAGTTGATCCTCAGGCCGATTTTGTGAATCAACCTGAGTCTCAGGGGCTACTGGGATCAGCGGTCTTATGTCATCCTTTAGGTGCATCTCGGGTTTTAGATCGATACACACCTTGAGGGCTACTGGCCATATATCTCGGCAGAGAATAAATTGCACCAATCAAAAATATTGACAAAAAATTGGCCCGCGGTCGGGGTAGTGCACCAGCTCGGAAGCAGTCCGGTATAAAGCTTGGGCGCTAGTGGCTGGCTCCTTAGAGGGCATTTCCGGCATTAAGCTTGGCTAAACTCCTTCAACTTTTTTGAACCAAAGTGATTTATGACACCTCGGATATAGTCCGGCGTTGGAGCTCGGATACAGTCCGGCATTGGGGCTTGGACATAGTCCGGTGTTGTAGCTCGGATACATTCCGGCGTTGGAGCTCGGAAGCGGTCCGGCGTTGGTGCTCCACTGCAAAAGATACCTCGAATGCAGTCCGGCGTTGGAGCTCGGACGCAAGAGGACACTGCCGCCCGAGAATAACTTCAAACCCGAGGTGTGGCATAAAAATAACAAGGCATTGATAAAGGCCGAGAACTTAAAGGGGCTCCTCGGATACCTGATGTGTAAACTCTTCGGATTTACTTCGGCGATCCTCAGGATCGAAGATGGGAAGATTTGTTGAACCAGTTTTCAAGACCGACGACCGAAGATGAAGAACAGTTCGGAAGAATCGAGGAGCGTCCCCAACTTGAAGACCGGTTCAGGGGGCTACTGATGGTGTCCTGGACTAGGGGTACTCACCACGTCGTCTCCCAATCAGTTGGATTGGGCCGAGGACCCCCATGGCCGTATGCTCATGTATACACGAGGAAGATTCCACAAGACTTGGTGATCAAAACAAGGACTCCTCTCCACCAGCGTATTCGACTAGGACTCTAGTTATCCTAGGCCTCTAGTACATTATATAAGCCGAGGCCAGGCTAGTCGGTAGATTATTATGAGGTTACTCATCATACCTGTAGGGTTTAGACCACAACATACGATCTCGAGGTAGATCAACTCTTGTAACCCCTATACTCATCGAAGTCCGGAACCTGGGTAAACATTGTGTCCCCTATCTCCTGTTACCATCGATCCTTAGACGCACAGTTCGGGACCCCCTACCCGCGATCTGCCAGTTTTGACACTGACAGCAACCTCCAAGTTTCTCATGGTGCTCATTTCTACCGGAGTGCTCCTATCATTGTTCATTTCTGTTGTGTTCTCTCCATTCTTGCAAGTTTTTTTCAACCTCTCAAGGTTCGTTGGTTTCATTCTATTGTCAAATAAGCAACTTCGTTTTACCTCTTCCTCTCCCGCTTCTCTCCGGTGTCATCCTTAGATCTCGGGGTGAGATCTCTTCTAAGTGGAGGAGAGTTGTAACAACCCGAGACTGACGCTCCACGCGCCTTCCATGTTTTGTGTAACCGCCCTGTGTTTTATTTGTATGTTGCATTTCATCATAGTATCATGCGCATTGCATCTGCATGTTTTCCTAAAGCTTGCATCCGTTCGTAGTTGCCGAGTCCCCCCTTGCCTTCATTAACCGATCCGATTCCAACCGGATTTTTGTCAAACCACGTAACCCCTCTTTGCACAATGCATCGATTCCTCGCCCGCGCTTGAAACTCCCCCGGACCCGACCCAGACAGTTGTTACCGATGGGTCCGGATCATCACCAAACATCCCCAAAATATCTTCGGTTTCTTATTTGAACTTCTTAACCTATATATCTCGGACCGCCTGATTATGATATGAGGGATCCGATAGCCCCTACCCTATCCCTATATGCTATATATAACAGCCTAACCCTAGCCCCTAGCTGTCCCATCCACCCATTCCGACCGCCGCCACCACTTGTTTTCTCCACCGGTCCAACCCGCGCCTCCACCTGGTCTCCTCTTTCCTCGGGATCCTGCCCGATCGATCCTTCCAATCCATCCAGCTGCCACCCACTCTCCCTCGATCTCTTGAGAGAGCAACCACTACGAGCCCGAGCGCTCGTTCCCGAATGGATCGAGGCGCTACCTCCGGCCCACAGCCGCGTGGAGCTCCTCTGCGCTCGAGCTGCACCAGGCCCCGAGCGACGTTGCTCCCATGTCGTCTCCAGCACCGTGCCAGCGAGCGCCACCACCGAAGCTGCTCTGTTCCCCGCCCGAGTTAGCAGGTTGCCGTCCCTCTCCGCCTTCTCCCTCCTTCCCTCCTCACGCTGCTCCTCCCTTACTGTGACTCCTCCGTCCCGTTGTTCCTCACAGGGAACCATGGCTACCGATCGGAGCAGCCGCAGCACCATCGGAGCTCCCTCCGCCGTCATGCACCACCATCAGGTCGCCGTTGTCGAACCGCAGGCCAGCACCTTGCCTCCTTCGAGACCGATGTGCCAGGTGTCTTCTAGTTATTCACCGATGTTGCCATGTCATTTGCTTGCGTGTTGCATTTCATCATGTCATCATGTGCATTGCATCATGTCATCCGCATCATGATAATAGCATTTAATATGTTTAAAATTGTTGTTGCATTAAATTTCTAATGCACATGAGGATACCAGAATTGTTGTTTGGCGTTTCCGGCCTCATTTAAACATGCCTAAAATGTGTAGTTTACTTATGCTTCACATCTTTCCATGTTTAACAACATTTAATATTGTTGGGTACACAAACGAGAGAGAACTAAATAATTGATGTGGTGTTTTGTCAATATGCATCCCTTTGCATTTTGAGCTCCACTTAACTTGTAGTTTGGTTGTGCACTTTGCGATGCCATGCCTCAATAAACCGGACATGCATCATACTTGGTTGCGCATCATGCCATGTTTATGTGATGGTTGTTTTACTATGTTTCTTGCTTCTTTCTGGGTTGCTTCTCTCGTTAGCTTCGGTTTCGTTCCGGAGTTGTGAGGATCCGTTCGAATACGTCTGTTTGTCTCCTTCATGGACTCGTTCTTATTCCTTGTGGGATTTCAGGCAAGATGACCATACCCTCGAAATCACTTCTATCTTTGCTTGCTAGTTGTTCGTTCTATCGCTATGCTGCGCTACCCACCACTTTCTATATCATGCCTCCCATATTGCCATGTCAAGCCTCTAACCCACCTTCCTAGCAAATCGTTGTTTGGCTATGTTATCGCTTTTGCTCAGCCCCTCTTATAGTGTTGCTAGTTGCAGGTGAAGCTGAAGTTTGTTCCATGTTGGAACATGGATATGTGGGGATATCACAATATCTCTTATTTAATTAATGCATCTATATACTTGGTAAAGGGTGGAAGGCTCGGCCTTATTCCTGGTGTTTTGTTCCACTCTTGCCGCCCTAGTTTCCGTCATACCGGTGTTATGTTCCTCGATTTTGCATTCCTTACACGGCTGGGTGTTATGGGAACCCCTTGACAGTTCTCTTTGAATAAAACTCCTCCAGCAAGGCCCAACCTTGGTTTTAACATTTTCCATATAAGCCTTTTTCCCTTGGGTTCTGCAGACTCAAGGGTCATCTTTATTTTAAACCCCCAGGCCAGTGCTCCTCCGAGTGTTGGTCCAAACTGGGCGATGTCAGGCGCCCCCTAGGCAACCAAGGTCTATGACAACCCGACGTCTTGCCCATCTGGTGTGCCCTGAGAATGAGATACCTACGACTCCTATCGGGATTTGTCGGCACATCGGGCGGCTTTGCTGGTCTTGCTTTACCATTGTCAAAATGTCTTCTAACTGGGATTTTGAGACTGATCGGGTCTTCCCGGGATATGGAATATCCTTTGTTGACCGTGAGATCTTGTGATGGGCTAAGTTGAGACACCCCTGTAGGGTTTAAACTTTCGAGAGCCGTGCCCGGGGTTATGTGGCAGATGAGAATTTGTTAATATCCGGTTGTAGATAACTTGACACTTAACTTAATTAAAATGCATCAACCGTGTGTGTAGCCGTGATGGTCTCTTTCCGGCGGAGTCCGGGAAGTGAACACGGTTCTTGTGTTATGCTTGAAAGTAAGTAGTTTCAGGATCACTTCTTGATCACTTATAGTTTCTTGACCATGCGTTGCTTCTCTTCTCGCTCTTATTTGCGTATGTTAGCCACCATATATGTGAGTGCTTGCTACAGCTCCACCTCACTACCCTTTCCTACCCATAAGCTTAAATATTCTTGATCTCGGGGGTGTGAGATTGCTGAGTCCTTGTGGCTCATAGATCCTTCCAAACATTTGCAGGTGCCGATGATACCAATGCAGATGACTCAACCGAGCTCAAGTGGGAGCTCGATGAAGATCTTATTTGTTATGTTGTTTCGTTTCCTGTTGATCGGTAGTGGAGCCCAGTTGGGATGATCGGGATCTAGCATTTGGGGTTGTCTTCCTTTATTTTGGTTCCGCAGTCGGACCCTTGTTTGTATTTGGATGATGTATGTATTATTTATGTAATGTGTGAATTGGCGATTGTAAGCCAACTCTTTATCCCTTTTTTATTCAGTACATGGGATTGTGTGAAGATTACCCCACTTGTGACAAAACTACCATGCGGCTATGCCTCCAAGTTGTGCCCCGACACGTGGGAGATATAGTCGTATTGTGGGTGTTACAAGTTGGTAATCAGAGCCATCCACGACATAGGAGCCCCCTGCTTGATCGCATCACTGACATTGTTGAGTCTAGAACAAAATGTTTTGAGTCTTAGGATTATATATATCGGAGAGTAGGATTCTTTTTACTCCTCAGTCCCTTCGTCGTTCTGGTGAGGCCTCCTGACGTAGAAGTTTTGACTTTTCTCTCCTCAAATTTCACGAATTGTTTTTATGATCACGTGGGTATTTTGGGATCAGTTGTTCTTGGTGCCTCGTTAAATTTGGGGGTTGTGGCAGTGTCCCGTGGAGTTGAGCTCCAAGGTGTTGTCGTCACAATTTTATCGTTGCAGTTCTGGAATACCTGAGTTTGCCCACATCGAAAATCTCTTTTATGCAATTGTTGGTGAGATAACCTCGATGCCACCCAGTACTGGGGTGGGAGTTCAGGAGTATTGCCATAACTCGTATAACGGATGCTTTTCGAAGGTTGAGGTACATGATTTCCGAAGGTTTCTTGGTTATGTGTTGAAGGATGGATACAGCTGGATGTAGGGATTGTTAGTTTGGGTGAGATATTATGCTTCCCCTGTATCCCCAACACCTGATTGCATAACCAGAAAGTTTTGGGAGTTTATAAGTGGGAATTCAAGTATCTCGTAGGATATCTTTCCAACAGACACATGATACGATATGGGATCTATCATATGTTTGTTTCTGTCTTATTCTGCAAGCCAATCTTTGTTTTGTTTTTGTTGTGGTATTCGAGTTGCTTCAATGTCAAATGTTGATTAGATACCTTTCATAAGCGGTTTTTTCACACTTCTATGTGAATACCAATCCTTCTTGATCATCGAGGTTATCATGTTAATTTTTCCCAACCAGCGTGTTTCTCTTCAAGTGGATCTGATCATTTTCAACGTCCGCAAGATCAATTCTAAGTTCTCTCAACGGTGTTTGTTTCATCCGTCCCAAGTTGCCTTTGTTTTTCCCGCCCTCCCACCCTTCTTCTTCATGGAGCCAGAATCCTTAATCGAGTATCCATCTTATGGATGTGAAGCCTCTCCATTCTTTTTCGTCAATGTTCTTATCCAGTGATTCTCCAGAAGATACTAACGAAGCTTCAAGTTTATCATTCTTCATTCTTTTCTTCTCTGGTGGATTCAATTCAAGTTTTCACTATTGATCATATCCCTTTACTCATCTCAAATGTTTTCTCATACCAGTGCACCTCTTAATTAGTCACTTCTCGCCATTCATTTGTTCTGCAGTGCTGAAGATATCTCAGAAGGCTCGTCTTTTCATTCAAGATTCGTTCAACCTATCTCGAGGTTGTTATCTCTTTTGAGTCATTTAATTCAACCGGTGCAATCTCTCTTCAAAATCATTCCAACGGTGTTTCTCTTGAGTGGGCCCTAACCCACAGGTCTTTTCCCAGGATCTTACCTGACTCTTCTAATTTCCCGGAGTTACTCTCAAATTCTTCTCCAAGTTTGACGTAAGAATGAATTATCATCAGTCGTATGTATTTCTACAAGATCTGTCAAATTCTTTTCACTGTTGGCTCAACCTTTCTATTCGTCATCCCGGAGTGTCTAAACAATTCTTGATGGTGTTTCTCATCGTCATTCTCGGATTTGAAGACCGAAGAAGAGTTTCTCTTCAATCATATCTGTTCTCTTGAAGATTCATGGTTCTAGCTTGATGCCATCCTCTCAAAATTGTTTTCGATTGTGAGAAATCTTTTCACCCATCCGGAGCATTTCTGGAGTCTTTTCAGTTTGATTCTCCGGAACCCATCATCTCACATTTATTCATTCTCAGCTTTCAGTTATTGTTCTCTAAATCTTAGCGGTGCATCATTCAAGTATTCTCTAATCACTTCGCGATCTCTTCGTTCTCTTGCATCTCGATTCACTCAAGTATCTTCGTTCATTTTCAATCCTTACGGTGGTTCATTCAAGATTTCTCTTCCTTCGTTATCATTTCAATTTATTCGTTCTTTCAATCCTACCGGTGGTTCGTCGAAGACCTTCTCAAGTTTGCGCTATATCTTTCCTCAATCCTTTCCAATGAGAATGAGTAGTATGCCAAATCCATTGTGTCCCATCAATTTAATTGATGAAGGATAAGCATAATGTAATTCTTATTCTTGTTTCAACGAGTATATTCAACTCCTTATTCCGGAGGTTCATCAAAATTCTTGGTTTCAATTGTTCATCTTTCTTTTTTGTAGTTTCAAGTTTTTCTCGGTTATATCATTGCAAAGCTCCATCTAATCATTGCAAGGCTTCAATCTTGTTCGCTTCAAACTTCAATTCTTTTATGTTATCATTTCCTATCTGGAGTTCTTCATGGAGGCTCAACATGGTGGTTCAACAAGGATTCTTTTCAATCTTCAATTGTTCTTCAAGATTTCTCTAGGAATTTTGATCCGCTAAGCTATACTCTTAAATTAACATGGTGCCCAACACATGTTTTGTTTTGAGGAGTTCAAGCATTCTTCATCTTGCATTCCGAAGTGCAATTCTTTCATATCTCATCTTTTGAGTTGGTGTTATGTCATTGTTGATAATTTCCCTTCGTGTTTCATGATTCACAAGTTTTCAAGAGTGACATATCTAAATCCATCATTTTCTCTTTGCTAAGACATCTTTTCAACCAATCAATCTCTTCATTGGAGTTAGATTGGGTTATATTTCACCAAAAGCTTTCCCTAAGGATTGTTGCTATTTATGGTGCTTATAAATAATCCAAGTTCTTCATTTATCCTCCCGGTGAAATAAGTTTCTCGTCTCCTTGTTCATATCAATCCAATCTATTGTTTTTCGTTAGTGGCAGAATTTCACCTCAAGATTTCGAGATGTTTTCCATAAGCCCACGACAAGCTTACTATTTTCGTTGTTGATTCTCCAACAACTCCGTTCAACCTTTTCTTCGTAAGCATGCTCTTTCAATTTTATTTGCGAGAGTTGTCATTCGTCTTCTCCGTTCTTTTCTTTCCAACCATCTAGTTTTCCATTCATTTGTTCCAGAGGCAGTGTGTTGTTGATTTTATCAAGTATCTTCTCATCTTTTCTAGTTCATGTTCTTTACCTTCCATTTCCAACCGGGGTGTTTTCATAATTGATCTTTATCGTTCCTTGTGCATCTCGTTTCTACCGGAGTGCTTGCATGTACTTCTTGTCCATTGAAACCCTTTTCTTATGTCTTTCAACCTACAAGGTTCTCGTAATGTTCTTTGTTCCTCTTTTCAAATGGAGTGTTTTCAAATTCGTTCATCTTCGTTGTATTCTTTCTTTCAATTTGTTCAACCTTGCAAGGGTCTTTGGTTTCACTCATTTGGTCTAAGAAGCAACTTAGTTGTACCTCTTCTCTTCCTCTTTCGTTTCTTTCCGGTGCCTTCCTAGATCTCGGGACGAGATCCTCTAGTAGTGGTGGAGTGTTGTGACGCCCCGAGACCGATGCGCCAGGTGTCTTCCAGTTATTCGCCGATGTTGCCATGTCATTTTCTTGCATGTTGCATGTCATCATGTCATCATGTGCATTGCATCATGTCATCATGCCATCATGTCTGTAATCTTTCCAACTCAAGTAAATAAATCGCATGGATCTTCGGTCCATTTAAACCGAGGAAATTCACATGGTGATTCTCTTTATAACATATCCTCCCAATATTAGGGAGCTATAATAAATATTCCATTCCTTAGGAATAAACCATAACACACTTACAGTTTAAGTTCCATGCCTTTTCCATCTCAATTCTTGGCCTCCAACTTTGCCGCAAGTTCTTTCATCTTTTCCCGAGCTCCACCAAAGATCTGAACATTTTTGGGCACTTCAAAACCCTAGTCCTAGTTCAAACCATTTGATTAAATTCGGATGATTTTGAATTTAAACCTTGCAATCTTGCCCACTCCAGTTTTCTTGGAACAAGCACATTTCTGTGAGTCCGGGAAAATTATCCGCGTGCGCAAATTCTTTCCCTAACCCCCCTTTTTTCTCTTTGATGGCCTTTCGGTTAAAGTTTAAGAATAGAAGGGAGAGAGAGAGCTTGCGCCCGCCGGCCTTCTGGGCCTCTCAATCATCCGCGCAGGCCCACCTAGGCCACTCGCACCCAGGCCGGCCCATCCAACCCCTAGGCCCACTCCCCCTAATCCTAGCAACCCCTGGTTCGATCCCCTCCTCTCCCTCTCGTTTTTTCCCTCGCGCCGCCAGGAGGCAGCGACGCTCGATCCCCTTGTCTCTCTCCTTCCCTCGTCCTCCTCCCGACCACATATTGCCAGGAGCCGCTGCCTCCCCGCGCCCTTGCAGCCCCGCGTCGTCCGGCCGCCATCGGCGAACACCACCTTGCCCCTTCAAGGTGCTGCCTCCTCTGTTAGGACGCCCGGAAGCCGCCGCCCGCACCTCCCTCTCCTTCCCCTGCTCCGGTCAACGCCGAACCACCGTCCTCGGCCACCCCGACGCGCCACTCTTCTTCCCTCCTGCTTCTTTGCCCATGGCGTCGTCGTCGTCCTGGCGCTCCGCCCTTCACCATCGCGCCGACGAGGGCCCGCCTCTGGTTTCCTCCCTTGATCTAGCCTCACCGGAGCCCCGGGCTCGCTGGAGCACCGCCAGCAGCAGGTCGCCGCCTCCCCTTCCCTTCACCGGAGCCCAAGTCCGGCGCCGCGTCGCCGTCGTGATCCCGCCATCCGTTGCCCACCCCTCGCAGGGTTTTGCCTGGAGTTACTCCGGCGAGCTCCAGCAGCTCCCTTCCGCGCCCTCCGACGACCCCACTGTCCGGCTATCGCGTTGTCATCTCCAGCCACCTGCACCCTCACCTCCTCTGGTCAATGACTATTGTGCCGCTCGATTTGGACGTCGTTGTGCCTCTGTTCGTCGTTGTTTTCACCACGAGCCCCGTGCCCGCTTCCTGTCGCTGCTCACGCACCGCCAGGCCATCCTGCTGCCCACCAGAGGCCTTTTGGGCTAGCGTTGTTTTGGGTCGACAAGGACGAGACCGCGAAGTACCACAACTACAGCCAGTATGCATTTTTGTCAAGTCCGACTATGACAAACGACTACGCGACGAGACGCCAAGTACCACTACACCCAGAGATCTCGGAACCGTCAAGTCCAAAAACGATTGTGCACAACTACCGTCACCCCCGAGAACATCAGATGCATCAAGTTCTCTTTTCGAAAAGTGTACCACTACCGCCGTCTTCGGAATTGCTAAGAACAACAAGTACCTTGACGCCCGATGCATAGAACAACTACCGTCGCCGATGACCAGGGTAGCAGAAATGCCAAGTACCCCTTCGAGTTGACGAGACCGGCAAGTTCGAAGACCCCAAGTACCTCTTCGAAATGATCGAGTACCACTACCGTCGACCCTCGAAGACCCCGTGGACGTCAAGTTCCTCGTTGTGACCCCAAACACCTATGGAGTGTGTACAACTATGAAGCGAGAACGACTACTTCCGCTACGAACATCCCGAGAACGTTTACTTCCTCTACTTTGCACCGAATGAGAACTGTCAAGTTTGCATGCTCCGAAGGTATAACCCCGAGATGACTGCCCGTGAACGAATGCATGTGTTGTATGAGATGCATGTTTGGTTGTTGTATCCTCCCGTGAACGTTAGTTGTTTCCCTCGCTTGGCACTGTCATCGACCCGTGGGAACCCGGTATCCAGGATCGCCCCACCATCCTTGCAGGACACGCTCGCGTCACTTTTCCTTTTGCACCGGTATCTCCATGAGCTACCGGAACCGATATGTTGCCATGGCATCATTTTCGGATTCGTTGCCGTGGCACCCTTTTCGTTTCCGCCATAATGAAAAATGCTTCATAATATGCTCATGTCAACATTTTCATAATATTGCATAAACTTGAACATGTCATATGCATCACGATAATAACATTTAATATGTTTAAAATTGTTGTTGCATTAAATTGCTAATGCACATGACGATACCAGAATTGTTGTTTGGCGTTTCCGGCCTCATTTAAACTTGCCTAAAATGTGTAGTTTACTTATGCTTCACCTCTTGCCATGTTTATCAACATTTAATATTGTTGGGTACATAAACAAGAGAGAACTAAATAATTGAAGTGGTGTTTTGTCAATATGCATCCCGTTGCATATTGAGCTCCACTTAACTTGTAGTTTTGTTTGTGCACTTTTCCATGCCATGCCTCATTAAACCGAACATGCATCATACTTGGTTGTGCATCATGCCATGTTTATGTGATGGTTGTTTTACTATGTTGCTTGCTTCTTTCCGGGTTGCTTCTCTCGTTAGCTTCGGTTTCATTCCGGAGTTGTGAGGATCCGTTTGACTACGTCCATTTGTCTCCTTCATGGGCTCGTTCTTCTTCCTTGCGGAACTTCAGGCAAGGTGACCATACCCTCGAAATCACTTCTATCTTTGCTTGCTAGTTGTTCATTCTATCGCTATGTTGCGCTACCTACCACTTGCTATATCATGCCTCCCATATTGCCATGTCAAGCCTCTAACCCACCTTCCTAGCAAACCATTGTTTAGCCATGTTATTGCTTTTGCTCAGCCCCTCTTATAGCGTTGCTAGTTGCAGGTGAAGCTGAAGTTTGTTCCATGTTGGAACATGGATATGTTGGGATACCACAAT
The DNA here is from genome assembly GCF_056163025.1 of Triticum urartu. NCBI lineage: Eukaryota > Viridiplantae > Streptophyta > Magnoliopsida > Poales > Poaceae > Triticum > Triticum urartu. Next base: position 150,476,825 of record NC_141873.1, on the reverse strand, counting down.
ATCTCTTATTTAACTAATGCATCTATATACTTGGTAAAGGATGGAAAGCTCGGCCTTATGCCTGGTGTTTTGTTCCACTCTTGCCGCCCTAGTTTCCATCATACTGGTGTTATGTTCCGTGATTTTGCGTTCCTTACGCGGTTGGGTGTTATGGGAACCCCTTGATAGTTTGCTTTGAATAAAACTCCTCCAGCAAAGCCCAACCTTGGTTTTAACATTCGCCACCTAAGCCTTTTTCCCTTCGGTTCAGCAGACTCAAGGGTCATCTTTATTTTAAACCCCAGGGCCAGTGCTCCTCCGAGTGTTGGTCCAAATTGGGCGATGTCTGGCGCCCCCTGGGCAACCAGGGTCTATGCCAACCCGACGTCTTGCCCATCCGGTGTGCCCTGAGAACGAGATACGTGCAACTCCTATCGGGATTTGTCGGCACATCGGGGGGCTTCTTGTTTTACCATTGTCGAAATGTCTTGTAACCGGGATTCCGAGACTGATCGGGTCTTCCCGGGAGAAGGAATATCCTTCGTTGACCGTGAGAGCTTGTGATGGGCTAAGTTGGGACACCCCTGCAGGGTTTAAACTTGCGAGAGTCGTGCCCGTGGTTATGTGGCAGATGGGAATTTGTTAATATCCGGTTGTAGATAACTTGACACTTAACTTAATTAAAATGCATCAACCGCATGTGTAGCCATGATGGTCTCTTTCCGGCGGAGTCCGGGAAGTGAACATGGTTCTTGTGTTATGCTTGAACGTAAATAGTTTCAGGATCACTTCTTGATCACTTATAGTTTCTCGACCGTGCGTTGCTTCTCTTCTCGCTCTTATTTGCGTATGTTAGCCACCATATGTGCTAGTGCTTGTTGTAGCTCCACCTCATTACCCTTTCCAACCCATAAGCTTAAATACTCTTGATCTCGCGGGTGTGAGATTGCTGAGTCCTTGTGGCTCATAGATACTTCCAAACAGTTGCAGGTGCCGATGATACCTGTGCAGATGACTCAACCGAGCTCAAGTGGGAGCTCGATGAAGATCTTGCTCGTTGTGTTGTTTCGTTTCCTGTTGATCAGTAGTGGAGCCCAGTTGGGACGATCGGGGATCTAGCATTTGGGGTTGTCTTCCTTTATTTTGGTTCCATAGTCGGACCCTTGTTTGTATTTGGATGATGTATGTATTATTTATGTATTGTGTGAAGTGGCGATTGTAAGCCAACTCTTTATCCCTTTTTTGTTCAGTACATGGGATTGTGTGAAGATTACCCCACTTGCGACAAAACTACCATGCGGCTATGCCTCTAAGTCATGCCCCGACACGTGGGAGGTTAGTCGGGGCACAACTTAGAGGCATAGCCACATGGTAGTTTTGTCGCAAGTGGGGTAATCTTCACACAATCCCATGTAGTGAATAAAAAAGGGATAAAGAGTTGGCTTACAATCGCTACTTCACACAATAAATAAATAATACATACATCATCCAAATACAAACAAGGGTCCGACTACGGAACCATAATAAAGGAAGACAACCCCAAATGCTAGATCCCGATCGTCCCAACTGGGCTCCACTATTGATCAACAGGAAACGAAACAACATAACAAACAAGATCTTCATCGAGCTCCCACTTGAGCTCGGTTGAGTCATCTGCACTGGTATCATCGGCACCTGCAACTGTTTGGAAGTAGCTATTAGCCACGAGGAATCAGCAATCTCACACCCGTGAGATCAAGACTATTTAAGCTTATAGGTAGGAAAGGGTAGTGAGGTGGAGCTGCAGCAAGAACTAGCATATATGGTGGCTAACATACGCAAATAAGAGCGAGAAGAGAAGCAACACATGGTCGAGAAACTATAAGTAATCAAGAAGTGATCATGAAACTACTTATGTTCAAGCATAACACAAGAACCGTATTCACTTCCCGGACTCCGCCGAAAAGAGACCATCATGGCTACACACGCGGTTGATGCATTTTAATTAAGTTAAGTGTCAAGTTATCTACATCCAGATATTCAGAAATTCCCATCTGCCACATAACCGCGGGCACGGCTCTCGAAAGTATAAACCCTGCAGGGGTGTCCCAACTTAGCCCGTCACAAGATCTCACATTCAACGAAGGATATTCCTTCTCCCGGGAAGACCCGATCAGTCTCGGAATCCCGGTTACAAGACATTTCGATAACGGTAAAACAAGACCAGCAAAGCCGCCCGATGTGCCGACAAATCCCGATAGGAGTCGCACGTATCTCGTTCTCACGGCACACCGGATGTGCAAGATGTCGGGTTAGTATAGACCCTGGTTGCCCAGGGGGCGCCGGACATCGCCCAATTTGGACCAACACTCGGAGGAGCACTCGTCCGGGGGATTAAAATAAAGATGACCCTTGAGTCTGCAGAACCCAAGGGAAATGGCTTAGTTGGCAAATGTTAAAATTAAGGTTGGGCCTTGCTGGAGGAGTTTTATTCAAAGCGAACTGTCAAGGGGTTCCCATAACACCCAACCGCGTAAGGAACACAAAATCAAGGAAAATAACACTGGTATGAGGGAAACTAGGGTGGCAAGAGTGGAACAAAACACCAGGTGTTGGGGATATTACTACTGGGCATAAATCGGCCTATCTGGGCCGGCTTAACTTCGTCAGTAGTTAAGTATGTTAAAAGGCAGATGAGGGCTCAAGGCCCATGGTCGGTTCAAGGCTTGTAGCCGTAAACCGGCGTTGGTATTTAACTTGTATTGTAAGTTAAGAATAAGTAGAGACCAAACCGTACACATCTATGAGCCGGTATTGGGACTCTGTGAACCGACGGGCGTCACCCGTGTATATAAGGGGACGACCCGGTGGCGGTTCATGAACAACAGACAACAACTCGAGACATAGGCGAAGCTTGTTTGCTCCCTAGTCATCAAAACCCCATCAATTCCATCACAACTAGACGTAGGCTTTTACCTTCATCGAAGGGGCCGAACTAGTATAAACTCTCTTGCGTCCCTGTGTCTGCGTTAACCCCTTCAAGCTAACCCGTCGCGATGGCTCCACGACTAAGTCCTTTCTCTAGGACATCTGCCGTGACAAAACCACGACAGTTGGCGCCCACTGTGGGGCTATCGCATGATGGTTTCAAGTTCTTGGAGGGCCGTTTTGAAGGACTCGAGGGCTACGTCGTGGGCCGGATGACTAAGAGTCGTCGCGGCAAGCTCTACATCGATGATGCAGGCTGGGGCCCCGAGGCCGGCTCAGTTGAGTATGGGTACCGGGTCCCCTTTGGTGGCATACACGTTTTCATCGGCAAGATCGGTGAACCGGGCCCTGAGCCGGGCATCTGCACCGACCTCGTCGAAACGGCTCAGCATGCGCGGTCCGCCCGGGTTAAACCGGCTGTGAGGCGTGCCTTCGTGGGAGTCATCCACGGAGGAAGTTATGAGGGTGGATCGGAATCCCACGCGAGACCATCATTTGTTCCGACGACGAGTCATCAACCAGAGAAACCGAATCTCTATATCAGCTACAAGACGGCCGAATTGGGGGCTGTTCCAATGGTGACAGTATTCCGGACCCCTCTGATCTACCCAACCGAGTTGGAATATTCATTGCTGGCACACAAGCAGCACTTCATTCTTCGACCGCTGCGCCAATAACCTCCGGTTCAGCAGCGGCGACAGCTGCTGGGGCAGGGAGCTCTGCGCGCCCGCCGGCTCAAGTTCTATCAGATCTATTTGATGCATTGGTTGTGCTTATGGCAGAAGCTAATCCGGCGGATCAGGAAGTCCACAATGCAGAGATTGCAAAGGTGAAGGAACAGATCACCCAGGCCAAGGCGGACCTGGCAGCTGAGGATGCCAGGATGACCGCAGAGCGGGCCGCTTTAGACGCACAAGCCTACAGGCTCATGTTGGACCAGAACGCGTCGCATGAAGTCATGAAGAGGAAGTACCAATCCCGTTTGCCTTCGGTTTTCGAGGCCAGAGACCTTTCAACACCCCAGGAGCAGGAACCAGTAATCCGCTGGAGGTAAACCGGACGGAAGCCCCTGCGACCGGCGCGCCGGTTCAGCCCCGTCAGATGGATCTGCCTCGACAAAATACTGTTATACCTCAGGCTGTTTCGACACCTCCGGGTCACTACTCCAACCTGATGGACAATCTCGTGCGCTGCTGCACGGCTGGAGGCCATTCCAATTGAAGGTGACTCACCGCAGGCAGTAGAGACGCGACGGGTCAAGGAGCTTCTGAGGACAGCTTTGGTCCAACAGGAAGCATACTCGTACAGCCGCGACCGGATCCACTCGACCCCCCGTCCAAGCCGGAGCTATAGCAGACATATGGATGAACCGGCAGTGTCGAGTAATGAACGATGTGGAGCACCCCGTGGCAACAACTCGGCGGGTGGTGCTGATAATGCTCAGGAAGTGGTGGACCGGGCCCGAGCGCGCAGGGAGGCCGAGTTAGCCGCACAGTATCAGGCTCGGCAGCTCACGCCGGTTCGTCCAACTATCTCGATCGAACCAGGTGTTACTTCTAGTTCTTTGGGGGTGCCTTGCCTTGTCCCCGCTTTACGTAATGTGCGCCTGCCCAAGGATTTCAAAGGCCCGCGCAAAGTACCAAATTACACGGCGGATCAACCTCCAGAGACATGGGTGGAGAGCTATGAGATGGCCATGGAGATGCTTGATGTGGATGATGCGGCGTGTGCGAAATACTTCACCATGATGCTTGAAGGAACGGCCCGTACTTGGTTAAAAAGCTTGCTGGCTAATTCTATCAGTTCATGGGCCCAATTACGAGCCCGGTTTATCAGCAATTTTAAGGATACATGTAAACAGCCTATGTCGATAGTGGACTTAGCTGTCTGCGTCCAGGAGGAAGGAGAATCGACGACTCATTGGGTGCGCCGGGTTTCACAAGTGTTGCATTCATCAGACCGCATCAACGCTGACACCGCAGTATTAACCCTAGAAGGCAACTGCCGGTTTGGGCCCCTAAAGCAGAAGTTCGGACGGATGAAGCGTCATTGCACTGACATGGGGACCCTCATGGCTGCTTTAGTAAAGTATGCTGATTCTGATAGTACCAAGGATCCCGAATCTGATGATGACAAGGCAGGAAAGGGAAAGAAGAACGGCAACTCCAAAGGGCAGCAGCATCACTTGGCAGGCAATGGTGGTGGAGGCAAGCGTAAAGCGGATGGTAACATGGACTTTGTGGCTAATACCAACGCGCAGGACAATGGCCAACGACGCAAGGGTAAACCGAAAAATCACAGTGGGGCACCCAACCCTAACCCGGACCACCTAAATTATCTACTGAGCCAGCCCTGTCCAAGACATGGGACGAAGGAGGTGCCAGCAAACCACCTTTGGAAGGATTGCTTCATTATGCAGGAGTTCAAGAATTCTAATGCTTTCCGGTATGATCACGGCTCCGGCGGTGGCTCAGGATCCGGGCCGGGTTATGGTGGAGGAAATTCCGGTTCAGGATTTGACGGTAATCCGGGCGGACATAACAGTCAGAATAATCAGAACAACCAGGGTGGTTACAACCAGCAGCAGCAAGACTCAGGTTACCAGAGCAGGCCAAAGCAATTGAATAGTGGGCAGTACCATGTCTTTATCACTAGCTTGGACAAGCGAGACCGGAAGGTTCAGAGGCGGGCAGTCAACTCTGTTGAACCGGCCGTGCCCCGTTATCTATGCTGGTCTGAACAGCCAATCATATGGAGCAGAGAGGATCACACTCCCCAGGTTGATAATCCGGGTCAGTTGGCTCTGGTGGTGGCGCCTCAGGTGGGAGGTTACAAGTTCACCAAAGTGCTCATGGATGGAGGGAGCAGCATTAATATCTTGTACTATGATACCTTCCGTCGTATGGGACTAACAGATAAAAATCTCAAACCGTCTAATATGGTGTTCCACGGTGTGGTACCTGGCAAGTCAGCATATCCTGTTGGTAAGATAGCTTTGGAAGTGGCCTTTGGAGATGATCATGATTCCAGGTCGGAAACATTGACGTTTGAAGTGGTGAAAATCCAAAGTCCATATCACGCCCTGTTTGGGCGACTGGCCTACGCCAAGTTTATGGCACGACCCTGTTATGTGTATTTGCAGCTCAAGATGCCGGGTCACAAGGGGACAATAATGGTTCACGGAAGCCGTAAAATCGCTTTGGAGTGCGAGGAAGGAGATGCGGCCTACGCAGAGTCGGTTTGTGCCACCGAGGAGCTGAAGTATTATAAGGACAATGTTGATCCGGCGGACATGACTCCATTAAAGAAGCCAACTACGGAGCATGATCCGGCCCTAAAGTTCAAATCGGCAGCAGAAACTAAGCTTGTTGACTTCGTACCTGGCGATTCGTCCAAGCAGTTCAGCATCAGTGCCAACTTGGATCCGAAATAGGAAAGCGCGCTCATCGAGTTCATCCGTGAGAATCGGGACATTTTTGCATGGAAGCCCTCTGACATGCCAGGTGTACCGAGGCAACTCGCTGAGCACACCCTTAATGTGGATCCTAAATACAAACCAGTGAAACAGTTCCTCCGCCGATTTAACGAAGAAAGACGCAAGGCGATTGGAGAAGAGGTAGCCAGGCTCTTAGCAGCTGGCTTTATTGTTGAAGTTTTTCACTCTGAGTGGCTTGCCAATCCGGTGCTGGTCCTTAAGAAAAACGGCACCTGGCGCATGTGTGTGGATTACACAGATCTTAATAAGGCTTGTCCAGCAGATCCTTTTTCCCTCCCCCGTATTGATCAAATTATTGATGCTACGGCGGGTTGTGAGCGTTTAAGTTTTTTGGATGCATATTCTGGCTATCATCAGATCAAAATGGCAGTTAAGGACCAGGAGAAGACGGCATTCATAACTCCCTTTGGAGCCTTCTGCTATGTGTCTATGCCCTTTGGGCTCAAGAGTGCCCAGGCAACTTATCAACGGTGTGTACAAAATTGTCTTCACAAGCAGATTGGCCGTAATGTACATGCTTACGTGGATGATATCGTGGTTAAGTCCAGGGAGAAGGAGACTCTGGTTGATGATTTGAAGGAAACCTTTGATAACCTGAGGACGTACAAGATGATGCTTAATCCGGACAAGTGTGTCTTTGGTGTACCGGCGGGCAAGTTATTGGGTTTTCTGGTGTCCAACAGGGGAATTGAGGCTAGTCCGGAGAAGATCACAGCCATCACCTCCCTGGCTAAACCAAAGTGTATCAATGATGTTCAACGCCTGGCAGGCCGGATTGCCGCGTTAAGCCAGTTTATCAGTCGTCTTGGTGAGAAGGCAATCCCTTTGTATCAGATGTTGAAGAAGACGGATCAGTTTGTCTGGAGTTCCGCTGCTGATGAAGCATTTGAGGACTTAAAGCGGCAATTGGCTAATCCGCCTGTGCTTGCCGCTCCCATTGACAAGGAGCCGTTACTGCTATATGTTGCTGCTAATGCTCGTGCGATCAGCGTGGCTATTGTGGTGGAGCGAAAGGAGGCTGGTAAGGAGCATCCGGTTCAACGTCCGGTCTATTATATCCGCGAGGTACTCATTGAGTCCAAGCAGAGGTATCCGCATTGGCAGAAGCTGGTGTATGGAGTTTTTATGGCAAGCCGGAAGCTTAAACAATACTTCCAAGGGCACCCAATTACGATGGTCAGTTCTGCTCCTTTGGGGGATATCATCCAGAACCGGGAAGCGACTGGCCGGATTGCCAAGTGGGCTATAGAGCTTGGGCCGCACGGTTTGAAGTATGTGCCTCGGACGGCGATTAAGTCTCAAGAACATGTTGATTTCATCAATGATTGGACGGAAATGCAAGCACCTGAAGAAAAGCCGGATCACACATATTGGACCATCCATTTTGATGGATCCAGGCAATTGGAAGGCTCGGGGGCTGGAGTCGTATTAACTTCCCCACAAGGTGATAAGTTCTATTACGTTCTCCGCTTAATGTTCCCTTGTACTAACAATGCAGCTGAGTATGAAGCCTTGCTCCACGGTCTCCGGATGGCTAAGGAGATGAATCCAAGTCGAGTTAAGTGCTTCGGTGACTCGGACCTTGTGGCTCAGCAAGTATCTGGCACTTGGGACTCCAAGGACCCACTCATGGCAACATATCGTCGTGAGGTGGATATTGTTGCAGGTCACTTTAAAGGCTATCAGGTGGACCACGTGGACCGGCGGAAGAATGAAGCGGCGGACGCTTTAAGCCGGCTGGGCTCTCAGCACAAACCGGTCCCGCCCAATATTTTTCTGGATGTGCTGCACAACCCATCGGTCAAGATCCCTGGTGAAGCGGATTTGGCTATTCCTGATTCGGAGGCTCAATTGGTGGCAGCTCTTCATGTTATTCCGGTTTGGACGCTTCCTTACCTGGCGTACAAGAACCGGGGCGAGTTACCAGAGGATGAGACTCTGGCCCGACAGATAATCCGGCGATCCAAGTCCATGACTATTATCAACGGCGAGTTGCATCATTGCAGTGTGTCAGGGGCGTTTCAACGCTGTGTGTCTCCTGAAGAAGGCCGTGAAATTTTGCGTGAGATCCACGAAGGAGATTGTGGTCACCACGCCGGTTCAAAATCTCTGGTGGCTAAAGCATTTCGCCATGGCTTCTATTGGTTAACTGCTCATGCTAATGCGGAGGATCTAGTCAGACGATGTGATGGTTGCCAAAAGTTTTCAAGATGTGCTCATGTGCCGGCTCAAGAATTGAGAATGATTCCAATTACTTGGCCGTTTGCAACTTGGGGGCTGGATATGGTTGGGCCTTTCAAAAGGTCCAAAGATAAGAAGACCCACCTCCTGGTGGCGGTTGACAAGTTTACAAAGTGGGTGGAGGCAGAACCTGTTAGCAAGTGTGATGCGGCCACGGCGGTTCAGTTCATCAAAAAAGTGATTTTCCAGTTTGGCTTTCCACACAGTATCATCACAGATAATGGTACCAATTTTTCCAAAGGTGCCATGAAGGAGTTCTGCGAATGGGAGCACATCCGGCTCGACGTTTCATCGGTGGCACACCCATAGTCCAATGGTCAAGCAGAAAGGGCTAATCAAGAGATCTTGAGAGGCATCAAGCCCCGGCTTATGGTTCCTTTGCAGAGAACACCGGGTTGTTGGGTAGAAGAGTTACCATCTGTGTTATGGAGCATCAATACTACACCCAACAGATCAACAGGATACACACTGTTCTTCATGGTTTACGGAGCGGAGGCGGTTCTCCCCAGTGATATCCGTCATGATTCACCCCGTGTGGCGGCTTATGTTGAAGAGAACAATGAGACAGCACGGCAAGACGCTTTGGACCTGTTGGATGAAGAACGTGACATAGCAGCCGCCCGCTCGGCGATTTACCAACAGGATCTTCGTCGTTATCACAGTCGCCGAGTCAGAACCAGAACCTTTCAGGAAGGAGATTTGGTGCTTCGGCTCATCCAAGATCAGACTGATATGCATAAGCTATCCCCACCTTGGGAGGGGCCTTTCGTGGTCAGCAAGAATCTGCACAACGGGTCATACTATCTGATCGATATTCGAGAGCATAAAGACTCACGTACATCAGAGGAGGATACCAACAGGCCGTGGAACATAGCTCATCTTCGGCCTTACTATACCTGAGCCATTGGCTCTACTTATGTACATATTACGACGATGTATATATTATGATTAAATATAATAAACCGGAACCTCAGCTAAAGCGGGGTATCTGTTCTTTTACATCATGTGTGGTTACACGGAGTTGTTCTAAAGCAGCCTCCGGTTTACCCCTTGTGCTAGCTTTTCAAAAGCATCATGTTATATCACTTGGGGGCTTGGTCGTGTCCGAACCAATGCAATACCTCTTGATAGGCGAGAGCCACCAGATCACTTGGGGACTTGGTCACGTCTGAACTAGTCATACCTCTTGATCGGCCTAAGGCCACAGAATCACTTGGGGGCTTGGTCGAACCCGAACCATTGCCATGCCACTTGATCGGCATAAATGCCACGGTTTCATTTGGGGACCTGGCTGACTTGAACCATAGCTACACCTATCGGGGGCTTGGTCATGTTCGACCATGGTAATGCCATCTGATCAGCTCAAATAAGCCTCTTTTTGCAAACGGTTTTGTCATTGCCTTTGCTTCACACTTTTCTTTGAAAGATATTTCTTTCTTTTTATTGTGTTTTTTAAACCGACAAAATTTTAAACCGGTTCAAACGATCAATTGACGTAACACGGTCCATCTTAATCCGGAGACTATTTGCTCGATTTGATTTTTTGTTAACATCCTATTACGGAGTAACATGGTGTTTATTATAACCCGGCACGGTTTACATGGCAAACCGGCATCATATATATACAGGAGCTGCTATCTCCTCAAACAGTGTGGGTTTATAAAACTCCGCTTCAAGATTGGCCAAGCCAACTTCACGTCCAACGATGGCAGGTATTATGTATCTCAAAATTTGGTCATATACTTCAAAATTTCGGATGTTTTGATTTCATATATGCAGACATCATATTCCGCCTGACGGTACAACCATGGTGGCACTTTAAGATTTTTATTGCAGAAAGTACTTTGGAAAGTTCATCACCCAAAGCAGGAGCAAGTTGCAGTAATTATGCACGAAGGCATATCAGCATCAAAAGTATCAGCTAGCCTATTACAAGGCAACATGGTGCCCACAATAAGATCATTGTTTCTTGCAAGGGAGAAGCAGTTTTAAACCGGCTTCCGGTTCAAGCTTGGTCACCAGCCCGGCCTGATGGTTGTGGGTCATCCCGCGCCGCTTCAGCTTCAGTTTCTCTACCCAGCGGCTGGAAATCAACAGTTGTCCAGTCGATTCCCATTAATGCTTGAAAGACAACTTCATCATGGATCAGCAAAGACGGGTCAATATCGGGAGCATAAGTATGCTTACGGATTGGAGGGATAAGATTTTCCGCTTCATGAATTGGTGCAGCTATTCGCTTGTTTTGGTTGTCATATTGGGCTTGATAATGAGACAAGTCTGCTTCTTCAGCCAATTGACAAGCTAGCGGACGCACCTCCTGGTTTATTGCTCGCAGATCCGCTTCACTAAACTCTGACCCGTCTTCCTTCAACCTGGGATAGCCCTGAGGCACTTCAATAGGATCAAAATCCGGCACCCAAGCTTTTGCCCGGATTAAGGCAATGATCGCACCGGTTCGAGCAGCAGATTTCTTCAGCTCTTCAACCTGGGCAGGAAGCACCGATAGTTTCATCAGAGTGTCCTGAATCAAAGTGGGCGCCGGCTTGTTGTGGGATGCAGTACAGATGATCCGCTGTGCACCAGTGTACAGTTGTTCGATCAACGTGTAGGCGGCTTTCAATTTTTTCCGCACATCTGACCCCAAGTGACCAATGTGTGTCCCTGAAATATCACCAAGGGTTAACAAACCGGTAGCTCTGTAAGACGGCAGAATCAATTCAAATATCAAACCGGCTTACCAAAGATAGCAGCGGTCATGGCATGCACGTGCCGCTTTATGCTGGTTAGTTCATCCACTACCGGTTTTAGTGCAGCCTCGGTGTCTTCTGCTCGTTTGGTTAAAGCGGATTTTTCAGTAGCCCAATCCGCCCCCTCCTTCTTGAAATCCTTCTTAAGCTGTTCCATGACGCTTAAGGCGCTGGTCAATTCCTCTTTTTCTTTTGAGGTTTCAGTCTGTTGGGACTTCAGATTTTCTTGAAGATCGGCGATTTGGGTCTCTTTTGTCTTCAGCTCAGCCTGCATACAGATGGTTATATGATTTAGTAAGCAGTGCAAGAATTGAAGCACCAACCACATAACAAGTTATGCACTTGGTGCTTGGGGGCTAATGCCTATTTGATCTTCATCTTTCAATTGATTACAAAGTCCCAAGCTCAATACAAGTATTCAACTTGGCACTTGGGGGCTAATGGCTATTTGTTCAAAAAAGTTCTGATGCGGAGATATTACTTACTTAAGTCCCGGTTTAACTACACTAAGTTAAACCGGCCCTTGGGGGCTACATCGGCAAATTTCGAGGCATTAAGATTGATATTAGTAAGTCCCGGTTTGAAAGAAGATTACAAACCGGCCCTTGGGGGCTAGGAGAGTCTGCAAGAATTGAAGCATACAAGCAGGAAAGAGCATATGGAAGTTACCTCATATTTATCTTTCATCATGTTAACCAGACCGACTTTATAGTCACGACTGGTATACAGCCGGTTCAGATAGCCGGAATGGATGTCTTGGGCGTTCAGAGCAGCGTAAGTCACCAGATCAACATTCCACTTGCCTTTGCCAAAGGCAGCAAATTCTTCCTTGGCAGTATGTTTAGACAAAGCGACAGGATTGCCTGGCTCTGTGCGACCAATGCCAGTAATGACAACCTCATCATCCTTGGAATCACCGGTTTGAACTAGGGCCGTTGGCTTATCAGTAGGCTTTGTTGGATTGGTGGATTTCTCAATCCGGATGGGGCTTGTAGGCTGGTTGACAGGACTTGAGGTATCAAGAGGCCTCTCTTCAGCAATAAGATCGTCATCTCGCTGTGGTGGATCATTGGGTATGTCTTCAGGAATAGCCGCTTCAAGATCTGGTGTTTTGCCCGGTTCAGGGACGGCATCCTCCTCGGCCGCTTTATCCAGGCGAGCCTTCTTGCTCGGCCTAGGCTTGGCCCTGAAAGGAATAACAAAGTCAAATACAGCATATGTTCCAAGGTGATGTACCGGAAATATTAAGATAAGTATGTCTTACCCAAGCACCGTTTTGAGCGATGGCAGCTGAGTGGCCGATGACTCGCCAGAGGATGAGTGGGAAGTAACCTGATAATCGGAGTCAGATGGATTAAGAGGTTGAAGAAAACAGCCCGCTTTACGACAAGCACTGACAAGCAAATTAGAGACCTCTGAACGGCGTTTCTGAACCGGACTGTTCGGTAAACCGGTGGAGGTAACTACCTGGCCGCTGTGCCGGGTTGTGCAGCGAGCTTCGTGTTGTTGGGTCTTCATAGTAATTTGGGATCCAAGTAAGCGAGAGGATGAGAAAATTTAACTTTCCGGTTTTCCTGACGGATTTTTAGTGAAGGCAAAGGTTCTGAATCGGAAGAGAGAATAATTACCTCTGCAGCATCAGCATGGCTGGCTTCGGCATCATCCTGACAAATATCACCATCAATAAGACGCATGAAAAATAAGCCAAGTGAGTCAAGCCCTACCTCAAGATCCGGATTATCCACATCATCATCAGGGGCCGGATTAGAGGATGCAGTGGTTCTTTTCCTGTGGGCAGTCTTCTTCACAGCTTTAGTCTTTTGCCGGGTTGATCTTTCCGGTTTGTCTGGTTTTTCTGGTTTCTCCTGCGGAGTTTCTTGCTCCAAAACGGATCATTGCCCTGGTTACACAGACACTGATATTAAACAATGACCAGACATATCAATAATAGGCTCAGCAAAAGGAAAAATCAAACTCTTACAGCTGGCAGTTTTTGGTGGCACAGAAGGGAAGCAGGCCGGTTTTAGCACAGATGTGTTCCGGTTCATTCAGCATCTTATTCACAGCTTCTGTGATTTCTTCGTCGGTGAGCTGGATGTTAGCATGTCGCAGTGGGTCATCAACACTGACAGTATACTCGCACATCAAACCGGAGCGCTGACTAAGGGGCAGTATGCTCCATGATATCCAACAGCGAGCGAGATCCACCCCTGTTAAACCGTTGGCCATGAAGGCTCTGAGCTTGGACAGTTGAGGAGCGTATTTGCTTCTCTCCTTAGCAGTCAACCTTTGCGGAAAGGGGTGTGTATTGCTAAGCCGCTCCGGATGAAAGCCAGGCAAAGGATTTTCACCAGCAGGGGAGGTGTCTTTGCAATAGAACCATGTTTGATTCCACTCTTTGGGGTGGCTATGCAGCTTGGCATGAGGGTATGTGACCTCTTTCCTTTTCTGAATCGCCACACCGCCCAATTCCGTATTGGAACCATCAGAAAACTCAGTACGGTGGTTTAGTTGGAAATAGTCTCTAAACAACTCCACTGTGGGCTCCTTTTGAAAGAACGCCTCGCAGAGTACTTGGAAGTGACACATGTTTGTAACAGAATTGGGACCAGTGTCTTGTGGGTGGAGTTGAAAATCGGCTAAAACAGCCCGGTAAAATTTAGAACCGGGCGGCTTAAAGCCCCGGGCTAAGTGATCTACGAAAACGACGACCTCTCCTTCTTGAGGTGTGGGAGGGCATTCTTTGCCAGGATCCCTCCAATGGATGGTATCTTTGCTGCCTAAGGCGCCGATCAGGACTAAATCGTCCAGTTGAGCCTCTGTGACGCGAGAAGGAACCCAGTTGCACTCATATACTTGCTTGGCCATGATGAAATGTACAAGGAAGATGATCCCGGTTCAAAAATGCATTGATTAAGGTACATTGGTATGTGCAATGTTAAACCGGAGATAGATCTATCTAAACCAGAGTTTTATGAAGCAACAACATCTGGCGGTTCAACAAGGGGACTAATGGTATATACCGGTTTGGCAATTTTTTCTACAAAGTTAAACCTCCTGGTCTAAACATTGAAGTAGATGAGTAAGTTTACAGAAACAGATTTCATAAGACTTCTCTGCAGCGACGAATCTGAAGCAAGTTCAGAAAATAAGGAAAATATTCAAGGTTCAAAAAAGAACAGTACTGAATCAATGGGCAGAGATACATATAGATCTATGGTCTTGAGGCATGAAACTGAAGGCGGATGCTAAAAACTACCGCTACACAGAGTAAGGATTCACAGATGCATCTAGGAGTTATTGTATGAACACGAAACAGGCGATGAACACTAGAAGAACATGAAACCCTAGAGCAGATCTGTGTTGAAAAGAATAGAAGACTTACTGGAGATGAGAAAGACGCGGAAGGTTGCCGCGGTGCTCTGGTGCGCCCAGGTTGATGCAGCGACCAAGGTTGATGCAGAGGTTGACGGTGGCGGCGGAGCTCCGAAGCTGGGCGACGCGAGGAAGATGAAGCACAAGGGCACGGAGGGGAAAAAGAAATGACCCTTCGGTCCTATTTATAAGGCAAGGGACAGGAGTCAGGCGCGAAAATCAAGGGACCGTGGGTTTGGAAACGAAGATGTCGCCTTAATTGTCGCAGACCTATTAAGGTCCTTTATAACAGGTGATGTCACGCCGGTTTACAACGACCAGAGAAGATGACATCACGGCGGTTCAACAAACTACAAGAAGATATTGAAGATAAAGATTTTTGCTAAAGGATTGACATGAACATGTTCAAATCAATCTGGGGCCTAATGTTGGGGATATTACTACTGGGCATAAACCGGCCTATCTGGGCCGGGTTAACTTCGTCAGTAGTTAAGTATGTTAAAAGGCAGATGAGGGCTCAAGGCCCATGGTCGGTTCAAGGCCTGTAGCCGTAAACCGGCATTGGTATTTAACTTGTATTGTAAGTTAGGAATAAGTAGAGACCAAACCGGACACATCTATGAGCCGGTATTGGGACTCTGTGAACCGACGGGCGTCACCCGTGTATATAAGGGGACGACCCGGCAGCGGTTCAAGGACAACAGACAACAACTCGAGACATAGGCGAAGCTTGTTTGCTCCCTAGTCATCGAAACCCCATCAATTCCATCACAACTAGACGTAGGCTTTTACCTTCATTGAAGGGGCCGAACTAGTATAAACTCTTGCGTCCCTATGTCCGCGTTAACCCCTTCAAGCTAACCCGTCGCGATGGCTCCACGACTAAGTCCTTTCTACAACTAAGTCCTTTCTCTAGGACATCTGCCATGACAAAACCATGGCACCAGGCATAAGGCCGAGCCTTCCACCCTTTACCAAGTATATAGATGCATTAATTAAATAAGAGATATTGTGATATCCCAACATATCCATGTCCCAACATGGAACAAACTTCAGCTTCACCTGCAACTAGCAACGCTATAAAAGGGGCTGAGCAAAAGCGATAACATAGCCAAACAACGGTTTGCTAGGAAGGTGGGTTAGAGGCTTGACATGGAAATATGGGAGGCATGATATAGCAAGTGGTAGGTAGCGCGGCATAGCGATAGAACGAACAACTAGCAAGCAAAGATAGAAGTGATTTCGAGGGCATGGTCATCTTGCCTGAAATCCCGCAAGGAAGAAGAACGAGTCCATGAAGGAGACAAACGGACGTAGTTGAACGGATCCTCACAACTCTGGAACGAAACCGAAGCTAGCGAGAGAAGCAACCCGGAAAGAAGCAAGCAACATAGTAAAACAACCATCACATAAACATGGCATGATGCAGAACCAAGTATGATGCATGTCCGGTTTAATGAGGCATGGCATGGCAAAGTGCACAAACAAAACTACATGTTAAGTGGGGCTCAATATGCAACGGGATGAATATTGACAAAACACCACATCAATTATTTAGTTCTCTCTCGTTTATGTACCCAACAATATTAAATGTTGTTAAACATGTCAAGAGGTGAAGCATAAGTAAACTACACATTTTAGGCAAGTTTAAATGAGGCCGGATACGCCAAACAACAATTCTGGTATCCTCATGTGCATTAGCAATTTAATGCAACAACAATTTTAAACATATTAAATGTTATTATCATGATGCATATGACATGATGCAATGCACATGATGACATGATGAAATGCAACATGCAAGCAAATGACATGACAACATCGGCGAATAACTGGAAGACACCTGGCACATCGGTCTCGGGGCATCACATTCCTAGTCTGATCGGAGGGTCCCGAGATGGAGGATTGTCTCTGCAGATCGTGAGCTTGTCATGGGCTAAGTGAGGACACCCCTGCAGGGTTTAAACTTTCGAGAGCCGTGCCCGCGGTTATGTGGCAGATGGGAATTTTTTAATATCCGGTTGTAGAGAACTTGACACCAGATTCGAATTAAAATACACCAACCGCGTGCATAACCATGATGGTCTCTTTTCGAGTGGGTCGAGAAGAGAATACGGTGAAGTTATGTTTGGACGTAAGTAGTTCAGGATCACTTCTTGATCATTACTAGGTTGCGACCGTTTGTGTAGTTTCTCATCTTATACTTGTACTCGTAAGTTAGCCACCATATAGTGCTTGCTGCAACCTCACCACTTATCCTTTCCATACCAATTAAGATTTGCTAGTAGTGATACCCATGGTAATGGGATTGCTGAGTCCTCGTGGCTCACAGATTACTACAACAACAGTTGCAGGTACAGGTAAAGCAATGCTCTCATGTGAGAGCGATGCTTGATTGTTTGGAGTTCTTCTTCCGCTTCTTCTTCAATCAAGGGAATAGGTTCCGGGTCGGGAGCCTAGGATTAGTAGGGTGGATGTCGTTCTTCTTTTTCGTTTGATTTCATCCATAGTTGGATCCTGCTCTTCTGTATGATGATTGCTATGTATTGATGAACTGTTGTATTGATGTTGTAGCTCATGGCAAGTGTAAGCCTTTGTCTTGTATTCTCATCTATTCAGTACATGGTATGTTGAAATGATATCCACCTTGCTAAGCGCTCGAAATGCGGCTCTGCCCCAACATGAATTCATCACGTGATTGGGATAGAATCGCATCTTGGGCGCTACACGCACCCCCTCTTCGCCCTATAAATTCCCAAATATTCCAAAAACCCTCGGGGTTAACCCTAGATCAGAAGTTCCGTCGCCGCAAGGCTCTGTAGCCACCGAAAACCAATCTAGACCCTGTTCCGGCACCCTGCCGGAGGGGGAATCATCTCTGGTGGCCATCTTCATCAGCCCGGCGGCCACCACGATGAGGAGGGAGTAGTCCACCCTCGGGGCTGAGGGTGTCTACCAGCAGCTATGTGTTTAATCTCTCTCTCTCTCTTGTGTTCTTGAGATGTCATGATCTTGATGTATCGTGGGCTTTGTTAATATAGTCTTATCATATGGTGTTTTCCCCTCTCTATCTTGTGATGAATTGAGTTTTTCCCTTTGAGATTTCGTTGTTATCGGATTGAATACTTTTATGGATTTGAGAGAACTTGATATATGTCTTGCATATGAATACTCGTGGTGACAATGGGGTATCATATTGATACACTTGATATGTGTTTTGGCACTCAACTTACGGATTCCCGCGGTGACATTGGGCTAATCTATGCATTGGGGTTGATGCACATTCTCGTCTTTTGTTTCTCCGGTAGAAATCTTGGGGCACTTTTTGAAGTTGTGTTGGATTGAGTATTATGAATCTGAAATTATTTGGTGTTATTTTAGTACGAACTCTTGGATAGGTCGATCGGAAAGAATAGCTTCGAGGTGGTTTCGTACCCTACAAATGATTTCTTTGTATGTTCTCCGCTAGATAGGAACTTTGGAGTGATTCTTCGTTGCACGTTGAGGGGTGGTTATATGATCCAATTATATTAGCATTGTTGAGAGATTGCACTAGCGAAAGTATGGACCCTAGGCCTCATTTTCAATCATTGAAATATCATTTGTGCTCACTTTTATCATTTGCTACCTTGCTGCTTTTTTATTTTGAGATTATAAAAATATATTTCTACCATCAATATTACACTTTTATAACCATATCTTCGCCGAACTAGTGCACCTATACAAATTACCATTGTATTGGGTGTGCTGAGGACACAAGAGATTTCTTGTATTTGGTTGCAGGGTTGCTTGAGAGAGACCATCTTCATCCTACGCCTCCCACGGATTGATAAACCTTAGGTCATCCACTTGAGGGGAAATTGCTACTGTCCTACAAAACTTTGCACTTGGAGGCCCAACACGTGTCTACAAGAATAAAGTTGCATAGTAGACATCACTCAGCAGGTGCCAACACCGTCGGGTCATTATTCTAACCCTCTGGATAACATGATTGTTGCGATGTCATGGCTGGCGGCTCTCCCGGTGCAAGGCGAGTCTCTCGCGGCGGTTGAGGCATGGAAAGTCATGGAGCTTCTTAAAATCGTGGTACCTCAGCAAGCGTCGTACTCATATAGCCGTGAGCGGATTCACTCAACCCCACGCCATAGCAGAAGTTATAGTCGGTGCATTGAGTCACCAGTGGTTTTCGAGCAGTGAGCGGCAGCGTAACCAGCCCCGTGGGCATGACCCGCCACACATTGATAACAATACTCAGGCTTTGGTTGATCAGGGCAGGGCATGTCGGGAGGCTGAGCTAGCGGCTCAGTTGGCGACTCATCAGCAACCTCAACATAACCCGTCAGTGTCCATAGAAGCTAGGATGACTTCTAGGATCGTGGGTGTGCCGTGTCTAGTAGTGACTTTGTGTAATTAGCGTTTGCCCAAGGATTTTAAGGGCCCCCGCAAGGTGCCCAATTACATGGTGGATCAAACCCTAGAGGCTTGGATTGAGAGCTATGAACTGGCCATGGAGATATTGGACGTGAATGACGCCATGTGCGCTAAGTACTTCACCATGATGTTGGATGGGCCGGTTCGCACCTGGCTAAAAGGATTGCCCCTAACTCCATCAGATCATGTGCCGAATTGAAGAGGCTCTTTATTCAGAATTTCAAGGACACGTGCAAGTAGCCTACATCGATTCTTGATTTAGACACTTGTATCCAGTGGGAGGACGAGTCGACTGCCTTTTGGGTACGCCGGTGTAACGCCCTCGATGCGGCTATATCTCCTACGTGTCGAAGCACGACTTAGAGGCATAACCGCATTGAAAGCTATGTCGCAACTAAGGTAATCTTCACAACAACCCATGTAAATAGATAAAAGGGGAAAGGATACATAGTTGGCTTACAATCACCACGTCACACAAATACATGAATAACATTACAATCATCCAATACACTCATGGTCCGACTATGGTACCAAAATAAATATCAACCCCCACATGCGACAAAGTCCCCGATTGCCCCAACTGGGCACCACTACTAATCATCTGGGAAAGACACATAGTAACGGCGGGAGTCTTCGTCGAACTCCCACTTGAGCTCGGTCATGTCATCTGGAACGGTATCATCGGTCCCTGCATCTGGTTTTGGAAGTAAATTGTGAGTCATGGGGACTCAACAATCTCACACCCTCGTGATCAAGACTATTTAAGCTCATAGGTAATACAAGGTATGATGTGGAGCTGCAGCAAGCGACTAGCATATAAGGTGGCTAACATACGCAAATGAGAGCGAGAAGAGAAGGCAAAAGCACGGACGAACAACTATGATCAAGAAGTGATCCTAGAACAACCTACATCAAGCATTACCCCAACACCGTGTTCACTTCCTGGGCTCCGCCGAGAAGAGACCATCACGGTTACACACGCGGTTGGTTCATTTTAATTAAGTTAAGTTTCAGGTTATCTACAACCGGACATTAACAAATTCCCATCTGCCCATAACTGTGGGCACGGCTTTCAAAAGTTCAAATCCCTGCAGGGGAGTCCCAACTTAGCCCATCACAAGCTCTCACGGCCAACGAAGGATATTCCTTCTCCCAAGATAAACCGATCAAACTCGGCATCCCGGTTACAAGACATCCTTGACAAAGGTAAAACAAGTCCAGCAAGACCACCCGCTGTGCCGACAAATCCCGATAGGAGCTGCACATATCTCGTTCTTAGGGCACACCAGATAAGCTAAGCGTACGGGAGCCAACGTAACCCAAGTTGCCAAGGGATGGCCCCGCACGGTGCTCTGGGTTGGACCAACACTTAGACAAACACTAGGCCGGGGGTTTAAAATAAAGATGACCCTTGAGTCCGCGAAACCCAAGGGAAAAAGGCTAGGTGGCGAATGGTAAAACCAAGGTCGGGCCTTGCTGGAGGAGTTTTATTCAAGGCGAACTGTCAAGGGGGTCCCATTATAACCCAACCGTGTAAGGAACGCAAAATCCGGGAACATAACACCGATATGACGGAAACTAGGGAGGCAAGAGTGGAACAAAACACCAGGCATAAGGCCCAGCCTTCCACCCTTTACCAAGTATATAGGTGCATTAAGATAAACAAGATAATATTGTGATATCCCGACAATAAACAATGTTCCAACAAGGAACGTCTCCAATCTTCACCTGCAACTAGCAACGCTATAAGAGGGGCTGAGCAAAGCGGTAACATAGCCAAACAACGGTTTGCTAGGACATGGTGGGTTAGAGGTTTGACATGGCAATTTGGGAGGCATGATAATCAAGTGGTAGGCATCGTAGCATAGGCATAGCAAAAGAGCGAGCATCTAGCAAGCAAAGATAGAAGTGATCTCAAGGGTATGGTCATCTTGCCTGCAAAGTTGTCAGAGTTGACTTGATCCTCGTAAGCGAACTTAACGGGCTCCTCGTTCACGAACTCGTCTGCTGGCTCTACCCAAACAAGAACAACAAGCAAACGGAACACAATCAACCACGTGCAATGCTCAAACAACATGATGCAAACATGGTATGATATGCGGGATGCGGTATGTGATGCATATGCAAGATTTGGCAAGGAATGATTGAACCTGGCCTCAACTTGGAAATCCAAGAGTGCCACTGGAATGGTGAGGTGATTTCGGTTGAAATAGATATAAAGATCACCGGAATCGGATGCACGGTTTGAAAATGGCAAGCAAAACAAATATGGCACTGGTCTGCGATAATCAGCAAGTAACCATCTAAATGCAATAAGATAAATATGATACAGCACTCAAACATGACAACCAAATACATGGAAGGGATCCACTCATGATGCTTGAAAAAAGATGAACACTAAGATACGGCTAATTCATCCACTAACAGGTTCAAACAAGCATGGCAAAAGAGCAAATGATAACAGGTTTCAGACTTGGTGAAATTAACACAAGTCTGGAATTTATCATCAGGAAGCACACTTTAGAGCATGAAAACTACATGCTACAGGAACTTAACATGGCAAATAAAGGCATGGCATGAAGCTACTCAAAGCACTTAACAAAAGTCCCTTAGTGACCTTGAGCCAAAAGGTATCAGAAAATACAATTGCAAGCATGTGAACTTGACAAAAACATAAACAGATTCAGACTTGGTGAAAAACTGGAGCATGCAAATCAGTCAACGAGTAGGCATGTTTACAAGCTCGATGCACTCACTACAGAGCATGGCATGACAAACTAAGCATACACCCATCAAGAAGACATGTCATAGGAGCTAGACATGGCAAGAACAACATCATAGCATGCACAGATCAATAGCAACATCCTCGGCAAAATCGCTAAACATGTCAACAATCTGCCAGGACTATTTTATAGCAAAAGTAGAGCTCGATTGACTCAAGCTAGGGTGCTCCATAATTGCAAACAAAGACATAGATGGAAATAGAACCACAATATTAACAAAACATCCTTACTGATCATCCTCAAAAGAGGCACGGATCACTAGGAAACAACATGAACATATGGCATAACAACAAAAACAGGACAAGGACTTAGTGAAATTCTAAGTCCCTGAAATCAGCATCAACGATTACGCTACTTTGCATGCTTGTGCTAGTCACCACAAATATCAAAAAAAAAATGCATGGCATACACCTCTGTAAAGATGACATGGAATTCTACAAAACACATGTAGAGCTCAGGATCATAGCATGCACACATAAATCATGGCAAAAATGACAAAAGGCCATTTGCTGAAACAGATCTGACAAATTCATCACATAGACCTCTTCCAACAGCATCTCGGGCATCAAGATGAGCTCAAATAAAAGTGATGTAATGAGATGAAATGATGTACTCATCGACGCACGCATCGGAGCTACGGATGCAGAGTTATGGCATGGTAAAGTATGCAAATTACCTAGGGTTTGGGGGAAAAAGTCAACCGTCTCAAGATCCAGATCTGGTCGGGCGCGTATCCCGAGGTTCACCGGAGCACACTGTAGCAGTGCATGTCGCTCGAGGTTCATCGGAGGTTGGAGTCGCCGGAGATGGAGGTTGCCGCGGGGAGGAGAGGCCCGGCGGCGCCGGCGTTGAGCGGGGCCGGCACCGGGCGCGGCGCCGGCGCGGCGAGGTGGCCGCGGACGCGGCGGCCGGTCGGCGGCGAGGGCGGCGGCCGGTCGGCGTCGGGTGGTGTCGGTCGCCGGCGATGATGGCGTGCGGCAGCGCGGCGGAGGGAGCGGCGCCGGGCGGAGGGAAGAAGCGGGCGCGGGCGGCGGAGCTCCTTCGGGCCGCGGGGGCCTTCCTCAGGCCCCCAGTTGGCTGGGTGCGGCGGCACGGGGCGTGTCCGGCGGGAGCAGACACGTCCGGCGGCGGAGGAGACGAAATTTTAGGGTTAGGGTGGTTTTGGATCCAGAATTTTCGGGAGGGGTCTATATATAGAGGTAGGAGGAGCTAGGAAGCTCCAAATGAGGTGCGGTTTGCGGCCACGCGATCGTGATCGAACGCTCTAGATGATGGAGATGGTTTAAGTGAGTTTTGGGCCACTTTGGAAGGGTTTTGGGCTGCAACACACACGAGGCCTTCTTGGTCCCTCGGTTAACCGTTGGAGTATCAAACAAAGTCCAAATGGTACGAAACTTGACAGGCGGTCTACCGGTATTAAACCAAGGCCGCATGACAAGTCTCGGTCCAATCCGGAAATGTTTAACCCCCCACAAACGAAAAGAGGTAGAAAGGATCACCGGAGGACATAGGAGCGCCGGAATGCACAACGGACAACGAGGAAAATGCTCGGATGCATGAGACGAACACGTATGCAAATGCAATCAGCATGATGACGTTATATGAGATGCATGACAAAGACAACAACACATGAAGACAAAAACCCGACAATGAGGAAATAAAATAACTTAGGCCGGAAACGGCAAGAGTTGTAGTACAGATAAGGTAAATTACATCTGGGGTGTTACAACACTCCACCACTACGAAAGGATCTCGTCCCGAGATCTAGGACTGGAAAAACGCCGGGTACTCAGAACGAAGGTGATCCTCGCATTCCCAGGTGGCTTCACGGTCGGAATGGTGTGACCACTTGACTTTGAGGAATTTGATTGACTTGTTGCGAGTCTTGCGCTCAGTCTCTTCAAGATAGCAACGGGGTGCTCACGATAAGAAAGGTCTTCTTGGAGATCAATGTCCTCGAAGTTGACGGTGAGTTCAGGGGTCTTGAAGCACTTGCGGAGCTGAGAGACATGAAACACGTCATGCACATTTGCAAAGTTGGAGGGAAGCTCGAGTTGATAGGCGAGATCGCCTCTCTTGTTGACGATCTTGAAAGGACCCACGTGTCTAGGGGCAAGCTTCCCTTTGATACCGAAGCGACGAGTACCTTTCATTGGAGAGACGCGGAGGTAAACATGGTCTCCGATCTCAAAAGCCAAATCACGGTGCTTACTATCATAGTAGCTCTTCTAGCGCGATTGCGCTGCTTTGAGGTTATCACGAATGACTTTGCACATCTCTTCTGCCTTTGTGATCAAGTCATTGCCAAGAAGTTGATGTTCACCAGTCTCTGACCAGTTAAGAGGAGTATGGCACTTCCTGCCATAGAGAATTTCAAATGGGGCCTTGCCCGAACTCGCTTGAAAGCTGTTGTTGTAGGAAAACTCGGCATATGGAAGACAATCTTCCACTTCATACCAAAAGAGATAACGCAAGCCCTGAGCATATCTTCAAGAATCTGATTGACACGCTCGAGTTGGCCGCTAGTTTGGGGATGAAAAGCTGTGCTGAAACAAATGTTGGTGCCCATGGCCTTCTGAAAAGAATCCCAAAACTTGGAGGTGAAGATGCTGCCACGATCTGAAGATATCAACTGTGGAATGCCGTGCAGAGAGACAATCTGAGAGGTATAAAGCTCCGCCAATTGAGCTGAAGTGATAGACTCTTTGATAGGCAGAAAGTGAGAGTTTGTCGATGACAACGAAGATAGCATCATTGCCACGCTTGGACTTTGGAAATCCAGTCACGAAGTCCATCTCAATGTGGTCAAACTTCCATTCTAGAATGGCAAGAGGTTAGAGGAGACCAGCTGGTCGTTGGTGTTCTGCCTTCACTCTTATGCAGACATCACATTCATTCATGAACTGAGCAATCTCAAGCTTCATTCTAGTCCACCAATACGCCTGCTTCAGGTCCTGGTACATCTTTGTACTTCCAGGGTGGATGGAGAGGACTGAATTGTGAGCCTCGTTCATAATGACTTTACGAAGGTCAGCTTTAGGCACAACAATGCGATCCTCAAAGAAGAGACTATCCTTGTCATCAAGGCGATAGCACTTGTACTTGGATTGACTCTTGGCAATCCCAATCTTCACCTTCTTCACCATAGCATCAAGAAGTTGAGCCTCGCGAATCTGATCTTACAAAGTAGGAGAGACTTGGAGGTTGGTGAGGAAACCTTGAGGAACAACTTGCAGATTGAGTTTGCGGAAAGCTTCACAAAGCTCGGGTTGGTAAGGCTTGAGAATCAGACTATTGCAATAAGCCTTCCTGCTCAATGCGTCAGCAATTACATTGGCCTTGCCTGGAGTATATTCGATGCTCGGATTATACTCTTGAATCATTTCGACCCAACGAGTCTGCCTGAGGTTGAGATTAGGCTGAGTGAAGATGTACTTGAGACTCTTGTGGTTAGTGAATATATCCACTTTCCTTCCCAATAAGAGATGTCTCCAAGTCAAAAGAGCATGCACAACTGCCGCCAACTCGAGGTCATGAGTGGGGTAGTTCTTCTCGTTGGGCTTCAACTGGCGGGAGGTATAGGCCACAACTTTATTCTCTTGCATCAACACTTCACCAAGACCTTGAAGAGAGGCATCACAGAAGACCTCGAACGGTTTGGATTCATCAGGAGGAGTCAGAACTAGAGCAGTGATTAATTTCTCTTTTAGGGTGTTGAAAGCGATGTCACATTCAGGAGACCAAACGTACTTGACGTGCTTCTGGAGAAGGTTTGAAAGAGGCTTTGCGATCTTTGAAAAGTTCTCAACAAACCTTCCACAATAGCTTGCGAGACCAATTAAGCTGAGGAGTTGCTTCACGTTCTGAGGTGGTTCCCAATTCACAATTGCAGACACCTTCTCAGGATTCACGGCAATGCCCTTGGCAGAGATGATATGCCCAAGGTAGAGAACTTCATCGAGCCAAAAGTCGCACTTTGAAAACTTGGCATAGAACTGATGTTCTCTGAGCTTATCTAGCACCAAACGCAAGTGCTTGGCATGATCTTCCTTGTTCTTGGAAAAGACCAAAATTTCATCGAGGTAGACCAAGACGAAGTCATTTGTGTAGGGGTTGAAGATGAAGTTCATCATGCGAGAGAATGTCGGAGGAGCGTTGACGAGACCAAAAGACATGACAGTGTATTCATATGAACCATAGCTTGTTCTGAATGCTGTCTTGGGGATATCTTGCTCGCGAATTCGAATCTGGTGATAGCCCATACGGATATCAAGCTTGGAGAATACTTGAGCACCTTTGAGTTGTTCAAACAGCTCGTTGATGTTGGGAAGTGGGTACTTGTTCTTTATAGTCTTCTTGTTCAATGGACGGTAGTCAACACAAAGTCGGTCTGTTCCATCCTTCTTCTTCACAAAAAGAACTCCACAACCCCACGGAGAAGAACTAGGTCGGATGAGACCCATACGCTCTTGAATATCAAGTTGCTTCTTCATCTCCTTCAACTCTTCAGGTCCAAGCTTGTAAGGACGTTTGCAAACAGGTTCCATATCAGGCTCAAGATCGATAACGAATTCAACTGGCCGGTGCCGAGGCATTACTGGAAGCTCTTCTAGAAAGACATCTTGATATTCGCAAACGACTAGAATTTGAGAGATGGCATCCAGTTCACCCTTCTCATTGAGAGAAAATAGATGGATGGTATCGTCATTAGCGGCAAAGACAATTACATCCTCAGACGAATGAGTCAATTGAATCTTCCTGGCAGCACAATCAAGTTGAGCCTTGTGCTTAGAAAGCCAGTCCATTCCCAGAATAAGATCAATATCCGAGTTACCAAGGACCATTGGAGAAGCCAGAAACTTGAAGTCACCCATCATGATAGAAACATTCGGGACTATTGAAGTAGCCCTCATAGACTTAGCCGGAGAAACCACTCCGATAGGTTTAACCAACATTTGCGAAACGAAGTCATGCTTAGAAAAAATGATCTTGACATGAAACAATGCGATGCACCAGTGTCAAAAAGAAATTTTGTAGGAGTAGAGTTTACTGGAAAGTTACCCATGATGACATCTGACGAGTCCTCTGCCTGAGCTGCATTCAACAAGTTGACCTTGGCGTGCTTGGGGTTATGCTTGACCACTGCGGTACTTGCAGATCTCACAGGAGGAGGAGGAGGGAGACGCCTCTGATTGAAGCATTTGTTGGCATAGTGACCCTTCTGTTGGCACTTGTTGCACGTGACCTCCGAGAGCAGACGGTGATACGGAGCACTTGATCTTGGAGCTTGAGACGAAGTCTTGTTCTGAAAGCCTTTGCTCTTCTGCTGATAAGGCTGATGGAACAGAGGAGGAGGAAGCCAATACTTCAACTGCTTAGCCACTTGAGTTGAGGAAGAAGGAGTTGCATCTCTGACGCGCTTCTTGGAAGCATCGCACTTCAGGTTGGCAGCCTCTTGCTTCATTGCCATGTTGTAAAACTCATCGTACTTCTTGGGCTCAAAGAGGACGAGAGCAAGCTGGAGTTCTTCTCTGAGACCACCCCTGAACTTGTATATCATTCTCTTCTCATCAGGGACGTCCTGCTTGGCGAAACGGGCGAGCTTTTGGAACATGATGTTGTACTGGTAAACAGACATAGTGCCTTGCTTCAGGTTGCGGAATTCCTCACGCTTGCTTTCAACAACACTCTGAGGAATATGATGAGCTTTGATGTCTTGACGGAATTCATCCCAGGTAATCGCACGGCCTCCTCTGGAATCTTTGTACTGCTGAAACCATTTTGCAGCTTGGTCTTTGAGTTGGAACGACGCGAACTTGACAAAGTCCTTAGGCCTGACGTTACTGCACTCGAAATGCTTGCATATGTCCACAAGCCAATCATCAGCGTCTATTGCCTCAACACAATTGCTGAAGGTCTTTGGCTGGTTAGCGAGGAACTGGCTGAGTGTAGTGAACTGATTCTGATTGTTGCCATGGCCCTGGTTCCCTTGGTTGCGCTCTTGAAGAAGTTGCATGATCAGCTGCGTGTTTGCATTGGTAGCGGCCATCACAGCTTGCCATGCCTCCGGAGGTGGAGGTGGTGGTGGCGGATCAGGATTCGGAGTCGTGCGCGTTGGAGGAGCCATCCTGAAGAGGTTGACATCCGTTAGCATCTTGACAGACAAATATTGAAGATGAATCAAACGGGTTGAAATTGCAACATAAAGTCTTCACATCCGAACAAAATGAACAAATGCATTCCAATTGAAATGGTCACATTTCCATAAATTGAGAAGCCACTTAGAATTGAGGTAGAAGAAAAACAACAAGGTATGGACAAGAATGAATACTTGGTGAGGATTACCCAATCCCAAACCAATATCCGCGGAAGAAGAACTAGAGCTACAAGAATTCCCACCTATGAAACTCCCGAACCTTTCCGGTTATGCAATCAGGTGTTGGGGATACAGGGGAAGCATAATATCTCACCCAAATCTAGCAAATCCTACATCCAGCTGTATCCATCATTCAACACATAACCGAGAAACCTTCGGAAATCGTCTACCTCAACCTTCGAAAAGAATCCGTTATACAAGTTATGGCAATACTCCCGAACTCCCGCCCTAGTACTAGGTGGCGTCGAGGTTATCTCACCAACAACTACATAAAAGAGATTTTCGATGTCGGCGAAACTCAGGTATTCCAGATCTCAACGATAAAATTGTGACGACAACACCTCGGAGCTCAACTCCCCGGGAAACTGCCACAACCCCTAAATGACAGGAGGCACCAAGAACAATGTTCTCGTCACAAATCGATCGGAACGATTCCAAGATACCCGCGTGATCCTAAAATATTTTTTAGTGAAATCTGAGAAGAGAAGAGTCAAAACTCTACGTCAGGATGCCTCACCAGAGCGATGAAGGGACTGGGGAGTAAAAAGAATTCCTAACTCTCCGATATATATAATCCTAAATGACTCAAATCATTTTTCTAGACTCAACAACGCCAACGATTCGATCAAGCAGGGGGCTCCTAAGGTCGGGGAAGGCTCTGATTACCAACTTGTAACGCCCTCGATGCGGCTATATCTCCTACGTGTCGAAGCACGACTTAGAGGCATAACCGCATTGAAAGCAATGTCGCAAGTAAGGTAATCTTCACAACAACCCATGTAAATAGATAAAGGGGAAAGGATACATAGTTAGCTTACACTCGCCACGTCACACAAATACATGAATAACATTACAATCATCCAATACACTCATGGTCTGACTACGGTACCAAAATAAAGATCAACCCCCACATGCGACAAAGTCCCCGATCGCCCAACTGGGCACCACTACTGATCATCTGGGAAAGACACATAGTAACGGCGAGAGTCTTCATCGAACTCCCACTTGAGCTCGGTCATGTCATCTGGAACGGTATCATCAGTCCCTGCATCTGGTTTTGGAAGTAAACTGTGAGTCACGGGGACTCAGCAATCTCACACCCTTGCAATCAAGACTATTTAAGCTCATAGGTAAGACAAGGTATGATGTGGACCTGCAGCAAGCGACTAGCATATATGGTGGCTAACATACGCAAATGAGAGCGAGAAGAGAAGGCAAAAGCACGGATGAACAACTATGATCAAGAAGTGATCCTAGAACAACCTACGTCAAGCATTACCCCAACACCGTGTTCACTTCCCGGACTCCGCCGAGAAGAGACCATCACGGTTACACACGCGGTTGGTTCATTTTAATTAAGTTAAGTTTCAGGTAATCTACAATCGGACATTAACAAATTCCCATCTGCCCATAACCGCGGGCACGGCTTTCAAAAGTTTAAATCCCTGCAGGGGAGTCCCAACTTAGCCCATCACAAGCTCTCACGGCCAACGAAGGATATTCCTTCTCCCAAGATAAACCGATCAGACTCGGCATCCCGGTTACAAGACATCCTTGACAAAGGTAAAACAAGTCCAGCAAGACCACCCGCTGTGCTGACAAATCCCGATAGGAGCTGCACATATCTCGTTCTTAGGGCACACCAGATAAGCTAAGCGTACGGGAGCCAACGTAACCCAAGTTGCCAAGGGATGGCCCCGCACGGTGCTCTGGGTTGGACCAACACTTAGACAAACACTAGGCTGGGGGTTTAAAATAAAGATGACCCTTGAGTCCGCGAAACCCAAGGGAAAAAGGCTAGGTGGCGAATGGTAAAACCAAGGTCGGGCCTTGCTGGAGGAGTTTTATTCAAGGCGAACTGTCAAGGGGGTCCCATTATAACCCAACCGTGTAAGGAACGCAAAATCCGGGAACATAACACCGATATGACGGAAACTAGGGAGGCAAGAGTGGAACAAAACACCAGGCATAAGGCCCAGCCTTCCACCCTTTACCAAGTATATAGGTGCATTAAGATAAACAAGATAATATTGTGATATCCCAACAATAGACAATGTTCCAACAAGGAACGATCTCCAATCTTCACCTGCAACTAGCAACGCTCAGGATCATAGCATGTACACATTAATCATGGCATGGCATTCTACAAAACACATGTAGAGCTCAGGATCATAGCATGTACACATAAATCATGGCAAAAATGACAAAAGGCCATTTACTGAAACAGATCTTACAAATTCATCACATAGCCCTCTTCCAACTGCATTTCGGGCATCAAGATGAGCTCAAATGAAAGTGATGAAATGAGATGAAATGATGTACTCGTCGAGACGAACAATTTGATATGCTACACGCACGAATCACAGCTATGGATGTAGAGTTATGGCATGGCAAAGTATGCAAATTAGCTAGGGTTTCAAGGGAAAAGTCAACCGTCTCAAGATCCAGATCTGGCCAGGCGCGGATCCCGAGGTTCACCGGAGCACACTATAGCAGTGCACGTCGCCCGAGGTTCGTCGGAGGTTGGAGTCGCCGGAGATGGAGGTTGCCACGGGGAGGAAACGCCGGGCGGCGCCGGCGTTGAGCGGGGCCGGCACCGGGCGCGATGCCGGCGCGGCGAGGTGGCCGCGGACGCGGCGGACGGTCGGTGTCGGGCGGTGGCCGGTCGCCGGCGATGATGTTGTGCGGCGGCGCGGTGGAGGGAGCGGCGTCGGGCGGAGGGAAGAAGCGGGCGCGGGCAGCGGAGCACCTTCGGGCCGCGGCGCGGGAGATGGCCGGCGTGCCACGTGGCGGCCCCCGGTTGGGTGGGCGCGGCGGCGCAGGGCGTGTCCGGCGGGAGCGGACACATCCGGTGGCGGAGGAGACGAAATTTTAGGGTTAGGGTGGTTTTGGATCCGGAATTTTCGGGAGGGGTCTATATATAGAGGTAGGAGGAGCTAGGAAGCTCCAAATGAGGTGCGGTTTGCGGCCACGCGATCATTATTGAATGCTCTAGATGATGGAGAGGGTTTAAGTGGGTTTTGGGCCACTTTGTAAGGGTGTTGCGCTGCAGCACACATGAGGCCTTCTCGGTCCCTCGGTTAACCGTTGGAGTATCAAACGAAGTCCAAATGGTACGAAACTTGACAGGCGGTCTACCGGTAGTAAACCAAGGCCGCATGACAAGTCTCGGTCCAATCCAGAAATGTTTAACCCCCACACACGAAAAGAGGTAGAAAGGACCACCGGAGGATATAGGAGCGCCGGAATGCAAAACGGACAACGGGGAAAATGCTCGGATGCATGAGACGAACACGTATGCAAATGCAATGCGCATGATGACATGATATGAGATGCATGACAAAGACAACAACACATGGAGACAAAAACCCGACAAGGGGAAATAAAATAACTTAGGCCGAAAACGGCAAGAGTTGGAGTACAGATAAGGTAAATTACATCCGGGGTGTTACAGCTGGATCTCGGCTATTATCCACTCATCGGAAAGCATCAACGCCGGTTCAGCCGTCCTGATTTTGGGGAAAAATTGTCGTTTCCTTCCCCTCAAATAGAAGCTAGGGTGGCTTAAGCGACATTGCAATGATATGGGAGAGCTCATGGCGTCTCTCATCAAATATGCCGACTCTGATAACACTAAAGACCCTGAGTCTGATGAAGAGAAGGCTGTCAAGGGGAAGAAGAATGGCAATGCAAAGGGATAGCAGCACAATACGACAGGCCAAGGTAATAACGATAAGCGCAAGCAAACTGACGACTGTTCAGACTTTCTGGCTAATACCAACACGCAGAATAATAATCAGCAATGCCTCGGTTTGGCGGGCCAAAGTTCAACCTTGAGGCAATAATGAATCAGCCTTTCCCAAAGCACGGTTCTCAGGACAAGCCGGACACTCATTTATGGAAAGATTGCTTCATTATGAGGGAGTATAGAAATTCCGGATTTTATCAAGACAATCATGCCCTATAGGGCGGGTCGGGATCTGGCTCTCACAGCCCCGGCTTTGGAGGTGGCGGCTTAAGCTCTGGATTTCAAGGACAAGGCAATCAAGGCGGTTTTAATCAGCAGCCCAGTCAAGGCAATCAGCAGCAGCAGTCCGGTTATCATAGTAACCTAAAGCATCCAAGTAGTGGCAAGTATCATGTTTTTACTACGAGTTTATGCAAGAGAGACCAGAAGGTTCATAAACGAGCGGTGAGCGCGGTTGAGCCGGCAGTCCCTCAATATTTGCGATGGTCAGAGCAGCCCATTGTATGGAGTCGTCAGGATCACCCGCCCTGGGTTGACATTCTGGGTCAGCTGGCTTTGGTGGTTGCTCCTCGGGTTGGAGGATACAAGTTCACGAAGGTGCTTATGGATGGGGGCAACAGTATCAATATCCTTTATTATGATACTTTTCGCCATATGAATTTGACTGACAAAGATCTTAAACCGTCTTCTACTATTTTCCATGGGGTGGTGCCTAGTAAGTCGGCATATCCGGTGGGTAAGATAGCCTTCGAAGTGGCGTTTGGCGATGAGCATGACTACAGGGCCGAAACATTGACTTTTGAGGTGGTCAAGATTAGGATCCCTTGTCACGCCTTATTCGGACGGCCGGCTTATGCCAAATTTATGGCATGGCCTTGTTATGTTTATCTGCAGCTTAAAATGCCAGGTCGTAAGGGTACTATCATGGTGCATGGTGATAGGAAGGTAGCTTTGGAGCGTGAATAGGGCGATGCTACCTATGCTGAGTCTGTTTGTGCAACAGAGGAGTCAAAGTTCTACAAAGACAATGTTGACCCAGCGGATATGACCCCCTTGAAGAAGCCAACCACAGAGCATGACCCCTTGTTGAAGTTTAAGTCGGCAAATGACACCAAGCAGGTCAACTTTGTTCCTGGCGATTCATCCAAACAGTTCAGTATCAGTGCCAACATGGATCCGAAATAGGAAAGCACGCTCATCGAGTTCATCCGTGAGAATCGGGACATCTTTGCATCGAAGCCTTCAGACATGCCAGGTGTACCGATGGAACTCGCTGAGCACACTCTCAATGTTGATCAAAAATTTAAACCGGTCAAACAATTCCTTTGTTGTTTTGATGAAGAGAGGCACAAGCCCATTGGTGAAGAAGTGGCCCAGCTCTTGGCGGCCGGGTTTATTATTGAAGTTTTTCATCCTGAATGGTTGGCTAATCCGGTGCTGGTACTTAAGAAAAATGGCACTTGGCGTATGTGTGTGGATTACACAGACCTTAACAAGGCATGTCCAGCTGATCATTTTGCTCTCCCTTGTATTGATCAGATCATTGATGCTACGGCGGGTTGTGAGCGTTTGAGTTTTTTGGATGCCTATTCTGGTTATCATCAGATCAAGATGGTATTTAATGACCAGGAGAAAACATCTTTCATCACTCCCTTTGGAGCCTTCTGCTATCTGCCTATGCCCTTTGGGCTCAAGAGTGCACAGGCGACTTATCAGCGGTGTGTTCAGAATTGCCTCCACGACCAGATTGGGCGCAATGTTCATGCCTATGTGGATGATATCATTGTGAAATCCAAGAAGAAGGAAACCTTGTTAGATGATTTGAAGGAGACCTTTGACAATCTTCGGGTCTATAAGATGATGCTTAACCCGGCCAAATGTGTCTTTGGTGTGCCAGCAGGCAAGCTCTTGGGTTTTTTGGTTTCTGAGAGAGGTATTGAGGCTAACCCGGAGAAAATCAAGGCTATTACTTCTTTGGCTAAACTAACATGTATCAACGACGTCCAGCGTTTGGCAGGTCGTATTGTGGTTTTAAGCCGGTTTATAAGCTGCCTGGGTGAAAAAGGATGTCCCTCTATACCAGATGATGAAGAAAACAGATCACTTTGTCTAGAGTGATGCTGCCAATCAGGCATTTGAGGCGCTGAAAAAGCAGTTGACTGAGCCGCCGATTCTTGTAGCTCCTATTGATAAGGAGCCCTTGCTTTTGTATGTGGCTGCTAACAGCAGAGCCGTCAGCGTAGCGGTTGTCATGGAAAGGAAGGAATCAGGCAAGGAATATCCGGTTCAAAGGTCGGTTTACTATGTTAGTGAGGTATTAATTGAATCTAAGCAAAGGTACCCACATTGGTAGAAGCTAGTTTATGGAGGATCTGTGGCTAGTCGTAAGTTGAAGCAGTATTTCCTTAGTCATCCCATCACTGTGGTTAGTTCTGCTCCTCTAGGGGATATTATTCAAAATAGAGAAGCTACAGGCCGAGTGGCCAAGTAGGCCATTGAGCTTGGACCCCATGGTTTGAAGTATATGCCTTGGACAGCTATCAAGTCTCAAGCACTTGTGGATTTTATCAATGATTGGACGGAGTTGCAGATGCCTGAGGATAAGCCTGATAATACATATTATACTATTCATTTTGATGGATCCAGGCAGTTGGAAGGCTCGGGGGATGGAGTTATTTTGACTTCCCCACGAGGTGATAAGTTTTGTTATGTCTAAGGCTGATGTTTCCTTACACTAACAATGCAGCTGAATATGAGGCATTACTCCATGGTCTTCGGATGGCCAAAGAGATGAACCTGAGCCGAGTCAGGTGTTTTGATGATTCAGATTTGGTGGCTCAGCAAGATTCGGGGACTTGGGATTCCAAGGACCCACTCATGGTGGCCGGGGTCTCAAGGGTTATCAAGTGGAACATGTTGATCGCAGGAAAAATGAGGCAGCTAGGGTCTCAACGTAAGCCAGTACCACCTAATGTCTTTCTTGATATTCTGCATAATCCTTCAGTTAAATTACCTACGGAGGAGGATCTTGCTATCCCTGACTCAGAGGCACAGTTGGTGGCGGCTCTTCATGCTATTCCTGATTGGATAGTTCTGTATTTGGCTTATATGACCCGAGGTGAGTTGCCTGAGGATGAAACTTTGGCCAGGAAAATAGCCTGGCGGTCTAAGTCAATGACCATTGTCAATCGCGAGTTACACCCATGCAGTGTCACAGGGGTGTTTCAGCGTGGTATTTCTCTTGAGGAGGGCCGTGAGATTCTAAGAGAGATTCATGAAGGAGATTGTGTCCATCATGTCGGCTCTAAGTCTCTCGTGGCTAAGGCTTTTTGTCATGGGTTCTATTGGCTGACGGCTCATGCTTATGCGGAGGATCTGGTTAGCAAGTGCGACGGCTGTCAGAAATTTTCCAGACGAGCTCATGTGCCGGCTCAAGAATTGAGGATGATTCCAATCAATTGGTCATTTGCAGTCTGGGGGCTGGATATGGCGGGACCTTTTAAGAGGTCCAAGGACAAAAAGACCCACCTCTTGGCGACGGTTGATAAATTTACAAAGTGGGTTCAAGCAGAGCTGGTCAGCAAGTGTGATGTGGCAACGGTGGTTCAATTGATCAAAAAGGTGATTTTCTGTTTTGGATACCCTTATAGCATCATAACTGATAATGGTACTAATCTGTCCAAGGGTGCTATGAAAGAATTCTATCAACGGGAGCATATTCGTCTTGACATTTCATAAGTGGCTCACCCCCAGTCTAGTGGTCAAGCTGAGCCAATCAAGAAATCTTGAGAGGCATAAAGCCTCGGCTCATGGTCCCTTTGCAGAGGATGTCAGTTTGAGGAGCTACCCTCGGTGCTTTGGAGTATAAATACTACCCCCAACAGGTCCACGGGTTATACGCCTTTCTTCATGGTTTACGGAGCCGAGGCGGTTCTTCCCAGTGACATCCGTCACGACTCGCCCCGAGTGGCAGCTTATGTTGAAGCTGATAATGACAGAGCGCGTCAGGATGATCTTGACCTCCTGGATGAGGAGCGTGACCTTGCGGCGGCTCGTTCTGTGAAGCAAGATTTGCATCATTATCATAGTCGTCGGGTTAAAATCCAGACCTTTCAAGAAGGTAACTTGGTGCTCCAGCTCATCCAGGATCAAACAGATATGCACAAATTATCCCCACCTTGGGAAGGGCCTTTTGTGGTCAACAAAAACCTGAACAACAGGTCATACTACCTCATCGATATTCGAGACCAGAAGGACTCACGCACATCGGAGGAGACCCGCCGGCCTTGGAACATTGCTCATCTTCGGCCTTATTACACTTGAGCCACTAGCTCTTGTGTTGTACATATTTTCATCAATGTATATATTATGATCAGTATAATAAAGTCGGCATCCCTGATAATTCAGGGCCTCTGTCGTTTCATTTTTGATTATCTAAGTCTTTATCGTCCGTTCATAGCATCACTTGGGGGCTTCCTGCTCATTGAGCATAAGCTGTGACTACCCTTTTGATTCAGCTTACACGCCTTGTTACAAATTTCATGGGGGCTTCCTGCTCATTGAGCATAGCTGTGACTACCCTTTGTTCCGGCTTACGTGCCTTGTTATAAATGACTTTGGGGCTTCCTGCCCAAGTTAAAGGTTACCAAAGAGAACTTACCGTCGGCGTTCTGGGAAAGGGGGTCCCCAGACTTGCCTGCCTGCGGCGTGGCTCAAGTGGGGGCCCAGCGCGGCCCATATTCATTAGCTCAAGCTCGAGACCCTCACGAGGGGCCAAGCCTCGCGGGGCGGACGACAGGAAGCTTCCTCAGAGGCAGCCTCATCAGGCAGGCTCGCGAGGAGGCGGAGAGATCAAGGCAGGGGTACCTTGCGAGGAGCCCGTGACGCAAGCGATGACGATCGAGACCAGGCGGGCGTCGGCCTGCGCAGTGTCCTTGTTTCCCCTTTGGTGCAAAGGGGGCAAGCACAGGCCAAGGCATCGGGCAAAGGTTGTCATTCCGGTGCAACGAGACCAAGACCAGCAGAGCGGCAGGATGGAGGTCACCGTGGAGCCCAAGACAGCGTCATCCCCAGTACTTTTGGCAGCCGAAGACCACCTTTGGTCAGGATAACTTATACTAGATGTTCCCCTTCAAAATGACAAATTGTTGGCACCCTTCCCGCTCATTATTTGGGGAGAGGCCCAGGGCCTCTATAAATAGAGCTAGCCACCACAGAGTAGAGGGACATCTAGGGAGAGGCAGAGACATCTAGAGATCTGATAAAGCCCTAGCAGAGAGAGAAAGAGGCGACTAAACTCATCCAAGCAGTTCATTGCACTAGCTCAAGAACACCTCTCGCGAGGCTGTTCTTCCCTTGTACTATTCATCATCAGCCCCTGAGGCAATCCACCACACCACACAATGGAGTAGGGTATTACACCACGACGGTGGCCCGAACCAGTATAAACCTCGTGTCCCTTGTGTTGTTCGTTGTTTCCAGCTTAGATCACGCGAGGAGATTGGACGTAGATCGGTAGGGGAGAGATCTCCGCGCGCACCCCAGTGTTCGAACCTCAAGGGTCTGCCGGAACCCGAAATCCGACATTTGGCGCGCCAGGTAGGGGTGCGCCGGAATATTTCTTTCGTTGTTCGCGTGTGATCTTTCGTCGTGTCCATGACCGACGCTCGTCGGGCTCGCGCCGAGCGCCGGGCTGCACTCGCCACCCGCGTCGGACAGATGGCGCCCATTGACGGACGTCCTCGTCGTTCCACGTCGCCTGCCGCCAACGCCGCCGCCGGCCCGGCAGGGAACGAGCAGCAGGCCTCGTCCCAGCATCCTTCGGTGCGGCGGGAGGGCGGCACCGTCGCTAACTCCAGCTGCTTCGTCGTCCCATGCCCGTCGCGCCCCCACGGACGCGCACGCCGCGCTGCTCCTGGCAAGAGAACTCCTGCACTACCGCCCTGTCGATGACCTCTACGAGGACAGGCTTGCCCACATCACCGAGCTCGTCAGCGCCGCAGGGGGCTCCCCCTTGCCGTCTCTCTTGCTGCCTCGCCCACCATTCCGCGCAGGAGGTGAGGATCGGGAGGTGCCTCCACCACCTCCTCCCCAACAAGGCGCCCTGGCTCCAAGGCGCGCAGCCCCAGGGCGAGACCCTCTGCGTCCGGTGCCTGCGCAGCAAGAAAGGAGCTGCCAAGAGATCCCTCGTCCCCAAGAAGGTGCTCGCGCGCTCCCAGCGCCGGCGCGCCAATATCGCTTTCCTACACCTCCATGCCAAGACCCCGCGCTGCTCCAAGCGGCGGCGCGCGGTAATCCCCAGGAACAAGCCCAGCACCAGCAAAAGGCACCGGTGGCCACAGCAGGCTGTCGTGCCCCCACCCCCCGAGCTACGCGGCGTCGCATGGCCAGGCAAGTTCAAGCCTGACCTGCCCCCTTGCTACGATGACGGCGGACCCCGCGGAGTTCCTGCAGCTCTATGAGCTATGCATCGAAGCCGCCAATGGAGACGAAAGGGTCATGGCAAAGTGGTTCCCCATGGCCCTCAAGGACGGGGCCCGCACCTGGCTCTTGAACCTGGCTCCTGGCACGATCTCCTACTGGGACGAGATGCACACTCGCTTCATCGCCAACTTCCAGGGCACTCGTGACCGGCCCCTGGCCGTGAGTGATCTGCGCCGCATCAAGCAGCAGCAAGGGGAAACCCTGTAGAAATACATCCAGCGCTTCAACAACGCACGCCTCAAGATCCCCAAGGTGACTGAAGAAGCCATCATCTCGGCCTTCTCCGATGGCGTACGCGACATCAAGATGAAGGAGGAGCTAGCAATCCATGAAGACCTGTGCACATCCCTGGAGCTATTCAACTTGGCGACCAGGTGCGCCAGGGCTGAGGAAGGGTGCCTTTCCCTCCTCGAACTCCCGGCTGCCGACCCAGAAGAGAAGAAGCCCAAGGCCAAGGACGTGAAGCACAAGGGAGCTGTCGTGCTTGCAGCGAAACCAGACACCAAGAGAGGCAGGGATTAGCCTGAGTCATCCAAGGGCAGCCGGTACTGCGTGTACCACGACCTCCACACCCACAACACCAACGAATGTCAAGAGCTCAGGGCCATGAGAGATGGACGTGTCGGTCGGCGCCCCGAGTGCAACGACAGGGGCTATGTCCGAGGAGGAGGAAGAGGTGGCGGACGATGGGAAGACCGTGGCCCTCGCCAAGGGTGGCGTGACCGACCTCGCGAGGATCGCTGGCAGGACCAGCCTCGTGAGGGAGGCTGGAGAGATTAGCCTCGTGAGGATCGCCCGCACGGCAACGCAGGCCTTCCTCCTCTGCCGCCACCGCTAAGGAGGAACGAAGACCAACATCAAGATGAGGGAGCTGGGGGCTTCCAGGAGCCGCGCGCAATCGCTTGCATCTTGGGTGGAGCGCAGGCCCCAGCCTCACAGCGCATCTTCAAGCAGTTTGCTCGCGAGGTGAATGCAGTCCTCCCCAAGCTTGAGGCCACGCGCCCTCTCAGGTGATCTGCGTGCGCTATCACGTTCAACTCAGCGGATCAGCTTAAGTGCGCGGCAATGGCCGGAGTCCTCCCGATGCTTTGTTCCCCAGTCATCAGCAACGTGCAGGTCACCAGGACCCTCATTGACGGCGGAGCAGGACTCAACGTCCTGTCCGTTGAGACGTTCGACAACCTCCAAGTGCCGTGCGATCAGCTTCAGCCGACCAAGCCCTTCTCAGGAGTCACCGATGGTTCCACTGTTCCAATAGGGTAGGTTCACCTTCCAGTCACCTTCGGGTAGCGCAACAACTACCGCACCGAGCTCATCGACTTCGACGTCGCCCACATCCGTCTGCCATACAACGCCATCCTCGGGTACCCAGCCCTGGCCAGGTTCATCGCAGTGACTCACCATGGGTACAACGTCCTCAAGATGCCAGGAAGCGGTGGAGTCATCACCGTACCCTGTGAAGAAAGGGACGCAGTGTGTTCACTTGAGCGCGCGTTCCAAGCTGCAGCAATCGAATACCCGGACCACAGGAACGGAAGGCTTCCCGAGGCGACCCTTAAGGAGAAGAAGGTTTCGCCTGTCCCAAGCCATAAGGAGGCAGGCGCCTCCGGAGGTGTTGCGTCAGGATCTGTGCCCAATCAGGGAGCGCCATCCTCCCTCGCATAGGAAGGCGCACCCGGCGCCCTCCTCAGGCAGGGCTCGGGGGCTCTTTCTTGGAGAGCCACCGACTTTGCCAAGGTCGCGAGGGAGGCGCTCGGGCGCCACTTGGAGGGGTGCTTCTAGGCACGTTTCCCTCAAGAAGGTACAAGGCAAGGAAGACCAAACCCTCAGGAGTTCATCGCAAGAAACACCCAGGAGCTACAGGAGTTGAGAGTCATGCGCGGCAGCAGCCGTTTGCCCACCGTGGCCCCATATCCTGGCGAGGATGGTGGGCTGCTCGTATGCATCGACGTGCCAGGGCTCAACCGAGTCGCGTCTCGGGAGCGCCCCTGGCCTTCGCGCGTGGGGCGTTGCGAGGGTCCACCTCATAGCTACGTTCGCATGCCTTTCGGTCTGCCGAACGCGGTCGCCGCTCATCAGCGCCTCCTGTGGAGCATTCTGGAAGCCCGGGAGGTCAGGCATTGTGCGGTCCTGGCGGATATGGAGATGGCCCTCGGAAACCCACCTGTGCCCCCGGAGCCTCCCGAGGCTCCTAGGCCTGGGGGCTCGTGAGGATTGGCGTCTTCATCGCGCATCACCCGCTTCTTCAGCATCACTTCATCTTCAACGGCACCAGGTGACATCTTTCTAAGTTCCGTTTTTAGCTGGGAGTGCCCACAGGGCCGCATCATTCCCAAGTTGCGTCGGTCCGTCCCTGCGGCATGTATCTGTTTTGCTTATGCTCTTTACTTACCTTGTTGGTGGCACCCCTCAGGCTGCATCATCCCCGAGCTGCTCGGGCCTGGCCCAGCGGCGTTTGCTTTTCTCGCGTCTATTTAAATGAATTTCCTCCTGCGTACTTAACATACCCGACCTAATCGCCTGCTCGATTGACTCCTACCAATTGAGCCGCTCGCTCTAGCACGGCATTTGCGCACGGGTCCGTCCCTGCAACGTCGATAAACCTGAGTGGTCGAGCTCTGGCCGCGGCAGCACTGCAAGGCGCCACCTCACCAGGCCCTCAGTGCCCCAATCACTTCCCTGGAGCGACCAAAGGTTGGCTGGCAACCGTAACGACAGGTCTTGTTTTCTCTTCATGATTGGTGTGCAGGACCTACTCCAGGAGCAACGCTGGGGACGTCGCGAGCTGTCTCTCCCTCTCTCCGGCATGGACCACTTGCACGTTAAAAGGGGGGCACCTGAGCATCGCGACTCATGGGCTCCTACTGGCTCTCCAGCCCTCACCCCCTAGCCTTGACCCACGGCATCGCGACCTGTCATACCAGCGGCGGCTGAGCTCTCTCGAGGGCCGAGACCTGAGGACGTAGAGCATTAAGGAAAGTGCGGGGGAGTGGGAAGAAGCTCGCGAGGACCTAACCCAGCAGCGCCTCAGCTGCCACCACTCGGGCCGGGCGCTTCATCGAGGAACTACACCAAACTCAAGAGATAAGTCACGCCCTTACAAGAGTTGGACCAACGCAGCGCCTAACCCTCGCCCATTGCGGCTCTGTCACGGCGACGTTGCCTTCCTTTCTCGCCCAGCGAGGGCTGCTTGAGCGCTAAAGGGGACCTCCTGAGCATCACAAATCGGGGGCTCTTACCGGACCTCGGGCCGCTCACCTCCTGGCCTTGACCACGGCATCGCGACCTGGCATACCAGCGACGGCTGAAGCCCTCCTGGGGACTAGGACCTGTCAGCGTAGAGCGCCAAGTCCTCGTGAGGATAGAAAGGGGGAGCCCAACCGGGACAGGACAATCACCTCGCATTGATTCATATTAAGATATAATGTTCACAAAAGACATGGCAGATGCCTTACATGCCCCCACGGGGTGTTGCTTCGATTCCTCGCAAAGAACAAAAGTACTAATCCTAAGGAACGCTAATCGCCCGCACCTCTGCAAGGGACGCCATCATCAACAGTGGGCTGCCCAACGCTGGCGCCAACCCCATGCAGATCAGTGGCGTCGGCGGCTGGACGCAGCTGCCCCGCTGTGAGCACGGCGCGAGCTCGGGGGCTCGTAGCTGTCGTCGCTCGTCTCCGGAGTCGCGAGGAGCTCGGGGGAGCCGCTGGATTCCCCAGCTCCTCCGCTGCTGCCTGAGGAGCTACTGGAGGGCCGATGGGCGGGCCTGGTCCTTGCCGGTTCGTTGCCCCTGACACTCTCCCTAGGGCAGCACTCCAGCCGTTGTCCTTTAGCATCGAAGACCCTAAAGAACATCAGGGAGGCGCCATCGTATTCAAGATGAATTACGAGGGCACCTACCATCCGGCAGACCCGGGCGATTTCGCCCCAGCCCCGGGTCATGAAGACCTTGCCCGGAGCGATGAACGCGACCTCCGCTCCGGTCGCAAGGGTACTGCAATCAGCATGCTGCAACCAGAGCTCTAGAGCTCCGCTCGGTGGCATATCGAAGGCGAAGGAGGGAGGAAGGCGAATCCAAGAGCTCGGAGGCATGGCGGCGTGGAGCACGAGCTCGTGAGAGGAGCGCTCAGCGTGGACTCCAGGAGGAACGACGCGAACCACCGTGACTCGCCGGCGTCGACGGCGGCACCGTTGATGTCACTCGACGCCTTCTCCCCCAGGACCCACGACGCGGGCGTACAAGGGTAGAGGATACCCAGACGGTGGCCACTCATACCAGGGCCTTGGTGCCTCCTGCTGAGCACCCTCATCTCGATGGCAGAGGACCAGCCGCTTCTTCGGTGGAAGTGGGTCAG
The DNA here is from genome assembly GCF_056163025.1 of Triticum urartu. NCBI lineage: Eukaryota > Viridiplantae > Streptophyta > Magnoliopsida > Poales > Poaceae > Triticum > Triticum urartu. The sequence goes on along the minus strand of NC_141873.1, from coordinate 150,433,844 downwards.
GACCCTCTCGGGGGGCCTTTCCCTTCTATTCTGCAGAAAACCGGCGGATTGGTGCCATTGGCGTAAGGAGAAGCAAGAACAAAGAATAAATAAAGGAGCAGCAGCAAGGGATGGACTGAAGGGGCTCGCGCAGCCCCGTACTTATAGCCGGAGGAGGCCAACCGCCGAGCACCACGATCGCGGGTAATCATGACCGGTTTCTCTGCATGCAGGGACTTGTCAAGTCATGCGGTCGCCGAGGCATCATGGGGAAGCATAGACGCCCACGACCAATCAATCGCCACGCGGCGCCCAAGGCCGCAGGCTGTTGGGGCCCGCGGCACTTCGCACTTGCCCCTTCGCTTCCCTGCTAGGCCAAGCCCGGGCGCGCCTTGGTCCCGGGGGCTACTGTCGGCGTTCCGGGAACGGGGGTCCCCAGACTTGCCTACCTGCGGCCTGCGGCGTGGCTCAAGTGAGGGCCCAGCACGGCCCATCTTCATCAGCTCAAGCTCAAGACCCTCGCGAGGGGCCAAGCCTCGCGGGGCGGACGACAGGAAGCTTCCTCATCAGGCAGGCTCGCGAGAAGGCAGAGAGATCAAGGCAGGGGTACCTCACGAGGAACCCGTGATGCAAGCCATGACGATTGAGACCAGGCGGGCGCCGGCCTGCGTAGTGTCCTTGTTTCCCCTTTGGTGCAAAGGGGGCAAGCACAGGCCAAGGATCGGGCAAAGGTTGCCATTCCGGTGCAACGAGACCAAGACCAGCAGAGCGGCAGGATGGAGGTCACCGTGGAGCCCAAGACGGCGTCATCACCAGTACTTTTGGCAGCCAAAGACCACCTTTGGTCAGGATAACTTGTACTAGATTTTCCCCTATAAAATCGCCAATTGTTGGCGCCCTTCCCGCTCATTATTTGGGGAGAGGCCCAGGGCCTCTATAAATATATCTAGCCACCACATAGTAGAGGGACATCTAGGGAGAGGCAGAGACATCTAGAGATCTGATAAAGCCCTAGAAGAGAGAGAAAGAGGCGACTGAACTCATCCAAGTAGTTCATCGCACCAGCTCAAGAACACCTCTCGCGAGGCTGTTCTTCCCTTGTACTATTCATCAACAGCCCCTGAGGCAATCCACCACACCACACACTGGAGTAGGGTATTATACCACAACGGTGGCCCGAACCAGTATAAACCTCGTGTCCCTTGTGTTGTTCATTGTTTCCAGCTTAGATCACGCGAGGAGATTGGACGTAGATCGGTAGGGGAGAGATCTCCGCGCACAGCCTAGTGTTCGAACCTCAAGGGTCTGCCGGAACCCGAAATCCAACACTTACCATAGTGTGCAGTTCAAACATAGGTATCCTGCCTTGATGGTTCAGTATAGGTCACTTGGAGGCAACATGTTCAATGAACATAGCTTTACTTACCCTCTTGATCGGCTTGTATGCCAGGTGTAAACACCAAATTTCAGGTTATCTTGCCTATATGTCCTTGTCACTCCGCCTAGGTTGTAACAACCCAAATTTTCAATTTGGAATGTTATACATTAGATCATCAATGCATATCATATTTTATTTGCTTTTGGTTGATCCTAGAAATTCTACTCAACTTAATGACCCACGGAGAGAGTTGGGGATTTCGTTATTTTCATATTTGAGTTTTCTCAAATTTTGAGAATAGGATCATTTGATTTTATTTATTTTATCATCAGTTATTTCTATTAAAAAATATGAGAGAGGGAATAAAATGACTTTCCCAAAATAAAGAAATATTGAGGATTTAATAATAAAATCAAATAAGATTTTATTTCGGAGTTTTTCGGTGCTTTATTTGAATTTAGGAAAAATGTGCGTTTTTCAAAATTGCATTTAGGTCCCAAATAAATGTTCACCTTGTGAAGCTTGATTTTAGAAGCCCGTGAAAATTTATTTCGGAATTTTTGGAGTCCGTTTAGTATTTCTTTTTTTTCTTCTGCGTGTAATTAAAAAAAAACAACGAACCGACCTAGGGCCGTGTCCGACTAGGACTCCTGGCCCGTTAGGCTATATATAGCCGGGGGAAGCCCAGCCGAAACCCTAGCCCCGCCCCAAGCCGCCCCAGCCGCCCCAGCGCCGCCGCCGCCGCGCCGCCTCGCCGTCGCCCCGCCGCCGCCGCCGCACGCCGCCCGAGGTCCGCCGCCGCCTCGAAATCCATGCCGGTTTTTTTTATTTTTTTTTTTGAAAAACCGTTCGGTTTTTCCATCGGTTTTTTTAGATTCGGTTTTTTTAAATAGATCGGTTTTTCCAGTTTATTTAATTTAGCGAGCGTTCGTCATTTTTTCTTTTTCTCGGATTAAATCCGCGATTTTTCTGATCTTGATTCCTGATCTGATTTTCGATTTAGTATAACTTTTCGCTCGTTTATCGGAATCAGGCGATTCAAGCGCCTAGAGTTTCGTCTCGAAACCCTCTATCCGTTTAACCAACTTAAACCAGTTTTTGCTACTGTAACATTTTCCCTAGATCCAGATTAGTAGAACGAAGTTGTTTTCTTTCGTCGTTTGACTTTCTTTGCTTCGTTCGATTTGATTCTTTTTGCCAACCGGAGTTCTTAAGTTGAACCTTCTGGTTAGATCTCTTATTTCAATTTTACCTGTGCATTAGATGAGTAATTATTGTATGCTTGTTTGTTTGTCTGTGATAGAATACCCGGAGTGCGCCGCCTGTTACTTCGAATCTCTAGGTTTCCCGGATCATCAGCAAGGCAAGTAACACTTTGATCATACCTTTTCTACTACCTAGTTTTATTGCATTAGATTAATTCTCACACATTGCATGGTTAGGATCTAATTAAATTGTGGGATGGAAAGTAGATGAGGTAGTACCTATTACCTGTTTATTATCAAACCTTTGGGAGTTACTTCCGCGTTTGCTTATTATGCCATGCTATGCTAGTAGACGTGGATTGGGTGAGTGATATCCATGACAGATGTGAGTTTTGTTAATTAATGGTTTATCTAAGGTGGCAACTTAAACACACATCTGGGTGGATTGAGGCACCTGGGTATTCCAGGACTTGCCTGTTTTCTTTTGGACCGCCACCCAGGCTCAAAGGGATCATGAGACTATTCATACTAGAAACTTCCGTGTGCATCCACAAGCTATTATGGGCTCTAGCATAGTTGACTAAGTCGTGCGAACTCTTACAGTGGTAGACTAGTAGATGTAGGGGATGTAGGTGGTACGGTCTACCCGATCGTAAGGTGCTAGCGCTTCTGAAAGACTATGTCTCGGTCATCCGTCTTCTCAAACACCTTGTAGTGCGAGAAACCAAACGGAGGCGATCGAGTCTTGTGGGAAAAAGTGCGCAAACCTCTGCAGAGTGTAATAAACTAATCATGGTTAGCCGTGTCCCCGGTTATGGACATCTTGAGTATCTAGTACCTGTATTATCATGTGAATCTCAACATGTTACTCTAAATTAATTTTGTTGGGTTTTGTTTAATGATGATGCTTAATTGGGATTGAGAATGCTGTGAACCATTCTCAATGTTTAACAACTACCATGATAGTTAAATAAATTTATTCCTTTGAAGTAGGGAAAAATTGGCTTTACGCAAAACTGTAACCATAGAGCTTTCCACCAGCCAAATATGCATATAGTATAGCTGTTTCATTCCATTACTCTCTATGTGTTACATTGCCAGCATATTCCATGTGCTGACCCGTTTCGGGCTGCAACGTTAATGTTGTAGACTTTTCAGATGACGATTAAGGAGTTTTTAGGTCATGGTTCTATACTCAGTGATGCCGTTGGAGTTGATGGACTCACTTATCTTCCAAGCCTTCCGTTGTTATCGATATTATATGGCCTTAAGCCTCACTTATCTTCCAAGCCTTCCGTTGTTCTCTTTTGAGACACTCGATGTAATAAGTGTGTGATTGCTACTCTGCTATAAATCCTCCGAGTACTGTGTGGTGTCAGCATTACTGATCCAGGGATGACACCGGAGCATAGAGATCAGACTGTTTGAGGTTTGGTTGCTACAGAGATGGTATCAGAGCACACGCTGACTGTAGGACACGACCACTAAGCTCAAAGACCTAGATCACTATTCACTCTCTTCTCTTCCGACCTCTCATCTTTTCTACTCTTTTAGGATGGCGGATGCAAGGAACAAGTTCACGCAACCGGATGAAGATACACCCTTTGGACGCCACTTAAAGGAAGTCACTAGATACCTGAATATAGGAGTACCAAGCTTCACCGGAACCTACAACACCACTTTACCTGAAGAAGAGCACTGGATGATTCAAGTTCAAGTTCCAGGAAGGACGTTCATGCCAGTCACTGAGCCCATAGAGTTTTCTTTTGATACACCAACTTGGAGTCTAGGAAAGAGCATGGCAGCTCACATCGCCATGGGACGCATTGGAGAAGTCTAGCGCAATGATCTCAAGGATACTATCTACCAGATTTGTGGGCGCCGAGATGAGCACTGGGAGATGATCATCACCAGGAAGGATAGATCAATCGCAGCTTTTATCCAGGAGTTAAACCAGCACATTCGACGACAGGAGAACCAGATGTGTGCCGACATGACAGATCTAAAGAAGGCTAAGACTAGAATCAAGGAACTAGAGGAAGAACTCAAGGCTACACGTGAAGATTACGAAGAGGAAACTGAAGTATTGGTGGAGAAGAATGACGACCTGATCAAGAAGATTGGAATATTTATGGGAGGCCCTACGCCAGTAGAGGAAGACGAAGAGCCCAAGGAGATTAGCCCGGAAGACTACATCATCATCAACGGCACCGACTCGGATCCAGATAGTAGCGATGATGACTATGTTGATGAAGCTGGAGCAGATATCATGGAGTCTGCAACCGAAGAATATTTCTAGTAGACCACCTCATCAGTAGTAGTAGTCCACCATGTAAATATAGTAGTCCGAGCACTTTTGCGATAGTTAGATCGATTGTATGCCCTTGTTTGATTGAATGAAGTGAATTGTTTGTTTTGCCTCATGTGCATATGGGTAGTGTTTTCTATTTAGACCCCCTCTATTCTTACATCTCATCTTTTCTAAACCCTCAGATGCCTCCAAGACGTGACCCCGGATTTGCCTTTCCACCGGAGCTCACCCAGTTGATCCAGCAGCAGAACACATTGATGCAGTTGCTAGTCCAGAATCAGAATCAAGGGAACAACAACAACAACCCACCACCACCACCACCTGTTGATCACTTAGCCCGATTTCTTAGGCTGAATCCGCCGGTGTTTTCCAGTAGCATCGAGCCGATAGTAGAAGATGATTGGCTCCGCAAGACAGCTAGGGAGTTGACCACAGCAGGATGCATAGATGCGGAGAAGGTGAAGTTTGCCGCTCATCAGTTAGAAGGACCCGCAGCGTCATGGTGGGAGAATTACACAGCCACTTTCCCTGTCGACACTGTCACATGGGACCAGTTTCAGCAGGCTTTTCATAATGCACATGTTTCAGCAGGAGCTATGGCCATGAAGAAGCGTGAGTTTCGCAACTTGTGCCAAGGAGGACGGACAGTTGGCCAGTATGTGGAGGACTTTAGTAAGTTAGCACGTTATGCACCAGATGACGTCGCTACGGATGCAGCAAAGCAGGAGAAGTTTCTGGAAGGACTGAATGATGAGTTGAGCATGCAGTTGATGGTAGCAACCTTCAACAACTACCAGGAGTTGGTAGACCGTGCTCTTATGATTGAAGGGAAGCAGCAGCAAATTGAGAATCACAAGAGGAAGTATGGACAAGGAAAGTACACTTTAGGAGCTCAGCAGAAGCCACGTTTTACCCCTAGACCGGGAGGACATTTTCAGCATACCCATGGAGGAGGTAGCTCCCACAATCACAATGGCACCAAGAATGGTAATGGTAATGGAGGAAGCAACGGCCTGAATCGCACCAACCCATCAACCCCAGCCAAGAAGGACCAGAGCCAAGTCACTTGCTTTAAGTGTTAGAAGACCGGACATTATGCCAATGAATGTCCTGAAGGCCAAAATGGCAATGGAAGTTCTGGGAAGAAGCCAAACCCTTTCAACAGGGGACAGGTGAACCACGTTAGCGTGGAGGAGGTTGAAGCTCAGCCTGATGCAGTAATAGGTAAGTTTTTGGTTAAGTCATTTACTACACTCGTTCTTTTTGATACTGGTGCATCGCATTCATACATCTCAAGGGGATTTGTGGATAAGTATAACCTATCAACCCAAGCCCTTAGGTCACCCATGTTAGTAACCTTGCCTGGAGCAGAGTATGTGGCTAGTCTATGGTGTGATCGGTTACCATTAAGGATTGGTAACTATGTTTTTCCCTTAGACCTAATAGTATTGGAATCCCAAGGATTGGTTATCAAAGTATGAAGGGAATATTGAATGTGCTAGTAAGACAATTATGCTTACCACCCCAGAAGGGAGAAGGGTCAAGTATGTATCCCAACATGTGCCAAAGAGGACTCAAGTAAATTGCCTAACAGGAGTTGTGCAGGAGGAAGTACCAGTGGTAAGGGATTTCCCTGAAGTATTTCCAGAGGAGTTGCCAGGCATGCCACTGGATAGAGATATTGAGTTTTTGATTGAGCTATTGCCAGGCACAGGGCCAATATCAAAGAGACCATATAGGATGCCAGCAAAGGATTTGGTGGAAATTAAGAAGCAGATTAAGGAGTTACTGGATAAGGGATATATTCGCCCAAGTTCTTCACCTTGGGGATCGCCAGTACTTCTAGTGGAGAAGAAGGATGGATCGTTAAGGATGGTTGTTGATTATCGAGGATTGAATGAAGTAACGATCAAGAACAAGTACCCACTACCGATGATCAATGATCTGTTCGATCGATTGCAAGGAGCTAAGGTATTTTCCAAGATCGATCTGCGATCAGGATACCACCAGTTGAAGATTCGAGAACAGGATATTCTGAAGACAGCTTTTACCACCAGGTATGGGCTGTACAAGTATACTGTTATGTCATTTGGTCTGACTAACGCACCTGCCTATTTTATGAACATGATGAACAATGTGTTTATGGAGTTCTTGGATAAGTTCGTCATAGTGTTCATTGATGATATCCTGGTTTATTCGAAGAATGAAGAGGAACACAAGGAGCATTTGAGTTTGGTACTTGGAAAGCTCAGAGAACATCAATTATATGCCAAGTTCAGCAAATGTGAGTTTTGGTTGAAGGAAGTAGGATTCCTCGGACACGTTATATCTGGAGAGGGTATAGCAGTTGATCCCACTAAAGTTGATACCGTGACCAAGTGGGAAGCCCCAACAACAGTTGGAGAGATCCGGAGTTTTCTTGGACTCGCAGGATACTACCGGAGATTTATCGAGAATTTCTCAAAGATTATGAAGCCTGTGACTGAGTTGTTAAAGAAAGATACCAAGTTCATATGGACGGAGGAATGTGAGGCTAGTTTCCAGGAGTTGAAGAAACGCTTGGTTACCTCACCAGTGTTGATTTTGCCAGACCAGACCAAAGATTATGAGGTGTATTGCGACGCTTCACGTCGAGGACTTGGAGCAGTGCTTATGTAGGAAGGGAGAGTTGTTTCATATGCCTCAAGACAACTGAAACCTCATGAGTTGAATTATGCCACGCATGATTTGGAGTTAGCAGCCGTAGTGCATGCTTTGAAAACATGGAGGCATTTCCTCATTGGAAACCATTGTGAGGTGTACACGGATCATAAGAGTTTGAAGTACATTTTCACACAGGAGTTGAATCTCAGGCAAAGGAGATGGTTGGAGCTCATCAAGGATTATGATATGAAATTGCATTATCACCCCGGAAAGGCTAATGTAGTAGCTGACGCATTAAGCCGTAAGAGCCATGTCAATACATTAATGACAGGAGAAATACCCAAGGAGTTAGCAGGAAATCTTCGTGAACTATGTTTGGAAATAGTTCTGAGAGGCTATGTAGCCGCATTGGAGATTCAGTCAACTTTGATGGATAGAATCAGAGAAGCTCAGAAGACTGACAAAGAGATTGCCGCTATTAAGGAGAAACTGAGCAAAGGAAAAGCTAAAGGATTTCGTGAGGATGAGCACGCTACCCTATGGTTTGAAGACCGCGTTTACGTGCCCAATGACCTGGAGATCAGGAAGTTGATACTGCAAGAGGCACACGACTCACCATATTCAATTCACCCAGGAAATACCAAGATGTATTTGGATCTGAAGGATATTTTCTGGTGGACCGGATTGAAGAAGGATATTGCGAAGTATGTAGCAGTTTGTGATGTATGTCAGAGAGTAAAGGCAGAGCATCAGAAGCCAGCGGGATTGTTACAACCATTGCCGATACCCGAATGGAAGTGGGATAAGCTAGGAATGGATTTTATCACGGGATTACCCAGGACATGTTCAGGCTATGACTCGATTTGGGTTGTAGTCGATCGCTTGACGAAAGTAGCTCATTTCATCCCAGTAAAGACCACTTACACCGGTGCTAAGTTGGCAAAGATATACATGACCAGAATCGTATGTTTGCATTGAGTTCCAAGGAGTATCGTATCAGATAGAGGAACCTACTTTACCTCCAAGTTCTGGAAGTAGTTGCACGAAACTTTGGGTACCAGGCTAGAATTCAGTACAACTCTTCATCCACAGATAGATGGACAGACCGAGAGAGTCAATCAGATTTTGGAGGATATGCTGAGAGCTTGTGCGCTAGATTATGGATCTAGTTGGGACGATAATTTTCCATATGCAGAGTTCTCTTACAACAACAGTTACCAAACCAGTTTAAAGATGGCCCCTTTTGAAGCTTTGTACGGAAGGAGGTGCAGGACACCGTTGTCGTGGGACGAAGTTGGAGACCGCCAGTTGTTTGGTCCTGACTTGATTAAAGAGTCTGAACAGAAGGTGAAGTTGATTCGCGATAGGCTCAGGATAGCCCAGTCCAGGCAGAAAAGTTATGTAGATTCTAAACGCAAGGAGACAGTTTATGAAGTCGGAGATAGAGCTTATCTTCGAGTATCACCACTTCGGGGAACAAAGCGTTTTGGAGTTAAAGGAAAGTTAGCGCCACGATTTGTAGGACCATATCGAGTTATGGAGCGTATGAGAGAAGTGGCCTACAAGTTGGAATTGCCTGAAGGATTGTCAGGAGTTCATGATGTGTTCCACGTTTCTCAGTTAAAGAAATGCCACGCGGAGATGGCTGACATACCTTTGAGAGACACAGTGCCATTGGAAACTATTCAGTTGGATAACGATTTGACCTACGAGGAGAAACCAATTAAGATACATGAGTTTGCCAGCCGAGTTACCCGCAGCAAGGTTATCAAGTTTTGCAAAGTTCAGTGGAGCAACCACACGGAGGATGAAGCCACCTGGGAGCAAGAGAAAGATTTGCTTAAGGACCACCCTCACCTATTTTCTAGCCAACCTGAATCACGAGGGCGAGATTCATCTTAAGGGGGGTAGGTTTGTAACATCCCAAATTTTCAATTTGGAATGTTATACATTAGATCATCAATGCATATCATATTTTATTTTCTTTTAGTTGATCCTAGAAATTCTACGCAACTCAATGACCCACAGAGAGAGTTGGGGATTTCGTTATTTTCATATTTGAGTTTTCTCAAATTTTGAGAATAGGATCATTTGATTTTATTTATTTTATCATCAATTATTTCTATTACAAAAATATGAGAGAGGGAATAAAATGACTTTCCTAAAATAAAGAAATATTGAGGATTTAATAATAAAATCAAATAAGATTTTATTTCGGAGTTTTTCGGTGCTTTATTTGAATTTAGGAAAAATGTGTGTTTTTCAAAATTGTATTTAGGTCCCAAATAAATGTTCACCTTGTGCGGCCTGATTTTAGAAGCCCGTGAAAAATTATTTTGGAATTTTTGGAGTCCGTTTAGTATTTCTTTTTATTTTTCTTCTGCGCATAATTAAAAAAAACAACGAACCGACCTAGGGCCGTGTCCGACTAGGACTCCCGGCCCGTTAGGCTATATATAGCCGGGGGAGGCCCAGCCGAAACCCTAGCCCCGCCCCAAGCCGCCCCAGCCGCCGCAGCGCCGCCGCCGGCGCGCCGCCTCGTCGTCGCCCCACCGCCGCGCCGCCTCGCCGCCGCCGCACGCCGCCCGAGGTCCGCCGCCGCCTCGAAATCCGCGCCGTTTTTTTTATTTTTTTTCGAAAAACCGTTCTGTTTTTCCATCGGTTTTTTTGGATTCGTTTTTTTAAAATAGATCGGTTTTTCCGGTTTATTTAATTTAGCGAGCGTTTGTCGTTTTTTCTTTTTCTCGGATTAAATCAGCGATTTTTCTGATCGCGATTCCTGATCCGATTTTCGATTTAGTATAACTTTTCGCTCGTTTATCGGAATCAGACGATTCAAGCGCCCAGAGTTTCGTCTCGAAACCCTCTATCCGTTTAACCAACTTAAACCAGTTTTTTCTACTGTAAAATTTTCCCTAGATCCAGATTAGTAGAACGAAGTTGTTTTCTTTCGCCGTTTGACTTTCGTTGCTTCGTTCGATTTGATTCTTTTTGCCAACCGGAGTTCTTAAGTTGAACCTTCTGGTTAGATCTCTTATTTAAGTTTTACCTGTGCATTAGATCAGTACTTATTGTATGCTTGTTTGTTTGTTTGCGATAGAATACCCGGAGTGCGCCACCTGTTACTTCGAATCTCTAGGTTTCCCGGATCATCAGCAAGGCAAGTAACACTTTGATCATACCTTTTCTACTACCCAGTTTTATTGCATTAGATCAATTCTCACACATTGCATGGTTAGGATCTAATTAAATTGTGGGATGGGAAGTAGATGAGGTAGTACCTATTACCTGTTTATTATCAAACCTTTGGGAGTTACTTCCGCGTTTGCTTATTATGCCATGCTATGCTAGTAGACGTGGATTGGGTGAGTGATATCCATGAAAGATGTGAGTTTTGTTAATTAATGGTTTATCTAAGGTGGCAACTTAAACACACATCTGGGTGGATTGAGGCACCTGGGTATTCCAGGACTTGCCTGTTTTCTTTTGGACCGCCACCCAGGCTCAAAGGGATCATGAGACTATTCATACTAGAAACTTCTATGTGCAGCCACAAGCTATTATGGGCTCTAGCATAGTTGACTAAGTCGTGCAAACTCTTATAGTGGTAGACTAGTAGATGTAGGGGATGTAGGTGGTACGGTCTACCCGATCGTAAGGTGCTAGTGCTTCTGAAAGGCTATGTCTCGGTCATCCGTCTTCTCAAACACCTTGTCGTGCGAGAAACCAAACGGAGGCGATCGAGTCTTGTGGGGAAAAGTGCGCAAACCTCTGCAGAGTGTAATAAACTAATCATGGTTAGCCGTGTCCCCGGTTATGGACATCTTGAGTATCTAGTACCTGTATTATCATGTGAATCTTAACATGTTACTCTAAATTAATTTTGTTGGGTTTTATTTAATGATGATGCTTAATTGGGATTGAGAATGCTGTCAACCATTCTCAATGTTTAACAACTACCATGATAGTTAAATAAATTTATTCCTTTGAAGTAGGGAAAAATTGGCTTTACGCAAAACTGTAACCATAGAGCTTTCCACCAGCCAAATATGCATATAGTATAGTGTTTCATTCCATTACTCTCTATGTGTTACATTGCTAGCATATACCATGTGCTGACCCGTTTCGGGCTGCAACGTTAATGTTGCAGACTTTTCAGACGATGATTAAGGAGTTTTTAGGTCGTGGTTCTATACTCAGTGATGCCGTTGGAGTTGATGGACTCACTTATCTTCCAAGCCTTCCGCTGTTATCGATATTAGATGGCCTTAAGCCTCACTTATCTTCCAAGCCTTCCGATGTTCTCTTTTGAGACACTCGATGTAATAAGTGTGTGATTGCTACTCTGCTATAAATCCTCCGAGTACCGTGTGGTGTCAGCATTACTGATCCAGGGATGACACGGGAGCACAGAGATCAAACTATTTGAGGTCTGGTCGCTACATAGGTAATCCTGGAATGACCGGCCGTACTCTCAACAGTCAATCTTGTAATAAAGACCATGAACTTGTCGAGGTTAAAATCATGGTTGGTTATGGGAGGGTCGGTTTACGGGTTTAAATGAAGGATTAACTTAGTGGTTGTGTGGCCCTTGAAAGCACTTGAAATTTCGGCTTGGCGGCCTATGAAAGCCTTATTTTTTTGGTTTAAAACAATAGGCTATCTTAACATTGTTTTGGTTCGTATCCTTGTTCCATATTGACATATGGTTTAAAACAATTCAGGCCACATAGCCTTAATCTTTATGACTCGTATTTGAGCATACTTGGGGGTTCTGATAACCCATCCTGGCTTTGGACGTTAAGTTGCTAGTATGCTTTGACTGCGCAATTGGTGTTATGCGCTATACATCTTTGGGCTGTCACCCTCGTGGGATATGGCGATGTAAGCCGGCAGTATGAACCAATTTTACAGGTATGTTTTTACTTGTTATATGAATATGCGAGGTTTGATAACCCGCCCTGGTTATGGACTTTGAAGTCGCCAGGAGATATTTTGTTGGGCAGTTGTGACCTGCCTTGGCTTAAACCGCCCGGGCGAATATTGTTTAAACATATGTGCAGGAACATTGGAATTCATATGATCATGGGAAAGGGTGATGATATTTCCTATTCACTCATTGGTAGCACATCAAGTGTTTCATCAACGGTTTTCAAGATAAAAATGATAAACATGCATGATGGCATGGCAGAGCATTGTTTTCAAGATAGCCTATTGCAAGGCATTTTACGGCCCAAAAGAATAACTGTTTTTTCTGTGCACAAACTCTATGCAGAAGTTTGCAAGCCGGCCCCTTGGGTCAGTTCTCTTGGTCCTGATGGGTTGAGGATTCTGGGTCATCCTGCACCGATTCTTCGTGCTCTCCCATCATCTAGAAGTTAGATGTGGCCAAGTTGATCCCGGTCAAAGCTTTAAATACAACTTCATCATCTATGAGGGTCGACGGATCAATATCGGGAGTGAAGGTGTGCTTACGTGTTGGCGGGATAAGATCCACGGCTTCATGAACCGACGTTGTTACTTTTGAGTTTTCCTTGGTATAAGCCACCTGGTATTTGGAAAAGTCAGTCTCCTCAGCTAGCTTGCTTGCCAAAGGGCCCATTTCCCTTACACGCTTGGTGAAATTGAAGGAAATATGCCCTAGAGGCAATAATAAAGTTGATATTTATATTTTCTTATATCATGATAAATGTTTATTATTCATGCTAGAATTGTATTAACCAGAAACTCAGTACATGTGTGAATACATAAAGAAACAGAGTGTCACTAGTTTGCCTCTACTTAACTAGCTCGTTGAATCAATGATGGTTATGTTTCCTAACCATAGACATGAGTTGTCATTTTATTAACGGGATCACATCATTAGAGAATGATGTGAATTGACTTGACCCGTCCGTTAGCTTAGCACGATGATCGTTTAGTTTGTTGCTATTCCTTTCTCCATAACTATACATGTTCCTATGACTATGAGATCATGCAACTCCCGAATACCGGAGGAACACTTTGTGTCCTACCAAACGCCACAACGTAACTGGGTGATTATAAAGGTGCTCTACAGGTGTCTTCGATGGTGTTTGTTCAGTTGGCATGGATCAAGATTAGGATTTGTCACTCCGATTGTCGGAGAGGTATCTCTGGCCCTCTTGGTAATATACATCACTATAAGCCTTGCAAGCAATGTAGCTAATGAGTTAGTTACAGGATGTAGCATTACGGAACGAGTAAAGAGACTTGCCAGTAACGAGATTGAACTAGGTATTGAGATACCGATGATCGAATCTCGAGGAAGTAACATACCGATGATAAAGGGAACAACGTATATCATTATGCGGTTTAACCGATAAAGATCTTCGTAGATTATGTAGGAACCAATATGAGCATCCAGGTTCCGCTATTGGTTATTGACCAGAGACATGTCTCGGTCATGTCTACATAGTTCTCGAACATGTAGGGTCCGCGCGCTTAATGATCGGTATTATGAGTTTATGTGTTTTGATGTACCAAAGGTAGTTTGGAGTCTCGGATTTGATCACGGACATGGCGAGGATTCTCGAAATGGTCGAGACATAAAGATCGATATATTGGACGACTATGTTTGGACATCGGAAGGGTTCCGAGTGAAGTTCGGGCATATACCGGAGTACCGGGGGGTTACTGGAAAGCCCGGGGAGTTTCATGGGCCTTATGCGCCTTAGTGGAAAGAGAGGAGGGGCTGCCAGGGCAGGCCGCGTGCCCCTTCCCCCTCTGGTCCGAATTGGACTTGGAAGGGGGGGGGCACGCCCCCCTTCCGTCTCCCTCTTTCCTCCTTCCTTCTCCTACTCCTACTACATGGAGAGGGGGAATCCTACTCCCGGTGGGAGTAGGACTCCCCATGGGGTGCGCCATAGGAGGGCCGGCCCTTCCCCTCCTCCACTCCTTTATATACGGGGGAGGGGGGACCCCATAGACACACAAGTTGATCATTGATCTTTAGCCGTGTGTGGTGCCCCCCTCCGCCATAATCCACCTCGGTAATATCGTAGCGGTGCTTAGGTGAAGCTCTATTCCGGTAGCAACATCATCACCGTCATCACGCCGTCGTGCTGACGAAGCTCTCCCTCGAAGCTCTACTGGATCGTGCGTTCACAGGACGTCACCGAGCCGAACGTGTGCAGATCGCGGAGGTGCCGTAACTTCGGTACTAGATCGGTCGATCATGAAGACGTACGACTACATCAACCGCGTTGTCATAATGCTTCCGCTTACGGTCTATGAGGGTATGTAGACGATACTCTCCCCTCTCATTGTTGTGCATCACCATGATCTTGCGTGTGCGTACGAATTTTTTTGAAATTACTGTGTTCCCCAACAGAAATCTGCTGCTTCAAAGGGAGACCCATCCCCTTTCAGGCTTGGACAGCCGGTGGCCAACTCTTCTAGGTCCAATTCTGCTTTCCATGCTTTTGCCTGGCTTAGCGCGGTGATGGCGCCAGCTCTGGCGGCTAATCGCTTTAGCTCTTCAACTCTTTGATGCAGCACAGATAATTTATCCAGCACTTCCCTGATGCGTGAAGGTGCCTTCTTTTTATGAGAGATGGCAGATGTAGCACATTGAGCGCCCGTGTATAACTGCTCTACAAGGGTGTATGCAGCCTTAACCTTCACGCGCATATCTTGACCCAGGTTGGGACTTCTGGGGCCTGCATCAGCAAAGATATTGATAAACTGGCTGATGGTTGTTATACGTTGGCGGTGAAAGATTAAAGTATAAGATTACTTACCAAAGATGGCAGCTGTCATGCTATTAATCTGATGCTTTAATCCGGATAACTCTTCAGTCACTAGCTTAAGCGCAGCCTCAGTATCTTCAGCTCTTTTCAACAGAGCCGCCTTCTCTGTCTCCCAGCCGGTTCTCTCAGCGCTGAAATCCCTTTTCAAATTTTCAATCTCCTCTAAGGCAGTTTTCAGCTCTGACTTGGCCTTCGAAGTTTCTGTTTGTTGGGACTTGATGTTTTGCGGCAAATCGGCGACTTGAAATTCTTTCATATTTAATTCAGCCTGAATATACAAAGACAGACAACATTACAATCATCGTATTTGAAGTCCCAAGCATAATACAAGTATTTTACTTGGCACTTGGGGCCTAATGCAAGACACCTTTTTTGCATATGAATATTTAATGACCCGCCGCATTCTTTTCAAATTGAACCGGCTCATGGGGGCTACATATGCAGATTTTATGAAATGTGATCTTAAGTCCCGGCTTAACTATCTAGATTAAGCCGGCCCTTGGGGACTACTCATTTTGACTCAATGAAGAAGCTACAAAGGTGCAACATATGATGTTAAAGCCTACAGCATGTTCAATTCTTTCACATCCAGTAGACTTGGCGACTGATATATACTTATATGAGAGGGGTTTATTAGTGCTTACCTCAAAGCGGTCCTTCATCAAGTTAACCAGGCCAGCTTCAAAATTGCGACTGGTATGAAGGCGGTTCAAATAGCCCGCATGAATCTCATGGGCGTTAAACTAGACATAGCTTTCCAAGGCCAGCTTCCACTTGCCTTTGTCAGCAGCTAAGAATTCTTCTTTGGCGCTGTGTTTAGATAAGACGGTGGGGTTGCCTGGTTTAGTATAAGTCGTCCCAGTAACTATTACGTCTTTAGCTTCTTCAGCAGGCTGAGCAGGACTTGGCGGCTTAGCATGGGCCGAGTTAACATCCATGGAGTATGTTGTGACATTGTGCTCTTCTAGCGGCTTATCATCACCAACAGCGTTAGGAATCTAATGAGAAGTTTCTAACATCATTTGCTTCTCTAGGTCAGCAGCCTTGGGATCCTCAGGCGGCTTATTTACTTTCAGCTTCTTGCTGGGCTTGGCTATACCACTGGAAATACACCACGTGAAGGAGTTAATATATCAAATGTATAAGTATGGAAACAAAGAAGTTTAATTTTCTCACCCAGGAGCGAGTTTGAAAAGAGGAATCTGAGTTCCAGTTGAGTCGCCAGAAGAAGAGTGAGGAGTTCTCTGATAATTTGAGTCAGACGGATTAAGTGGTTCGCGAATGAGACCTGCCTTTGGATAAACATAGATTTAGTTTTGAGGCACCACTTTTTGGCGTTTACTAGGAGCTAGTGTATTGGGTAAACCGGAGGAAATTTCTCCACCTCCACTATTCCGGGTTGTGCGGCGAACTTCATGCTATTGTTTCTTCAAAATAAAGTTGGGATCCAAGTAAGCTAAAGGGTGAGAAAATTGTACTTTCCGGCTTGCTTGAGAACTTTCTGTCTTGTCAGAGGTTCTGAGTCGGAGGAAATGATAGTTACCTCTTCAACATTTGCCTAACTTCCTTCCGCGTAATCCTGAGAGTTTTCAGCGTCAATAATATGTATAAAGAAAGAGCCAAAGGAGTCAAGTTCTACCTCCGACACATCGTCATTCAAAGCGAATAGCTCTGAGGTGTTCGTTTTCTTCTTGGCAGACTTTTTGGAAGCCTTGGTCTTTGTTCTGACCTTTTTGGCTGGCTTATCTTGGAGTTTCTTGTTCCAAAAGGGGGAATCAACCTGCAAAAATAAAGTAATGATGAGGAGACAGAGTGAGAGACAATGAGTTAGTGAAAATGGCTCGAAAATACTTACAACTGGAGGCTTGTTAAGGGTGCAGAAGGGATTCAACCCCGCTTTGCTGCAAGTCTCTAAACTTTCGTTGAGCAGAGTCTTCATCATATCATTGATCTGTTTATCTTCCAGACGGATTGGAGAGTAACGCAGCGGGTCTTTGACATCGCCAGTATACTCACACATTAAGCCGGGTCGGTGGCTTAAGGGCAAGATTCTCCATGCGACCCAGCATCAAACCAGATCGACTTTGGTCAGACAATTGGCCATTAAGGCTCTAATCTTTGAAAAAATGAGCATATATTTGGCCTATTCTTCTGTGCTGATCCATTCTGGGAGAGGTTGTCTGTTTCTAAGCCGGCTTTCATGGTAACCCGGTAGAGGATTTTCACCCTCTGGAGATGTGTCTTGGCAGTAAAACCAAGTCTGGTTCTAGTCCTTAGGATGGCTAGGAGGTGCAGCGGCAAGAAAAGTGGCTTCTTTCCGCCTCTGAATCGAAATGCCACCTACTTCTTGGTTGGGCCCATCTGTGAACTCGGTCTGGCGATTGAAGTAATAGAATTCCCTGAACAATTCTACCGTGGGCTCTTGTTGAAGGCACACTTCACAGAAACTTGGAAGTTGCAGATGTTTGAAACAGAGTTGGGCCCGATATCATGCGGATGGAATTGGAAGAAATGCAGTACATCACAAAGGATTTTTGAGCCGGATGGAGAGAACCCCCGGAGCATCTGATCAATAAAAACTATAACTTCGCCTTCTTTCGGATCAGGAGTGGTCTCTGTTCCTGGAACTCTCCAGTGGGTAACATTTTTTGCGGCTAAGACGCCCACTTGAACATGCTCGTTCAGTGTTTGCTCTGTGACCCGGGAAGCGACCCAGTTGCTTGAAGTGACAGTTTTGGTCATTTTTTCCTAGAAAAGGAAATATTGCCAGGTTAAGTTTATAAGTTTAACCGGCCAATGATCAGAAAGCAAGAGTATTGTGCAAGGCCAAGTTGTATGCAGTCTATACGTGATAAAAAGGTTGGCATGATTAAACCAGAAGACGATTCCGCGTTATATAGATTCTGAACATATACTGACGGCTTAAAGCGAGGCTAATGGTGTTTGGCGGGTTACGACCTATCCTATATGAAGGAAATATGCCCTAGAGGCAATAATAAAGTTGTTATTTATATTTCCTTATATCATGATAAATGTTTATTATTCATGTTAGAATTGTATTAACCGGAAACTTGATACATGTGTGAATACATAGACAAAACAAAGTGTCCCTAGTATGCCTCTACTTGACTAGCTCGTTAATCAAAGATGGTTAAGTTTCCTGACCATAAACATGTATTGTCATTTGATGAACGATATCACATCATTAGGAGAATAATGTGATGGACAAGACCCATCCGTTAGCTTAGCATAATGATCGTTAAGTTTTGCTATTGCTTTCTTCATGACTTATCCATATTCCTTTGACTATGATATTATGCAACTCCCGAATACCGAAGGAATGCCTTGTGTGCTATCAAACATCACAACGTAACTGGGTGATCATAAAGATGCTCTACATGTATCTCCGAAGGTTTTTGTTGGGTTGGCATAGATCGAGATTAGGATTTGTCACTCCGAGTATCGGAGAGGTGTCTCTGGGCCCTCTCGGTAATGCACAGCATGATAAGCCTTGCAAGAAATGTGATTAATGAGTTAGTTGTGGGATGATTCATTACGGAACAAGTAAAGACACTTGCCGGTAATGAGATTGAACTAGGTATGAAGATACCAACAATCGAATCTCGGGCAAGTAACATACAAATGACAAAGGGAATGACGTATGTTGTCATTGTGGTTTGAACGATAATGATATTCGTAGAATATGTAGGAACCAATATGAGCATCCAGCTTCCTCTATTGGTCATTCACCGGAGATGTGTCTCGGTCATGTCTACATAGTTCTTGAACCCGTAGGGTCCGCACGCTTAATGTTCGTTGATGATTTGTATTATAAGTTATGTGTTTTTGGTGACCGGAGATTGTTTGGAGTCCCGGACAACATCACGTACATGACGAGGAGTCTTGAAATGGTCAAGAGGTAAAGATTGATATATTGGACGATAGAATTCGGACACCGGAATGGTTCCGGAGTGTTTCGGGTATTTACCGGAGTACCGAGAGGTTTCCTGAACCCTCTAGGGAAAGTTATGGGCCACATGGGCCTCGGGAGGGAGGCACACCAGCCCACAAGGGGCTGGCGTGCCCCCCACTTGGAAGGGGTCCGAATTGGAGTGGGGAAGGGGGCAACGCCCCCCATTCCTTTTCCTTCTCCTTCTCCTTCTCCTTCCCCTTTCCCTCTACGGTAAAAGGAAGGGGGGGTCCGAATTGGACTTGGAGTCCTAGTAGGACTCCCCCCCACTTGGGAGCGCGCCAAGGCCAGCCTCCTCCCCTCTCCTCCTTTATATACGGGGGCAGGGGCACCTCCAAGGAACATCAATTGTTCTTAGCCATGTGCGGTGGCCCCCTCCACCGTTTACTCCTCCGGCCATATTGTCGTAGTTCTTAGGCGAAGCCCTGCACGAATCACTTCACCATCACCGTCGCCACGCCGTCGTGCTGACGAAACTCTCCCTCGAGATTTTGCTGGATCAAGAGTTTGGGGGACATCATCGAGCTGATCGTGTGCTGAACTCGGAGGTGTCGTACGTTTGGTACTTGATCAGTTGAATCGAGAAGACGTTCGACTACATCAACCGTGTTAAACTAATGCTTCCGCTTTCGGTCTACGAGGGTACATGGACACACTCTCTGAGAGTCCTGGATTAGGGGGTCTCCGGACAGCCGGACTATATCCTTTGGCCGGACTATTGGACTATGAAGATACAAGACTGAAGACTTCGTCCCGTGTCCGGATGGGACTCTCCTTGGCGTGGAAGGCAACCTTGGCAATACAGATATGTAGATCTCCTCGCTTGTAACCGACTCTGTGTAACCCTAGCCCCCTCCAGTGTCTATATAAACCAGAGGGTTTAGTCCATAGGACAACATACAATCATACCATAGGCTAGCTTCTAGGGTTTAGCCTCTACGACCTCGTGGTAGATCAACTCTTGTAATACTCATATCATCAAGATCAATCAAGCAGGACGTAGGGTATTACCTCCATCGAGAGGGCCCGAACCTGGGTAACATCGTGTCCCATGTCTCCTGTTACCATCCGCCTTAGACGCATAGTTCGGGACCCCCTACCCAAGATCCGCCGGTTCTGACACCGACATTGGTGCTTTCATTGAGAGTTCCACTGTGCCGTCACCATAAGGCTCGATGGCTCCTTCGATCATCGGTAACGATGCGGTCCAGGGTGAGGTTTTCCTCCCCAGGTTGATATTCGTATTCGGCGGCTTCGCACTGCGGGCCAACTCACATGGCCATCTGGAGCAGATCGAGAGCTACGCCCCTGGCCATCAGGTCAGGTTCGGAAACTTAAACTACACTGCCGACATCCGCGGAGACTTGATCTTTGATGGATTTGAGCCCTTGTCAGGTGCACCGCACAATCATGACGTGCATGATGTAACTCTGCCGTCGGACAGTGTTCGGGACATCACACCTTCGACCACTCCGGTCGTCAATCCGGAGCAAATTGCGTCATCCGAGGATGGGGGGATAGACCCCACCGCGGAGGACGCACTCTCAGTGGTGATGGAGCCGGATACTGACTTCACCCCCTACGAGAGCCGTGTTACCAAACCATTGGATTCGTCCCCGTCCACGAGCTCCGAACCGCCTACATCTGTGCCCATCGAATCCGATTGGGCACCGATCATGGAGTTTACCTCCGCGGATAACTTTCAGCACTCGCCTTTCGGTGATGTGCTAAATTCATTAAGGTCCCTCTCTTTGTTAGGAGAACCTAGGACGAACTATGTCCGGCTAGGATGGGATGCGAACGACGAATAAATTGGCTCCCCACCCACCACCCACTTAGTAGCCACTATCGACGATTTAACCGACATGCTCGACTTCGACTCCGAAGACATCGATGGTATGGACGACGATGCAGGAGACGAACAGGAACCATGCCCACAGGGCGCTGGACCGCCACCTCATCATATGATATATATACATGGTGGACACCCCCAAAGAAGGCAATGGCGAAGATACAGCGGAGGATGACCCCTCCAAGAAGCAACCCAAGCGCCGACGTCAGCGGCGCCGCTCTAAGTCCTGCCATAGCAAAAGTAGTGATACCGGCACAAGAGATAATAACACTCCGGATAGTGCCGAAGACGACAACAATCCCCTCCAGCATGATTTAGAGCGGGAGAGTGAACAAGCTAGCCCTCCAAAGCGGGCAGCAGATGGAGAATCGGAGGAGGACAATTACATGCCTCTCTCCGAAGACGAGGTGAGCCTCGGCGACGAAGAATTTATTGTACCTGAGGATCCCGTCGAGCAGGAGCGCTTCAAGCGCAGGCTTAAGGCCACAGCAAATAGCTTGAAAGAAAGCAACAACAGCTTCAAGCTGACCAAGATTTGCTAGCAGACAGATGGACCGAAGTCCTTGCGGCCAAGGAATACGAACTCGAGCACCCCTCCAAAATTCACCCAAAGCGCAGGTTGCTACCTCACCTCGAGGAGGAAGCATTGAAACCTACATCACCAGTGTACAATGCAGCTGACCGGCCCCCTCGTGGCCGAGCCAGAGTGGCGTTTCAGCTTGAAGTTCAGCCTGCACCCCGCCGCCACAAAAATACCAAGGCCCGGGGCAACACACGGGACCTGCGAGACGTATTGGAAAGCAGGGCAAAACATGCAAGGTTGATATACGGGTCAAGGGGGCGCGCGCCAACGCGCGACGATGACCGTCATGCCGGATACACTAAAAGTAAATCCGGCCGGGCCGAACACAGCAAACAAGACTCATTTGAACTGCGTCATAATATAGCCCGGCACAGAGGCGTCGCACACCCCCTATGCTTCACTGATGAAGTTATGGATCACAAATTCCCGGAGGGTTTTAAACCCGTAAATATCGAATCGTATGATGGTACAACAGATACTGCTGTATGGATTGAGGATTTCCTCCTCCATATCCACATGGCTAGCGGTGATGATCTACACGCCATCAAGTACCTCCCACTAAAACTCAAAGGACCAGCTCGGCATTGGCTGAATAGCTTGCCAGCAGACTCCGTCGGCAGTTGGGAGGATTTGGAAGACACATTCTGTTGTGGAATTGTCACGGCAGATGTCCTAGTGTGAGGACTTAGTTGTGAGGCCAATGCATCTTTGTAGTATCTTGAGAGGGGTTGAGCGAAATCAAGAAACGCAACACAAGACAAGAATTTAGACAGCTTCGGGCCCTAGGAAACATCATCTGATAATAGCCCTACATGTTGTTTGTGGCTAGATCTCATTATGCTCATGAGAGACTCGCCGCATAAGCTGGCTCCCCCTTTGTGTCTAGCCCTGGAGATTGTTTTCCCTGTCCCTCTTGAGGTGCCCTGCCCCTCCTTATATATGTTGAAGGGGCAGGTTACATGACTAGTCCTAGTAGGATTAGGATTACTCTATTACAAGTGGAGTCCTAGTCCTGCTTCCATTGTAAGGGAATATTCCTTACGCTTTCCTCTTAAGCCAGCCCACCATAAACGTGAGCCGGCCTTCTGGGCCTTGGGCCTTGTCGTCCATCTGAAACACCCGCTGAGTCACCAATGAGTCTTCAGGCTCGTGAGTCATCACACCAGTGAGCCGCCAAACACGTGAGTCGCGAATCCTCTGGCGGGTTACCAATCAAACGCCAAGTCTGACCGGGTCATATATCCGGCCGGGTCATACCGCGGGGTATATCCCCGATATTAGCCGCCAGTTTAATTTGGATTTATCCATGTTAAACTGATCTCCAATTGTCATTTCCTTCTTCTAGAAAATCCTGGTCAATAAGCCAGCTTCAGAGTCAATTTGCTGACGTTGGTCTCTTATAGAGAAATATTGTAAGAAATAATCCACTTGAGTCAGCTTCCAAAGAGCCGGTTTAGAAAATTTTGGTCTTTGAAATACTCATCTGATATTCAGCCGGCTTAAAGATGTCGTTCTTGCCGATTTATGATTGCCAAAATTGTTGGGTTATAAACAAATGATGCCGGGTCATGTAATTGTTGCTGATGCCGGGTTAATCTTATGATGACGCCGGGTCATAAAATTGTGCAGATTTCCCAATAATAATATAATATCTGATTTGCTCAAAACTGAGAATTTGAAGATATTTCTCCCTTATATCCATATTACCTGTAGCCCCCATGTCTTGAACAGAGAATAAAATGATATCTTTAAGACTTGCTTCAATATAAATGCTGCAACTTTGGAGAAATCCGGTTTGTTCATCTCAGTCAGTAGTCAAACTGAATATTCCACATATGTAGCCCCCAAGTGCCGGGTTGCCATGCTTGCATCAACTTGGGACTTGTATGTGTTATGCTCATAAAAACATCAACCAGCGTAGCCCCCAAGGGCCGGGTCATTATGCAATAATGAGCAGGGACATTGTATGTATGATCATATAGATTCAAGCAGCAATGTGTAGCCCCAAGGGCCGGCTTAGTAAGAAAATACTGAGCTGGGACCTTATATAAACTTTGTTAAAAATAACCTTACATGATGTAACCCCCTCATGGGGCTTGAACCCACGTCCACAAGGTTTAAGAGCTTTATGCTTTACCAACTGAGTAGTGGACTCTTCAATATAATGGAATAAGGCTTGTGTACCTTGAATTTTTTATAGGAGCAATTGATAGCCCCCAAGGGCCAGCTCATTTAGAATGTGATGAGTCGGGTCTTCAATAAGTTGAGAAAAAAATGACTTTGCATTAGCCCCCAAGTGTCATGGTGCATGCTTGCAGCAACATGAAACTTGCATATTTGATGTAATCTCAACTTGAATAATGTAGCCCCCAAGTGTTGGGTCATAAGCCTGCAGGGACTCAGGACTATTCCTTCCATTGTAGAATAAATTATATCCATTGATAAAATAATATCCATTTCGCTTAAGCGACTTTAAAAACCTCAATCGTAATATTGGTTATTGATAACCATAATAAAAATCCAGCCATGTTGGCTATTAAAGATTTGAATAATATAACCCGGTTTGAAAACCCGGTTCCTGCGATATTGAATCGTACTGCCGGTTTAGGATACCCGTGCAGTAAGGGTGATAACCCAATCTTTAGAAGCCAATAACTTCCAAATCTTATGATTGTCATATATGGCGACTTATCATCCAAAGTCAAGCCAGGTTAATCGAAACCACATATATGCTTTAGATATGGAAAAAAAATCTCAAGACAAACCCAAAAGACTATTTTCAAAATACTTAAGCAAAATAGAAAGAAGAATTTGAGGTTTCTGATTCGAATACGATCAACCAGACCAAAGGGGTTAAGCTAGGATTCAAATACGATCATGTAGCCCCCAGTGGCTTTTGCGTTGCGCTGATCAAGAGGGTACTGACAGCTATGTTCTCTTTGGTTCGAATACGACCTATGTTTGAATAGGAAGCCCCCAAATGACCTTGAGAGGTTTTTAACGACCCTGATTTGAATACGATCCAAGTCGGACCCAAAAGGTGTTAAGCTATGATTCGAATACGATCAAGAAGTCCCCTAGTGGATTTGGCGTTGCGCCGATCAAGAGGGTACCGACAGCTATGTTCTCTTTGGTTCGAATACGACCTATGTTTGAACAGGAAGCCCCCAAATTACCTGTAAATGTGGCTATGAGCCAGTTCAAAGGGTAATCATATCTTAGCTCAATAAGCCGGAAGCCCCCAAGTGATATATTTCTGAGCTGTGCTCGCCGGGTGCCTATGTTTGAGTTGTGCTATGCAACAAACTCTCTTTGGTCCCTGTAATTTTTTCTGAAAACTCAAACTTGCGGGAGATGAATTCTTTTTAAACTGGAATTTCAAACCGGATATTTAGAGCTTCAAAGCTTCGTGGGAGACAGGTTTACCTTGAGCCGGATTGACCGAAGCATCATTGTGAGCCAGAAATTTTCTGGCAGCCTTTAAATTTTTACCAATATGGCGGTAGTCTCTGGGACCGGGTTATCTTCAATCCATTGACCCAGAGTTCTTGAATTCACTGAAACTGGCCGATTTCGCCGAATCATGTCATTGTAGCCCCCGAGTCTTAAGACGACTCGAGAAGTTGTCTTGAGATTCTCCATATTTAACCGTGATATAAACCGGTATGAGTCATTCAACATCTCATTGATATAACTTGTCCTGTACTAGAGAACTTGCAAGCCAGAGTAATTTCTCTTTTAAAGAAAGTAATATATAATATAAAATATACTCGATGGATTTCACCTGATATGTCAGGCCAATGAATATCCACCGCGGAGTTGATGATCACTATGGTGAAGTTAAAACCAATCACGAGCGAGTCGGCCGCGGGAGTAGGCAGGTGAGCCAGCCACTACGTTGTAAGCCGATGCAGACGGGCGAGTCAGCCGCGTCATGTTGATGTAAACCGGGCCGCAGGGGTGGCAGCTTGTGCACGCCCGCGGGGCAGCATGGCACGGACGGACATCAGTGCAAGATGTTGATGACGCGCGATCCATATTCGCGGTATAACAACCCCTTTGTCATGAATAATTATCCTGCGTAAAATATCGCAAGACCAAACAATTGTTTTTGTATGAATTAACATAAGTGATGAAAAACTTTGGAAACATGGCACCTGATTTTTTGTCGGATAAGGCGGACACTGATGCCGGATAATGTTGGACATAGTCTTGGTCTTTTTCCTTTCAACGCCTCATCCTTTGACTGATGCCAACAGCTTCGGCTCTTGCGTTTGTATTTCCTTTGTTCTCTCAGCCACTGAAAATAATCATGAAGCTTTATTTTGCCCAGATGTAATATTTGACTTCCTCCGACTCATAGGCGAGCCTCTGTGATTTTGACTCGGCTTCAGGGCTAGTCAGGGCATGCGACAGCTGCCGAAGCCGACCACGGCAGCGGCGGCGCAGCAATTTTGGCGATGGTTATAGTGACAGGCCATACAGTGGCTCAGAGTAGAAGCAGCCCAAGGCCTGCCCTGTCCTGGAGAGGCGGCTCTATGGTGGAAACGACTATTGTGGGCGGCTCTCGGTGAAGGAGGTATGCGGATCTCAGATGCCACGGAGATAGGCACGAGTCCGGGCGGCTCAAGTGCCCCATTGATAAGGTCACGGCGGAGGCGACCCCGTGAAGCCGCGGGGGCGAGCTTGTAGTAGAAAACGGCAAAAGCGGAAACATCTTGGATCTCTGCAACAGCTGAGGCACGGCTAGTTCAGACTTCAGAGCAACGGCGTTGACTCGGGGCGAGACCGTGGGCGTGGCCGCAGCGGGATGAGATGACCCGGCGAGGCAATCCACGGCAACCGGCCGGTCCGCAGGTCAGCGAAACAGGGGCCGGCCCTCAGGGTGATGCCGGCGGCTCACAGAATGAGACGGCTTGCAACTGTGCGTACATGCGCGCGCGGAACAGCAGAAAATTGCTTGGGGTGGGTCATCTGCTGTTCTCAAATGCAGAGGGTGCACGCAAAGGCGTCGCAGGTGGAAAACAATGGTGGCTCGGTGATGAAGAAACAGGGCGGAGGTGTACCAGCTGCTGTTCGACGTGCGGGCCACAGCAGTTTGAAGGCCAGTGGAGGCGACCGCAGCGGGTTGTTGATGGCTGACTTGGTCACGGCGGCTCTGTGCTGAATCCATTGAGCCAAAAAATCTATCTAGCCTTGGTTTTCAATTGATACCTTTGTAGATCTTTAATTCATGTGTGTGTGATGCCTCACACAGCCGCAAACATCTGTCCTGATTGCTGAGATGTGATGCGTGGGCGTGCAGCGGTCCGGGGCGGACGGGCGACTCTCCTATGGTGGCTTGACTCGGGACGGCCCGGCGGTGAAAACCCAGCCGCGGCTCATGAGCAATCTGGCAGGCACCTGGGCGGCTCGGGTGACTTCAGCGACTCTCCGGCGGCTTGCCGAGGTGGCTCGGCGTGATGGAAACAAGCTGACAAGAACAGAGACGGATTGCGGCAGTAGTAGCTCAGAGGCGGCCCAATGAAAATCGGCCGAGCGAGGCCGGCCATTCGTCGATGGATTCACACGAGGCAGGTCAAGGCCGAGACCGAGTTCGTGACAAACTCTGCTTTCCGATCCGTGAACTGTTTTTTCTCTTTTCTTTTCATGAACCAGCTTTGACTTTGCATCTTCCAATTAACATGGACGTGAAAGCAACACTTCCGACTAGGAGGTGAATCCGCAAAACTTTTGGATCCAAAAGCAACCATCATCTACCAAACAGCATAATACTGCAGCTTTTACTCCTGCTGCGAATTTGCTCACAAAAACGTCTCTAAATAATCTAGATTTGACAAGTCACTGGGGCAGCTTGACCCGGTCATGGAAGAAGGGCGCCGACGTCTGGGAGGTAGAAGAGACCAGGAGAGGTGACTCGCTGGCAACGAAGACTGGCGATCAAGGCGGAGAACAGTGGCGTTGGAGGCGTCCGGATTCTATGCTCATAACCACTTCAACTTGACAGCAAAAAACATAGATCGGATCAAAAAATAGATCGTTCATGGCGGTCAACAATAATATTTCCTTGATCTCAACTGACGAGGATTAGATTTGATGCAAATACTTCCGTGATGGTTCGTGCCTCATCCGAAAAATTGCAAACTCCTCGATCCCGAGAAAGATCCCTTCAAGAACTCATCACCACCGTGCATGAGCCCCACGGTGGGCGCCAACTGTTGTGGAATTGTCACGGCAGATGTCCTAGTGTGAGGACTTAGTCATGAGGCCAACGCATCTTTGTAGTAGCTTGAGAGGGGTTGAGCGGAATCGAGAAACGCAACAGAAGACAAGAATTTAGACAGCTTCGGGTCCTGGGAAACATCATCCGGTAATAGCCCTACATGTTGTTTGTGCCTAGATCTCATTATGCTCATGAGAGACTCGCCGCATAAGCCGGCTCCCCCTTTGTGTCTAGTCATGGAGATTGTTTTTCCTGTCTCTCTTGAGGTGCCCTGCCCCTCCTTATATATGTTGAAGGGGCGGGTTACATGACTAGTCCTAGTAGGATTAGGATTACTCTATTACAAGTGGAGTCCTAGTCTTGCTTCCTTTGTAAGGGAATATTCCTTACACTTTCCTCTTAAGCCGGCCCACCATAAACGTGAGTCGTCCTTCTAGGCCTTGGGCCTTGTCGTCCATCTGAAACACCCGTTGAGTCACCAATGAGTCTTCAGGCTCGTGAGTCGTCACACCAGTGAGCCGCCAGACACGTGAGTCGCCAATCCTCTGGCGGGTTACCAATGAAATGCCAAGTCTGACCGGGTCATATATCCGGCCGGGTCATACCGCGGGGTATATCCCTGACACATTCCTTGACAACTTCCAGGGCACTTATGTGCGACCACCGGATGCTGATGACTTGAGCCATATAACCCAGCAGCCCGGGGAATCGGCCAGGCAATTTTGAACACGATTCCTAACTAAGAAAAACCAAATTGTCGACTGTCCGGATACAGAGGCCTTAGCGTCATTCAAGCATAACATCCGTGACGAGTAGCTTGCCCGGCACCTCGGCCAGGAGAAGCCGAAGTCTATGGCTGCCCTCACGACACTCATGACCCACTTTTGCGCGTGCGACGATAGCTGGCTGGCTCGCAGCAACAACACATCAAGGAATCCGGGCACTTCGGATACCAAAGATGCCCACGGAAGACCACGTCGTAACAGACAAAAGCGCCGCAACAGCGGCGATAACGCTGATTATACGGCAGTCAATGATGGATTCAGAGGCTCTAGATCCGGTCAGCAGAAAAGGCCATTTAAAAGAAGCACTCCGGGCCCGTCCAGTTTGGACCGCATAATCGATCGCTCGTGTCAAATCCACAGCACCCCCGATAAGCTAGCCAATCACACCAACAGAGAATGCTGAGTGTTCAAGCAGGCTGGCAAGTTAAATGCCGAAAACAAGGACAAGGGGTTGCATAGTGATGACGAGGAGGAGCCCCGTCCGCCGAACACGGGAGGACAGAAGAGGTTCCCTCCACAAGTGAAGACGGTGAACATGATATACGCAACCCGCATTCTCAAGAGGGAACGGAAGCGTGCACTAAGGGACGTCTATGCGATGGAGCCCGTCGCCCCAAAATTCAACCCATGGTCCTCCTGTTCGATCACCTTCGATCGCAGGGACCACCCCACTAGTATCCGTCATGGAGAATCCGCCGCATTGGTCCTAGACCCCATCATCGACGGATTTCACCTCACTCGAGCCCTTATGGACGGCGGTAGCAGCCTAAATCTGCTCTATCATGATACAGTGCGCAAAATGGGTATAGATCCCTCGAGGATTAAACCCACCAAAACCACCTTTAAGGGCGTCATCCCATGTGTAGAGGCCCATTGCACGGGCTCAATCACACTGGAATTGGTCTTCGGAGCTCCGGACAACTTCCGAAATGAGGAGTTAATCTTCGATATCGTCCCGTTTCAAAGTGGCTATCACGCACTGCTCGGGCGAACCGCATTTGCAAAATTCAATGCGGTACCGCATTATGCATACCTCAAGCTCAAGATGCCAGGACCTAGGGGGTCATAACAGTCAATGGAAACACAGAACGCTCGCTCAGCATGGAAGAGCATACTGCGGCGCTTGCAGCTGAAGTACAAAGCAGCCTTTTTAGGCAAACCGCCAATTCGGCAATACAGCCCCCGGACACCGTCAAGCGAGTCCGGAGTAACCTGCAGCAGGATCGCCTGGCACGTTCAGTGCTCGGCTAGCAATTCGGCCCTCGTCCCAGTCCCAGTAAAGCGACGAAATCCGTGCCGTGCGTACATAATTACACACTGAAAATACCATGGACATAGGCGGGGGCACGATCAGGGCACGTCCCGCAATGTGGCTTAACCGCCCTAGGGGCTGCATACCTTTATCATTTTTCTCTTTCAGGACCTTACTCTCTGGAAGCCCTTTCCGGCTGTCTGATTACCGAACACATTACGGAAAGGAACAACCAAGGAGGCAAGAAGCTAAGACGTACAAGGGAACCCCCAGGTGGTCTCTAATAACAATCGATATACCCGCATTTTTACTACCCATACGCAGCTTGCCCTTGGATAGGACATGTCAAATAGTCCTATTTTTTGCTCATTGCACTACTTGTATCAGTACGCTTCGATGTATTATTTAAATAACGATGCATAGCATTAGTCTATTATTGCATTATCCATCTTTTTTTCTTATATGTTCATTTCGACAACTTGCACCCGTACATTCTGGTACGGTCAGTACGCCAGGGGCTTTTCGTTTACCCCATAATACGACGTGAGAAGTCCGAACACTTTCGACAGTGCGGCACCCCGAACTTATAGCATTATATGCATCAGCTCCGAATCATGTCTTTGGTCAATAGTTGGGTTTGCCTGGCTCCCATGCTTTGGTACCTTATGTTCCGCTATATCAGCTAAGGTAGCGCTGGGAGAACTACTGCGATTGTGTCCTGGTTCTTCCGGACGAGCACCTCAGTAGAGAAAGCTGAAAACTGACTGTCATGATAAGGCGAGAGTCGGTCGCTGTTCGAGAGGTCTCAAGTCCTTAAAGACTTTTTTCGCTTCAGGCGAGGAGTCGGCTTCGCTCGACTTAGGCGTATATAGCGCCCCAAGTTCGGCCTTCCGAATACTAGGGGCTTCGCCAAAATTTAAAATTGTAGACTTCTATGGCTAAGTGAGAGTGATAAAGCCTCATAGTCCGATTGCCTGGTTCGTTGTGCTGAACACCTCCCTCGAAGGACCCAAAATTGGGATAAAGAGTGCTCAGATTTATCCCGAACACCCCAGTACTAGTTACATGGGGGCAGAAGCCGACGACTGGCCAACTCTCAGATTTTATAAACAGCCGCACATAAGGTAATATTTTAAATTCAAAAAGCGTTGCGTAGCGCAAATGAACTCGTTTCACATTACAGGATCACATATGTTCATTCAAAAATTACATCTCTGGCACATTCCTCCGCCACAAGGCGGGAACCCTTCAGGACACTGTCATAATACATTTCGGGGCAACGATGCTCCTTGCCCTCCGGCGGCCCCTCCTTCACCAGCTTTACGGCATCCAACTTCGCCCAGTGCACCTTCGCCCGGGCAAAAGCCCTGCGGGCACCATCTATGCAGACGGACCGCTCTATGACTTCAAGCCATGGGCAGGCATCCACAAGCCGCCTCACCAAACCGAAGTAGCTGCCAGGCAGGGGATCGCCAGGCCACATCCGGACTATAAGACCCTTCATGGCCTGTTCGGCCGCCTTGTGAAGTTCGAGCAGTTGCTTCAGCTGGTCGCTCAAGGGCATTGGGTGTTCGGTCCTAGTACATTGAGACCAAAACAACTTTTCCGTCGAGCTCCCCTCCTCAGCTCAGTAAAATTCCGCGGCATCCAGCACACTGCAGGGAAGATCTGCGAACGCTCCTGGAGAGCTCCGAACTTGGGTAAGTAAAAGGAAAGTTCCCTTCACATGCTTGCTTTGCATAATGAATGCCTTACCCGCTGCTATCTTCTTCACCGCATCAATCTCCTGGAGGGCCTTGTGGGCTTCAGCCTTGGTGCTCCGGGTGCTTTCAAGCGCCTTCGCAAGCTCGGACTCTCGCGTCTTAGAGTCAAGCTCCAAGGACTTGTGTTTTTTGGAGAGAGCCTCGAGCTCTTGCTGCACCTCGCTTACCCGGGCTTCTTGCTTTTCCCGCTCAATGCGCTCCTTGGCCGCTTTGTCTTCAGCCTCGGACAACGCCTTCTTCAGGGTCGCCACCTCGGTCGTGGCCCCTGGCAAATTCATGATGATCCTATTACTTTACAGCCGAATTTATTTTTAATATATAGACAAGGTATTGCTTACCTTTGCTCTCCTCGAGCTACCACTTGGTAAGGCCGAGCTCGTCCTCGGACCGCTCAAGCTCCTGCTTCAGCGCAGCGACGTCCGTAGTACGTGCGACAGCGGCCAGCAGTGAAGCCTGCACATGCACATAGAAATATTCTGATTAGACTCTTGAGTCATTATTTGATCCTCTATTCGGCCTTTCTTCTCGAACGCCAAACAGAGCATCAGGGGCTACTGTCTATGCTGTAATATTTTCATATATTTTGATTACTTACCTCAAAGCCTGTTAGGAGGCTGGCACAAGCTTCAGTTAGTCCGTTTTTGGTGGACTGAACCTTCTCGATCACCGCACCCATGACAGTGCGGTGCTCTTCATCGATGGAAGCGCCGCGAAGCGCTTCCAGCAAGTTGTCCAGTGCCTCTGGATGGACAGAGGCCACCGGCACGGGCGGCTTGCCCCCCCTTAACGGGGGATCGCCTGCCGGAGTCCGGAACCATCGAAGGTTCCGGTGCAGTGTTCGGCTGGGGGCCGAACTTGGAGCCCGTGGGAGTCTTGCTCCCTTTGCGCCCAGGGTCCGGAAGGTCGCCTCGAG
Organism: Triticum urartu; assembly: GCF_056163025.1. Lineage (NCBI taxonomy): Eukaryota > Viridiplantae > Streptophyta > Magnoliopsida > Poales > Poaceae > Triticum > Triticum urartu. Next base: position 150,401,218 of record NC_141873.1, on the reverse strand, counting down.
GCGCCCCCAGGACCACCTCCCCTCGGCTCGGTGCCTTTCGAGACCACACCTTGACATTTTCCGTAGGTCAAGGGGTGGAGGCAGTCGGAAGTGAATCGCTGTTCATATCCGACGAGTCCAAAGAACCGTCCGACAAAGATACATCGAGATGAGCTCGGGACGAACTGCATAATCATATTCGGCATGAGGAGAAGCAGTGCAATAAAACATACCATGAATTACTATGGTATTCGGATACTTACGACTTCGCCAGGGGCTTGCCCCTGGGTAACCACTCGTCACCGATGTAGGCAGCCATCGTGGAGTAGTCCAGGAGGACGGTCCTTCCCTTCTTGGACCCTTCGGCCTCCCCAGTTGGGGCGGCCTTCCTTTTCTTGTCTCCCCCGGCTGGGGGGGAGAACTCTTCTCTTCCTCCTCCTCATTTTCATGGGAGGAGTGCACGTCGGAGTCATCGGACGATGAGTCCGATATAACCTTACGCCGGAGACCCTTTTGGGTCCCCGTGGCCTTCTTCTTGGTCTTCTTCACGGGCACCTCGTAAGGCGCCGGAGCTAGCATCTCCGTTAGGAGAGCGTCTGTAGGATCTTTAGGTAGGGGGCTGGGCAATCGATCTGCTCCACTATCTTTACCCAGTCCTGTTAATGGCATGGAAGCTTAGATCCCACACATGATTAAACTGGGGCAAATAAATATCCTGTGAGATATAAGAACTTACCGGATTGGCACGGCGCTTTGCGCTGAGTCCGCGGTCCTCGCTAAGGGGAGGAGGTATCTCGGCGCCCTTGAACAGCACCTTCCAGACGTCCTTGTGTGTCGTGTCGAAGAGCTCTCGTAGCGTCTGGTGCTTGGCCGGGTCAAACTCCCACAAATTAAACACCCGTCATTGACACGGGAGGATCCGACGGAAGAGCATGACCTAGACCACATTGACGAGCTTGATTTTCTTGCTCATCATGTTCTTGATGTAGGTTTGGAGTCCGGTCAGCTCTACCGGAGAACCCCAGGACAGGCCCTTCTCTTTCCAGGAAGTGAGCCGCTTGGGGATTCCTGATCGAAATTCGGGGGCCGCCACCCAGTTGGTGTCGCGCGGTCGGTGATGTAGAACCACCTCGATTGCCACCCCTTAATGGTCTCCACATAGGAGCCTTCGAGCTAGGTGACGTTGGGCATTTTGCCCACCATGGCGCCTCCGCATTCTGCTTGCTGGCCGACCACCACCTTCGGTTTAACATTGAAGGTCTTCAGCCACAGGCCGAAGTGGGGCCTGATGCGGAGGAAAGCCTCACACACGATGATAAATGTCGAGATGTCGGGGATGAAATTGGGGGCCAGATCATGAAAATCCAGCCCGTAGTAGGTTTGGGCATAGGGATGATCTGCCCCACATCTGGTAGCCGGTGCACGATGTCCGCAGCTAGATATCCGGCTTCCCGTAGCTTTGTGATGTTCTCCTCCGTGATGGAGGAGACCATCCACTTGCCTCCCTCTCCGGACATGCTTGGAGTGGTTTGAGGAGAAAGACGTGAACTTGGGCGCTGGAGCTCGAGTGTGCGAGAATGGATAAGCCAGGAGGAAGAAGGCGTGGGTAAAAAGGATGAATCTTTGTCCCTTTATAAGGGCGGAGGAGGCGATGCGCCTCCCCACTTACCTGTTAAAATCGCTTATTCCTCGAACGCCGTAATTGGTGGCGCAGTTGGGTTACCCATACCCGTATTGATGAGAATCTCGTGATAAGGGGACACGATCTCTGCTTCGACAAGACCTTTCAAGAAAACCGCCTCGTGATATGTGCAGTGCTGGTTGAGAAAAACGGTTCGAATAATGACTGGGCCATGGCATGATGTCATGTTGCTAAACGTGTCAGCAGATTGGATTTCTGGAAATATTATTCTCTCTACGGAGGTATGTGGAACTTGTTTTGCAGAGCCGGACACTATCCTTGTGTTCACAATCTTCTATGGAGTATTCGGAGGAAGAACCCGCCTTGCAATGCCGAAGACAAATATGCGCGCCGGACACATCGTCCTTGAAAGTCTGGTTCAGGGGCTACTGATGGACTCCTGGATTAGGGGGTCTCCGAACAGCTGGACTATTGGACTATGAAGATACAAGATTGAAGACTTCGTCCCGTGTCCGGATGGGACTCTCCTTGGCGTCGAAGGCAAGCTTGGCAATACGGATATGTAGATATCCTCCCTTGTAACCGACTCTATGTAACCCTAGCCCCCTCCGGTGTCTATATAAACCGGAGGGTTTAGTCTGTAGGACAACATACAATCATACCATAGGCTAGCTTCTCGGGTTTAGCCTCTACGATCTCGTGGTAGATCAACTCTTATAATACTCATATCATCAAGATGAATCAAGAAGGACATAGGGTATTACCTCCATCGAGAGGGCCCGAACCTGGGTAACATCGTGTCCCCTGTTGTAGCGACCTGACCAGAATGGATCAAGTCTCTATGCTTAAGTGTCATCCTTGGATTGGTATGCTGACACACACAGTACTCGAGGATTTATGACAGAGGTAAATCACATTTATAAAGTAACGTAAATACTATTACCTCAATCCAAATAGCGGAAGTAACAAGGTTGTGGATTCCCATCAACACCAATGGCAAAGTTGAGTGTAGAAAACGTAATCCTAATGTATCACTTACTCGTCGTAATATAATCCTGCAACGTGAGACGTTGCAGCCACAAAGGGTCAGTACATTGAATGTACTGGCAAATTCACACCATAGAGAATGATGAACAATGGCTATCACTACATGCATATATGGCTGGTGGAAAAGCACTATGGTTAAATGGTTTTTTCGAAAAGCCAATTTTTCCCTACTACAAAGGAATAAATTTTATTTAACTATCAGGGTGGTTGTTAAACATTGAGAGTGTAGACACCCTCTCAATCCCAATTAAGCATCATCCTTAAAACCCAACAAGATTAATTAAAGTCACATGATGAGATTCACATGATAATCCAAGCACTAGATACTCAAGACTTCCATAACCATGGATACGGCTAATCATGATTAGTTTATACACTCTGCTGAGGTTTGTGCACTTTTCCCCACAAGACTCGATCTCCTCCATTGGATTTCTCGCACTACATGGTGTTCGAGAAACAGATGACCGAGACACAGTCTTTGAGAAGCGTTTGCACCTTACGATGGGTAGATCATACCACCTACTTCCCCTACATCTGCTAGTCTACCACTATAAGAGTTCACACGACTTAATCAACTATGCTAGAGCCCATAATAGCTTGTGGCTGCACACGGAAATTTCTAGTATGAATAATCTCATGATCCCTTTGAGCCTGGATGGCGGTCCATAAAGAAAAACATGCAATCGCTGGAATACCCAGGTGCCTAAACAGGCAATCGCTGGAATACCCAGGTGCCTCAATCCACCCAGATGTGTGTTAAAGTTGCCACCTTAAGTAAACCATTAATTAACAATCTCATGTTTGTCATGAATACTCTCAAACCCAATCCACGTCTACGAGCATAGCATAGCAATAGAACCAACCTAATAGTAACTCCCAAGGTTTGAATGCAGGGCAATCGGTTCCTACCTCATCAACTACTTCCCAATACCCACATGTTATCAATCCTACTCATGCAATGTTTGAGGTTGAAACTAATGCATAAAAACTGGGTATGAAAGGAATATGATCAAAGTGTGAACTTGCCTGCAGTGTTGATGAAGATGATTCACACTCAAAACTCTCGATAGTTCTACTCGTCACTCTTCGTTCAATCTATTGTAAGCAAGCAATAGTAACCACACATAAGCAATCACTCAAAGATCGGAGAGATCAAAGAAAACAATTCGAAAAACATCAAAACCAAGCAAATAACTCTTGCAACATAAAACAATTTCTAACAATACCAAAATTAAGTTAATTTGGCCTTATCATAAAGTTTAGGTCAAGAGCTTCGATTTGCAAAAAGAATCAACTCAAACGGGGCTACGAAACTCAAGTTATGATCAAACAAAGTTCAAATACAAAATTGTTTGAATTCAAATTTTAAAATTTTCAAAAAAATATGTTTAATTTGGATTACTGGAGAGAGGGGATCATAACGAAGAAGTGGGCGTTGGTTTCGTTGAATTTGGACAAACGAGTAAAAAGTAGTGATCGTTTGAAAACCAGGGTCTGATCTGTAAATAATTTTTCACAAACGGGTCCCTGGCAGAAACTAAAAGAAAAAGAGAAACTCTACCGGGCGAACGTTCGCTACCGAGTGCTAACTAACGAAAATCGTTCACTAAAGAGATCTAAACGACGAATGTTCGTTAGATAACTAGACTAAAAGAAAAACCGTTCTAGTAATGTAAAACCGAACTAAAAGAAAAAAAAACTTAAGAAAAAGAAAACCGGGTCGGTTTTTTGTACCGGTTCGGGTTTTCAACGAAAACCGGCGACGGTGGCGGATTCCAGCGAGATGGCGGCGGCTCTCCGGTGAGGCGGGGCAAGGCGACGCGGGCGGTGGCGACGTGCGGCGCGCGGTGCGGCAACAAGCGGCGTGGAGCGGCGGCTTGCGGCGGCGGCAACGACAGCTAGCGGGGCGGCGGCGGCGGATCGGGCATGAGGTGGCGGCGCGAGGGGAGGAGCAGAAGCGGCGATGGCGGTGGGTCGGCGCTATATACAGGGGAGGGCCGGGGAGGCTTGCGAGAGGGGCAAGGCGAGGCGGTGGAGGAGTCCGCGGCGGTTACGGCATCGCCGGCGACGTGTGGGCGCCGGAGACCTGCAGGGACGGGCGCGGAGCTCGGCTGTGCCGCGGCTGGCCTGGCCCGGTTGGCTGGGCCGGCCCGGTTCGGTAGGAAGGTTTTTTTAATAAAGATTTTTTTCAGGCAAACAAAACAGATAAAAACAAAATAAATAAATAAATAAAATATATATAGGCATATAATATATCAAGAAAATTCGTAAAACATTTCCTTCAAGCTGAACATTTTTCTAGAGTCAAATAAAATCCACACAAATTGAGATAATTCAAAGGGTGCTACTGGTCTAATAAAATCCAATAAAAATCATTTTAAAAATACCAAAATGATTTCAAATTTATTTTTCTCCAATTTTCTATTGTAGGGAATCATGTTACCCTATTTTCCAAATATTTTATTTTTTGAGAAAAATAATTTGAATACAACTCAAATAACTCCAAATTGAAAATAAATTCAAAAGAACTTTGAATTTAATTCTTTGAAACTCCCAACTCATATTTCATATGTTTTGAAGAAGTCATTTTATCTTCGCTCGTGAAAATCATTGAGTTGCATAAAGTTCCTGGGTTGGAAATATTTTCCAAATGAAATTCAAATATTTTCAACACCCCTTGTCATTTAAATAATGGAAGAAGTCATGTCATCTTCTCTCCAGGGTTTTGTGATGAAAAGTATTTGAATTCACGGAGAGCATAAATGCAAAAATGGAAGTTTGGGAAAGTCCTTTTAGTCCCTCCCATTTAACTTCAAAAAAGTTTTCGAATTTCACTCACTTTCAGTCAATCAATCAAACAATCAATCAAATATATCTATTTATTATAACATTCCAAAATTTAGAATTTTGGGATGTTACAAACCTACCACCCTTAAAATGAATCTCGCCCTTGAGATTCGGAGAGGCTAGAAAGAAAATAGGGTAGGGTTTGGGGTCTTCTCAAAACCCATCGATCATCACAAGGGGGTCTGGGGTGCTACCACCCTTAGAAACATCGTTATGGTCCTATCAATACTCACATACTCCATCCTTATTCTTGACAGGGCCGGTCTTCTCAGTTTCTCGAGATAATTCCTTCTCTAGGCTCTTCCGGTAGCGGCATAACCTTTTTCCTCAATTCTCCTGTATCCTTTCATCTTGGTACGGTTATTCCGAGACCGCGTCTTCTTAGCTAACGGGTCTGGTGCCAATACTAAACAACTATCGATATCTCATGGTGGTCATCCATTTATGGTTTCTCCTACAGGGAATGGGTCCGGGTTGAACCTCACTGTATGTCCTACGACTGGCAACAACTGCCTTGTACCAGGGAAAAAATACTTATACCATTCTAAGGTTCAGGCAAGGCTTTGATCATCGTCTCTCTACTATAGGTAAGTCACTCAGATTTACCTTCCCGTATAGCAAGGCGAATAATAAGAGTAAGTCGGTATGGTGATCAATCCATCCCGCACCCAAATCATTACCCTGTATATGGTCTAGCGAATATCGCATTCTAACACTCGGTCATCCTCACAAGCATTGCAGAATTTCTCTTGTCAACGAACCAAGTTCAGATAAATCCATTGATTCTACAAGCCAAACAAACATCTATCGTTTTCTTCACAACTCTCAGGTTTTGCATTGCTCCTATAAAATCGTCGGTTGATAAAGGCATATCCTCTTCCGGGGTTTTTTTCCTTCAGCAAGAGTGTGCTTGCTTCTTGGCAGGTCATGGGGCCTGTGGGTTATGGCCCATCTCATCACTTGCAAACCTTGAACTCATCATTGGGGCAACTGGTCGTTATTCCAACATCCAACTTCCAGCTTCCAAGCATACTTAAAATCCATCCAATTGTATTGTCTCCCTTCCTTCTATTTGCACCAAACTAAGACGTGATTACTCAGACTCATCATGGAATTTCCCTTGATCCATATTTCCAACGCCATACCTCCTTTATATCCAATAGTAATTCATCTCTTCATCCTCGTGGGATATCCCTCATACCGAGATAAAAACTTATACTTATGAAGTCAATACTCCACTTCGTGGAACATAATTTTCCTTTCCAGGGTCAAGCTTCCTTACAGGGGAATATTAGCCATCTCTGCATGGCACTTCTTTAACTGGGAAACGTGAAACACATCATGAACTCCTGACAGTCCTTCAGGTGACTCCAACTTGTTGGCCACTTCTCCCATACGCTCCAAAACTCGGTATGGTCCTACAAATCTCGGGGCTAATTTTACCTTAACTCCAAATCGTTTAACTCCTCGTAGAGGGGACACATGAAGACATGCTCTGTCTCCAATTTCATAGACTACCTCCTTGCGTTTTTGAGTCTGCATAACTCTTCTGCCTGGATTGAGCTACCTTCAGTCTATCTCGAATCAACTTAACATTCTCTTCTGACTCCTTGATTCACATTTGGTCCAAACAACTGACAGTCTCCAACTTCATCCCACATACTCTTGGGGCATCACACATATCGAGACAAAACTCGTATTCATTTTGTCCGAAATTCACTCAGTGGAGTATCCTTATCTTTTCTAGGGGTCAAGGGTTCTTACAGGGTACTACCACCCTTAAAATGCACAAATCTTCCATAGACCATATTTCTCATATCCTCAAAAATGGTCAAAATTCTTCTTCATAGGGTAACAACTCATAAAATCCATATCAGTACCAACGATGCTACTTTATTCATTCTCAGGTGATTACAACCTCTCGCTTTTCCATTACATGTCTCAACTCAACACCTCAATATAAAAGCAAGTGTTCTCACTTCTACTACTCCATTTCTTTTGTTTCAAACTCAACTATCTAGCATAAGTTTCCTTCTGCTTGGGGCATTCTCTGGCAAAGTGCCCTGCTCCATTACAACTAAAACATATTACTTCTGACAAGTCTCGAGGATCCCTTTTTGGGCAACTGTTGAGGTAGTGCCCTGACTCCTTGCACCTGTAACAGGTGATATGACTCAGGTCCCTCCTGGGCTCCAATCGGTTTCTCTTCCTGGACTTTTCCATTCCTATCAGGGCTTCTATTTCCTGTGGGTCATACTCTACTTCCTTTGTCGGGAATACTACTAGATCCCCATTAAAACAATTCTGGGAGATGTGTCCTTCTTCTCCACATGAATGGCATGACTTGGTGCAGGGTTTAATTGGTTCTTCTTTGGGTGTGTCCCCGACATCTTCCTTCATCACGGGTTCTTCTAAAATTTCCACAAGGGCTCCTTTCTTTACTTCTTTCTTCTGTTGTACGGTTCTTTGTACCACGGGGTAAATGTGAGACTGAGCGGGATAGTGGGTAGTCCCTTCACACAAGAAACAAGTAATCTGCCTAGTTGGGCATTCTTCAGCTGGGTCACTTCCTTCACAATTAGGGCTTCGTCCTTGTGTTCTTTGTGGGTGTGTCCTATTTCTCCCCAAATCTTGCATGCACAAGGTTTCTTCATATCCTTTCCATAAGGCTTCAACTTCTGGGACACAAGATGAGATCTTTGTAGAGTCAACTTAAATTCTTTCCAAGTGGTTACTCCTTGCCATCCTTTCATGGTTTGGTACATCCTCCACCAAGTAGCAGCACCTCTTTCAAAACTCTGAAGAGCATGCTGGGTCATATCATTTCCAACTATAGGGTTATTCTCCATGTGATCCTCCATGTTCTAAATCCATCGGTTTGTCCCCAATTGACTCATCGGTCCAGAAAATACAAGCTCATCTTCAATCATCCTCTATTGGGTCCAAGGGTTTGGGGTGAGATAAGAGAGATAGAGAGGGATACACACAATGCAAACAACGGTTTTGAAAAGATAGATTTTATTGTGGCTGTCGAAAAACATCAAACAAATGACAACTCACAATCGTCGCATCTAACGTAGGTATATAACAGGGGTTTGGTCTTCTAAAGGTCAATAAATCCTCAAAATCGCCAAACTCTTCAAGTCTTGTTCATGCCTCCAATGGCTTCTTCTGATCGTGCTTATCCTTCTCAAGTTCTTTTTCCAGATCATCTCTGTTGACACGAAGTTTCTCCTGACGTCCTTTAATATTCTGGAGTTGCGTTCCAAACTTCTGGGTTTCAACCTCCTTGACATGAATCATGTCATTCTATCCTTCAGCTCCTGACTAATCTCCGGTATCTCGAGGTTTTGCTCCTCCAGCTTGGCTACTTTCAGCTTCTGGGTCCTGATTTCTTCATGAACTGCTTCCTTGTCAAATACGGCTTCCTGCAGATCACCCTAAACTTCTTGATGTAATACTCCAGATCCTAGTGATACACCAGCTAAGGTTAAAACTTCATCTTTTGTTGACAGGTGCTCCATCAGCCTTCTACCATCCAATCCTTCCGAAGAAATGCTTGCTTATCTCAGCATGGTGACAATAGCATAAGCGGGCGATGACATCACGGACAACCGTGCTTCTACTCTTGTCATTTCCATGAGCTATCTCTCCATAGTTGATATCTCCTGCCTTAGGGTTTTCCTTGACAGAACTTTGAGTTTTTGACACTCCATGCTCCGGTCTTTCTCCGATACACCTTGATCTCGGGTATTGACAGCTTCCATAGTCTGCCAAGTTCCATAAGGGTAGCCTCCCTAGGTCATACAAATCTGGAAATTCTTCAGAGCCTTCCAATTCTCCTAGTCTTCGGAGTCTTCAACCGTTGTAGTTTCCATCATTGTAATGCACGGTAAAATCCTCTTCATTCCAAAGTAGTAGTTGTCTGATATCTTGTACTCCTTGGTGTGGTCTCATCAGCCGAATCTTCGAGTGGTCAAAAGGGAAAAGGGGTATGGTCTCACTAAAAGGGAATATTTGAATAAGCTAGGAAGAGAAGAGAGGTAAAAGGTCTTTTTGGAAACGAAGGTTTTAGAGAAAATCCTTCCTATGGGCTTGCCAATTTCTAGGGTCATGTCCTACAGTCAACATGTGCTCTGATACCATCTTGTAGCGACCCGACCCGAATGGATCAAGTCTCTATGCTAAAGTGTCATCCCTGGATCGGTATGCTGACACACACAGTACTCAAGGATTTATAACAGAGGTAAATCACATGTATAAAGTAACGTAAATACCATTACCTCAATCAAAATAGCGGAAGTAACAAGGTTGTGGATTCCCATCAACACCAACATCAAAGTTGAGTGTAGAAATCGTAATCCTAACGTATCACTTACTCGTTGTAAGATAATCCTGCAATGTGAGACGTTGCAGCCACAAAGGGTCAGTACATTGAATGTACTGGAAAATTCACACCATAGAGAATGATGAACAATGGCTATCACTATATGCATATATGGCTGGTGGAAAAGCTCTTTGGTTAAATGGTTTTTGCGAAAAGCCAATTTTTCCCTACTGCAAAGGAATAAAGTTTATTTAACTATCATGGTGGTTGTTAAGCATTGAGGGTGTAGACACCCTCTCAATCCCAATTAAGCATCATCATTAAAAGCCAACAAGATTAATTAAAGTCACATGATGAGATTCACATGATAATCCAAGCACTAGATACTCAATACGTCAGTAACCGGGGACACGGCTAATCATGATTAGTTTATACACTCTGCAGAGCTTTGCGCACTTTTCCCCACAAGACTTGACCTCCTCCATTGGATTTCTCGCACTACATGGTGTTTGAGAATCGGATGACCAAGACACAGTCGTTCAGAAGCGTTTGCACCTTACGATGGGTAGACCGTACCACCTACATCCCCTACATCTGCTAGTCTACCACTATAAGAGTTCACACGACTTAATCAACTATGCTAGAGCCCATAATAGCTTGTGGCTGCACACGGAAGTTTCTAGTATGAATTATCTCATGATCCCTTTGAGCCTGGGTGGCAGTGCATAAAGAAAAACAGGAAATCACTGGAATACCCAGGTGCCTAAACAGGCAATCGCTGGAATACCCAGGTGCCTCAATCCACCCAGATGTGTGTTATTAAGTAAACCATTAATTAACAATCTCACATCTGTCATGAATACTCTCAAACCCAATCCATGTCTATGAGCATAGCATAGCAATATAAGCAACGTAATAGTAACTCCCAAGGTTTGAATGCAGGGCAATAGGTTCCTACCTCATCAACTACTTCCCAATACCCACATGTTATCAATCCTACTCATGCAATGTTTGAGGTTGAAACTAATGCATAAAAACTGGGTATGAAAGGAATATGATCAAAGTGTGAACTTTCCTGCAATGTTGATGAAGATGATTCGCACTCAAAACTCTTGATAGTTCTACTTGTCACTCTCCGGTCAATCTATCGTATGGAAGCAATAGTAACCACACATAAGCAATCACTCAAAGATCGGAGAGAACAAAGAAAACAATTCAGAAAACGTCAAAACCAAGCAAATAACTCTTGCAACATAAAACAATTTCTAACAGTACCCAAATTAAGTGAATTTGGCCTTATCAGATAGTTTAGGTCAAGAGCTTCGATTTGCAAAAAGAATCAACTCAAACAGGGCTACGAAACTCAAGTTATGATCAAACAAAGTTCAAATACAAAATTGTTTGAATTCAAATCTTCAAATTTTCAAAAATATGTTTAAGTTGGATTACTGGAAAGAGGGATCATAACGAAGAAGTGGGCGTTGGTTTCGTTGAATTTGGACAAACGAGTAAAAAGTAGTGATCGTTTGAAAACCAGGGGCTGATCTGTAAATAATTATTCAGAAACGGGTCCCTGGCAGAAACTAAAAGAAAAAGAGAAACTCTACCGGGCGAACGTTCGCTACCTAACGCTAACTAACGAAAATCGTTCACTAAAGAGATCTAAACGAGGAATGTTCGTTAGATAACTAGACTAAAAGAAAAACCGATCTAGTAATATAAAACCGAACTAAAAAACCTAAGAAAAAGAAAACCGGGTCGGTTTTTGTACCGGTTCAGGTTTTCAACGAAAACCGGTGACGGCGGTGGTTTCCAGTGAGATGGCGGCGGCGGCGACTTGGATCGGCGGCGGCGGCTCTCCGGCGAGGCGGGGCATGGCGACGCGGGCGGTGGCGGCGTGCGGCGTGCGGTGCGGCAACGAGCGGCGGGTAGCGGCGGCCTGCGGCGGCGGCAACGACAGCTAGCGGGGCGGCGGCGGCGGATCGGGCATGAGGTGGCAGCGCAAGGGGAGGAGCGGAGGCGGCGATGGTGGCGGGTCGGCGCTATATACAGGGGAGGGCTGGGGAGGCTTGTGGGAGGGGCAAGGCGAGGCGGTGGAGGAGTCCGCGACAGCTATGGCGTCGCCTGCGACGTGTGGGCGCCGGAGACTTGCGGGGACGGGCGCGGGGCTCGGCTGTGCCGCGGCTGGCCTGACCCGGTTGGCTGGGCCGGCCCGGTTCGGCGGGAAGGTTTTTTTTAATAAAGATTTTTTTTCAGGCAAAAAAATAGATAAAAATAAAATAAATAAAAAAAATTTATATAGGCATATAATATATCAAAATATTCAGAAAACATTTCCTTCAAGCTCAACATTTTTCTAGAGTTAAATAAAATCCACACAAATTGAGATAATTCAAAGGGTGCTACTGGTCTAATAAAATCCAATAAAAATCATTTTAAAAATACCAAAATGATTTCAAATTTATTTTTCTCCAATTTTCTATTGTAGGGAATCATGTTACCCTATTTTCCATATATTTTATTTTTGGAGAAAAATAATTTGAATACAACTCAAATAACTCCAAATTGAAAATAAATTCAAAATAACTTTGAATTTAATTCTTTGAAACTCCCAACTCATATTTCATATGTTTTGAAGAAGTCATTTTATCTCCGCTCGTGAAAATCATTGAGTTGCATAAAGTTCCTGGGTTGGATATATTTTCCAAATGAAATTCAAATATTTTCAACACCCCTTGTCATTTAAATAATGGAAGAAGTCATGTCATCTTCTCTCTAGGGTTTTGTGATGAAAAGTATTTGAATTCACGGAGAGCATAAATGCAAAAATGAAAGTTTGGGAAAGTCCTTTTAGTCCCTCTCATTTAACTTTCAAAAAGTTTTCGAATTTCACTCACTTTCAGTCAATCAATTAAACAATCAATCAAATCTATCTATCTATTTATTATAACATTCCAAAATTTAGAATTTTGGGATGTTACACCTGTCTCCTGTTACCATCCGCCTTAGACGCACAGTTCGGGACCCCCTACCTGAGATCCGCCGGTTTTGACACCGACACTCTTCCCCTCTCGTTGTTATGCATCTCCTAGATAAATCTTGCGTGAGCGTAGGTAATTTTTTGATATTGCATGCTACGTTCCCCAATAGTGGCATCCAAGCCAGGTCTATGCGTAGATGATATGCACGAGTAGAACACAAAGAGTTGTGGGTGATCATAGTCATACGGCTTACCACCAACGTCTTATTTTGATTCGGCGGTATTGTTGGATGAAGCGGCCCGGACCAACCTTACATGACCACGTTCATGAGACCGGTTCCACCGACAGACATGCAACTTGTTTTGCATAAAGTGGCTGGCGGGTGTCTGTCTCTCCAACTTTAGTTGGATCGAATTTGACTACGGCCGGTCCTTGTTGAAGGTTAAAACAGCAAGTTGAGGAAACATCGTTGTGGCTTTGATGCGTTGGTAAGAACGGCTCTTACTAGAAGCCCGTAGCAGCCATGTAAAACTTGCAACAACAAAGTAGAGGACGCCTAACTTGTTTTTGCACGGCATGTTGTGATGTGAAATGGTCAAGACATGATGTGATATACGTTGTTGTATGAGATGATCATGTTTTGTACAAAGTTATTGGCAACTGGCAGGAGCCTTTTGGTTGTCGCTTTATTGTACGAAATGCAATTGCCATGTAATTGTTTTACTTTATCACTATGTGTTAGCGATAGTTATAGAAGCAATAGTTGGCGAGACGGCCACGATGCTACGATGGAGATCAAGGTGTCAAGCCGGTGACGATGGAGATCATGACGGTGCCTTGGAGATGGAGATCAAAGGCACAAGTTGATGATGGCCATATCATGTCACATATTTTGATTTCATGTGATGTTTATCTTTTATGCATCTTATTTTGCTAAGTACGGTGGTAGCATTATAAGGTGATCCCTCACTAAATTTCAAGTTATAAGTGTTCTCCCTGAGTATGCACCATTGCGACAGTTTGTCGTGCCAAGACACCACGTGATGATCGGGTGTGATAAGCTCTAGTTCACATACCATGGGTGCAGGACAGTTTTGCACGTGCGCAATACTCGGGTTAAACTTGACAAGCCTAGCATATGCAGATATGGCCTCGGAACACTGAGACCGAAAGGTCGAGCGTGAATCATATAGTAGATATGATCAACATAGTGATGTTCACCATTGAAAACTACTCCATCTCATGTGATGATCGGAAATTGTTTAGTTGATATGGATCACGTGATCACTTAGATGATTAGAGGGATGTCTATCTAAGTGGGAGTTCTTAAGTAATATCATTAATTGAACTTAAATTTATCATGAACTTAGTCCTGATAGTATTTGCATATCTATGTTGTAGATCAATTGCTCGCGTATAGCCTCCCCATTTTATTTATGATATGTTCCTAGAGAAAACTATGTTGAAAGATGTTAGTAGCAATGATGCAGACGGACTAGCTCTGTGATCTGAGGATTATCCTAATTGCTGCAAAGAAGAATTATGTCCTTGATGCACCGCTAGGTGCAAGGCCTGCTGCAGGAGAAACTGGAGACGTTGTGAATGTCTGGCAAGCTCGATCTGATGACTACTCGATAGTTCAATGTGCCATACTTTACGGCTTAGAATCGGGACTTCAAAGACGTTTTGAACTTCATGGACCATATGAGATGTTCCAGGAGTTGAAGTTAATATTTCAAGCAAATGCCCGAGTTGAGAGATATGAAGTCTCCAACAAGTTCTATAGATGCAAGATGGAGGAGAACAGTTCTGTCAATGAACACATACTCAGAATGTCTGGATACCATAATCACTTGACTCGGATGGGAGTTAATCTTCTGGACGATGGTGTTATTGATAGAGTTCTTCAATCACTGCCACCAAGATACAAAGGCTTCGTAATGAACTATAATATGCAAGGGATGAAAAAGACTATTCCCGAGCTCTTCGCAATACTCAAAGCAGCAGAGGTAGAAATCAAGAAGGAGCATCAAGTGTTGACGGATAACATGACCACTAGTTTCAAGAAAAAGGGCAAAGGAAAGAAGGGGAACTTCAAGAAGAATGGCAAGCAAGTTGCTACTCCCGGGAAGAAGCCTAGGTCTGGACCTAAGCCTGAAACTGAATGCTTCTACTTCAAAGGGACTAGTCAGAGGAAGCGGAATTGCCCCAAGTATTTGTCAGATAAGAAGGATGGAAAACTGGACAAAGGTATATTTGATATACATGTTATTGATGTGTACCTTACTAATCTCATAGTAGCACCTGGGTATTTGATACTGGTTATGTTGCTAATATATGCAATTCGAAACAGGGGCTACGAATTAAGCGAAGATTGGCTAAGGACGATGCGCGTCGGAAATGGTTCCAAGGTCAATGTGATCGCCGTAGGCACACTACCTCTACATCTACCTTAGGGATTAGTTTTAGACCTGAATAATTATTATTTGGTGCCAGCGTTAAGCATGAACATTATATCTCGATCTTGTTTAATGCAAGACGGTTATTGATACGTCTCCAACGTATCTACTTTTCCTAACGCTTTTCCTCTTGTTTTGGACTCTAATTTGCATGATTTGAATAAAACTAACCCCTGACTGACGATGTTTTCAGCATAACTACCATGGTGTTGTTTTTGTGCACAAATAAAAGTTCTCGCAATGGAACGAAACTTTGAGAGGAATTTTTATATAATATATAAGAATCTCTGGAGCCAAGACCTACCGAAAAGGGGCACCTGGGTGGGCACAACCCACCAGGGCGCGCCCCCCTCACCAGGCGTGCCTAGGTGGGTTGTCCCCACCTGGTGGCCCCGCAAACCCTGAAACCGACGCTATAAAATCCTATTTTTCCATAAAAAATCAAGGATAAAGAATTATCACGATCCACGAGACAGAGCCTCCATCACCTCCTATTCTTCATCGGGAGGCCAGATCTGGAGTCCATTTGGGGCTCCCGAGAGGGGGGTCTTCGTTCTTCGTCATCACCAGCCCTTCTCCATCGCCAATTCCATGATGCTCCCCACCGGGAGTGAGTAATTCCTTCATAGGCTCGCTGGTCGGTGAGGAGTTGGATGAGATTCATCATGTAATCGAGTTAGTTTTGTTAGGGCTTAATCCCTAGCATCCACTATGTTCTATGATTGATGTTGCTATGACTTTGCCATGCTTAATGCTTGTCACTTTGGGCCTGGGTTCCATGATTTCAGATCTGAACCATTGATGTTATCACCATTATATCCATGTTCTAGATCCGATCTTGCAAGGTATAGTCACCTACTACGTGTTATGATTGGGCAACCCCGGCGTGAAAATTACCGGGACTTCTCCCGGTGATGATCGTAGTTTGAGGAGTTCATGTATTCACTATGTGTTAATACTTTGTTCCGATTCTCTATTAAATGGAGGCCTTAATATCCCTTAGTTTCTAATATGGACCCCGCTGCCACGGAAGGGTAGGACAAAAGATGTCATGCAAGTTCTTTCCATAAGCACGTATGACTATTTACGGAATACATGCCTACATTATATTGACGAACTGGAGCTAGTGTCGTATCACCCTAGGTTATAACTGTGTCATGATGAATATCATCCAACAAGTCACCGATCTAATGCCTACAAATTTATCCTATATTGTTCTTGCTAAGTCACTACTGCTATTCTTACTGTTACACTTGGTACAAAACTATTGCTATCACTGTTACCGTTACCGTTACTGCTGCTACTATCATCAAAACTATCATACTACTTTGCTACTGATCAATTTGCTGCAGATAATTAATCTACAGGTGTGGTTGAATTGACAATTTAGGTGCTAATACCTTCAAATATTCTTTGGCTCCCCTTGTGTCGAATCTATAAATTTGGGTTGAATACTCTACCCTCGAAAACTGTTGTGATCCCCTATACTTGTGGGTTATCAAGACCTTTTTCTGGCGCCGTTGCCGGGACACATAGCTATATTTGTTGAGTCACTTGGAATTATTATCGTATTATCACTATGAAGAATCTGAAGGATGCTAAGACTAAGATTTTTCCCTCAAAGACGAGGGGAGGTAAGGAACTGCCATCTAGTTCTGCTTTAGATTCACCTTCTGTTATAAGTAAACTTGCAACACCACCACATGCTATTAATTCTGATATGTTGCAAGTTATTGATGATGCTACTTTTGGTATGGATAATGCTTAGGATGATGTTGGTACCTTGCTTAATGATGATGTGCTACTTGGTCAATTTCATGATAAACAAATTGCTAGAGTTATACAACATGAGTTGTTGAATCTGATGATGAGCTTGAAACTAAAACTCCTTAAACACATGCTAGAACTAGCCCTCCTAGATATGAATTGCCTAAGGTACTGGAAGGTTATGTTATGAGTGAGGAGACAACTAGAGATATTCTTGCTTGTAGAGATAGAGATGATCTAGAGAAATTATTGTGCAGGTATAAAGAAAAATCTTTGAATGCTAGAATCAAATGTGATCCTACGTTTGCTACTTCACCTATCTTTATTGAAGATAAGGATTATGAATACTCTGTCAACCCAGGGTTAATTACTTTGGTTGACTCTGATCCTTTCCATGGTTATGAAACTGAAACTATTGTGGCACATCGTACTAAGTTGAATGACATAGCCACCCTTTTTACTCATGATGAGAAAAATCGCTATTACTTTAGTCTCAAATTATTTCCTTTCTCATTAAAGGGTGATGCTAAAGCTTGGTACAATACTCTTGCTCTTGGTTGTGTGCGTAGTCCCCAGGATATGATTTATTACTTCTCTGAAAATATTTTCCTACTCATAAGAAACAAGCTGCCTTACCAGAAATATTTAACTTTGTTAAAATTAAAGAAGAGAGTCTCCCACAAGCTTGGGGGAGGCTTTCCCAGTTACTTAATGCTTTGCCTGATCATCCTCTTAAGAAAAATGAAATACTTGATATCTTCTATAATGGACTAACCGATGCTTCTATTGAAAAACTATGATGATTGGACTCTTCCTGAACCACCGGCTAAACCCACTCCGAAGAAGAGGGGTATATTATATCTCAGTCCTAAAGATATGCAAGAGGCAAAGAAATCTATGAAGGAAAATGTATTAAAGTTGAGGATGTTAAAAATTTACCTCCTATTGAAAAAATACATGGGCTTAATACACCAGCACTTCCTAAGGTGGTAGAGGTAAATTCTCTAATGAAGTTCAATGATAATGACAATCCTCACAATATGCATCCTAGCCAATGCCTTTATGAGTTTGAAAACTATATTAGAAAACAAGATTACTTCAATGCAAATGTTATGAAACAATTGAAATACAATTCAGATATGATTGCTCGCTTGAGTGACTTGTTATTTAGAATATCAAATGATGTTAGAGGTATTGGAAGGCATGCTTCTATGTTTCAAACTCAGTTAGAACAAGTTGCTAAATCTCAAACAGAATTGCTTGATGAAATGAATAATAATATGCATGGCTTTGCTGTTAGAGTTGCAACTAGAGAAGGTAAAATGACTCAGGAACCACTTTATCCTGAGGGACACCCAAAAAGAATTGAACAAGATTCACAAAGAGCTAACACTAGTGCACCTACTCCTTCTAGAAAGAAAAAGAAAAAGAAAAATGATAGGACTTTGCATGCCTCTAATGAACCTGAAATAGAGAAACCTCCGAACAATGATAATGAAACTTCTATCTCTAATGTTGAAACTCAGTCTGGTAATGAACACTCACCTCATGAAAATGAAAAAGATAATGATAATGTTCATGAAGATACCCAACCAAATAATAAAGAACCAGACAATGATGTTGAGATAGAACCACATATTGATCTTGATAACACACAACCTAAGAATAAAAGGTATGACAAAAGAGAATTCATTGCTAGAAAACACGGTAAAGAAAGAGAACCGTGGGTTTAAAAACCTATACCTTTTCCACCTAATTCAACTAAAAAGAATGATGATGCAAAATTTGAACGCTTTGCTGAAATGCTGAGGCCAGTCTTTTTGCGTACTCGCTTGACTGATATCTTGAAAATGCCTCCTTATGCAAAGTATATGAAAGACATCATCACTAATAAGAGAAAAATACCGGAAGCTGGAATCTCCACTAAGCTTGCTAATTATACTTTTAAAGATGGAGTACCTAAAAAACTTGGAGATCCGGAAATACCAACTATACCTTGCTCTATCAAAAAGAATTATGTGAAAACTGCTTTGTGTGATTTAGGAGCTGGTTTTAGTGTTATGCATTTATCTTTATATAAAAGACTTGATTTGAATAAACTCACAACTACTCAAATATCTTTGCAAATGACTAATAAAACAACTGCCATACATATCGGTATCTGTGAGG
Source organism: Triticum urartu (assembly GCF_056163025.1). NCBI lineage: Eukaryota > Viridiplantae > Streptophyta > Magnoliopsida > Poales > Poaceae > Triticum > Triticum urartu. The sequence goes on along the minus strand of NC_141873.1, from coordinate 150,382,000 downwards.
ATATCCCCGTTGTTGTTGCTAATGTTACTATTTTGACTAACTTTGTTATACTTGAGATGCCCGAGGATGACAACATGTCGATTATCCTTGGTAGACCCTTCTTGAATACTGCAGGGGCTATTATTGATTGCAATAAAAGCAAGGTCACTTTTCATATCAATGGTAATGAGCATACGGTGCACTTTCCGAAGAAACAATTCCAATTGAATGGTATTAATGTTATTGAAATATCTCCGACAATCACTATTGGAAGTTTTCAAATACCTCTACCTACTATCAAAAAGAAATATGAAATGCTTATTGTTGGGGACATTCATATCCTCATTGAGGTAACTTAGTGACTTACGAAAGTTCTTCAGTTTCATGCTAATCGAAAGTGGTTGTTAATAAGACTTGATCAACCTTATTAATGGATCATTTTTTAGCGGTATGAAGTTGATGAATTTAGTAAGCACTACCTTCTGTCCCTACTTTTTGTTTTCTGTTTTTATTAGTTAAATAAAATAAAATGCCATGTTCTCTCTATTTTCTGATTTTCCCGTGCAATAAAAAATGACCCGAAAATAAAAGTTCTCAGAATGCCCTGGAAATTTAATATGATTTTTTCTGAATATTTCTGAATTTTTGGTGCAAATAACATCAGAGGGAGGTGCACCAGGTGGGCACAACTCGCCTGGGCGTGCCAGGACCCCCAGGTGCGCCCTGGTTGGTTGTGGTCCCCACATGGGCTCCCTCACTTATCTATTTATACCACATCATCACTTACCTCCAGAAAAAATCTCAATTGCTCTCTCTCCCGTGTTCTTGCTCTCAAACCAGTGGATTTTGATCTCTTTGCTCGAAGCTCCATTTCTGAAATTATTTCCGGGGATTGTTGCTTGGTATGTGACTCCACCGTTTGTCCAATTAGTTTTTGTTTTAGTGGTTTATATTTTGAATAATTAGCTACTCTTGGTGCTGCTGTAGATGAGCTTGCATGTTGAATTCTTAGTGTTCTAAGTAGTTTGATTGCTTGCTATGGCCTCTATGAATCCCTATGAGTTTTTGCTATCAATCTAATAAAGTTTTGTTGATGAATTTTTGTCACCCAAAAATTTTCAGAAAATTGTACACGAACATAATGAACCTATTTGGGAGGAGTTCTTCGAGGAGGAGATCCTCGGGGGCCTCTTCTAGTGACAGTTCTGCTCGCCGATCTTATGTCGAACCAAGTGAAAGTTCCACATGAGATGCCACCCCAAAACATGCTTATGGCCTCGCAATGAGTATATGATGCATCTGGGCATCAAGGAGGAATTTGATCAATATGTTCACAATGCCGGTCTCGGTCCCTACATTTCAGATAAGTGCAAACAACGCCACATTCTTACTGAATCATTTGTCAAAGGATTTAAATTCCTTCCCCGTGAGTCTAGGGTGTCGTTTATGCTTTATGATAATCCATTTACCATATCACTAGAGAACTTTGCTTACCACTACAAACTCCCGTTTTGGGGTTCACTTGACGAAACACCAAGGGCTGAGTATCAAACATTCTTGACTAGTCTTTGTAACGGTGAGATGAGGGGAGTGACACAAGGTAGAATAAAGAGCATTCATTTTCCCGCAATTCAGTACTTTGCATTATTTAACGGGAAATGTATAGTAGGCAAGCAAGACTATAGTACACTTTGTGCTCCATACTTGAGCCTCATACACACCACTCTCACCGGTGAAAGGAATTATAACCTTGGAGCGCTTGTTGCACGCAGACTTCAGCATAACGCTAACAATGGTTGGTTCTATGGTGGAATTTATGCCACACGTTTAGCACGAGGGCTAGGTGTTGCACCTTTGCCCTTTGAACCTATCCTACCCACGCAGTATTTGGACTTTGACACCTTAAAAGATCATAAGATCCTTAAAGGAAAAATTGATAACTTCACTTATAATATATTGTTTAAGCAAACATCTATTGTGCACACATATTTGCCTGCGCCTGCTCTTTTTGACTATCACATCAAAGGAAGATATTTTGTTCTTGAGAGAGAGGCTCGAGCTCACAACGCAGCAGTGGAGGCAGCACGGCAGGCCAAGGCATCCGCACCGGGAGCCTCCGTGAGCTACCATGCTAACTACCATCCAGGCTACTAATCGATTACCAAGTTAGGCCAAAATCCTAAGCTTGGGGGAGTACGTGTTTCTCACCGACATTACATTCATGTCCACTTATTCATCTTGTCGGTGTTCACACTTTTTCATTGTATCATCCATGCTTAGATTTATTTTTCTTGCTTTCTTCTTGTGTGTTTGAAAAACTTTAGAAAACCCAAAAAAATAGTTGTAGCTAGTTTACTTTCCATGCATGCTTAGTAGTAATATTAAAAATAAAATATAATAAGATTTCCTTGTTCTTCTTTTGCTTGTTGTGAGATTTCCCGTGTAAATAGTTTTTCTCATTTTTGCTTTTTCCTTTTATTTGCTTGTTCAAGAAAACCAAAAACTCCAAAAAATATTTTAGTGTGTTTCTCTGAATTTATTTTCCTTTTATTTGAGTTGTACCAAGGAGAAGACCATGATGAAAATGTTGAGTGGCTCTCATATGAATAACTGTTGAACTAATAAAGAGCCCATTTTACCTTGTCTTCTCCTGTTGAATAAAATGTTTTGCAGATTCCAGCTTAGTCCACGACACTCTTGCACTATTATTATTTCCATATTGTTCAGTCGTGCAAGTGAAAGGCAATAATGATGATATACGATGAACTGGTCGTGGCAGAGAGAAACTGGTATGAACTCAACTTGTTTTGTTTGTGTAAATATGTTTAACCTAGTATCCATGATTCAGACCATTATGATTAAACATGTTTGCAATGACAATTAGAGATTATAGTTTCTCATGCCATGCATAAGTAGCTAGGAGTGGATAATGATTTATCTTGGACATCAACATTGCGTTAAAATGATTGTGATGTGGTATGATGATATGGTATCCTCCTCTAAATGTTTGAGTGGATTGACTTGGCACATGTTCATGCATGTAGTTGAATCAAAACCAACATAGCCTCTATGATATTTATGTTCATGGTGTTCATATCCTACTCATGCTAGTGTCGAATGTTACTTATGCATAATGCATGATCATGATCATTGTTGCTCTCTAGATGGCCACTTCTCAATCTAATTGCTAGCCTTCGCCTGTACTAAGTGGGGATTCTGCTTGTACATCAAAAACCTTGAACCCAATGTTATTCCATATGAGTCCACCATACCTACCTATATGCGGTATTACCCTGCCGTCCTAAGTAAATTTGCATGTTCCACCTCTAAAAACTTCTAAAAAAATATCTGTTTTGTGTGCCTGGATCGTTCATGGAACGACAGGAGGTAGTCAGTATCTTCCATGCTAAGCGGGCTATTCTCAGGTCGAGTCTTTATTCACTCGCCATCACACGAGAAAAGGGTGGTAATAGGGATGCCCAGTCCCAAACTGCAAAATACAAGAAGAGTTAATCTCTCAAATAATCAAACAAAAACTCCCAATGGAGTCAAAACTTTTACTTTTATTGCTTGGGAACCGCCACTAGCTTGTTTAGCATGGGACATATATTGATAACTGATGGTCGTGAAGTAAATGAGAAGGGTGCATGTCTCAAAATATCATTTATCTCTGTTTTAAAAACTTGAGCTCTGGCACCTCTGCAAATCATTGCTTCCCTCTGCGAAGGGACTATCTATTTACTTTTATGTTGTGTCATCACATTCTAAAACAAGCGCTAGAACCTGATGTCTACTACACAACCTTCTTCTTGTAGACGTTGTTGGGCCTCCAAGTGCAGAGGTTTATAGGACAGTAGCAAATTTCCCTCAAGTGGATGATCTAAGGTTTATCAATCCGTAGGAGGCGTACGATGAAGATGGTCTCTCTCAAGCAACCCTGCAACCAAATAACAAAGAGTCTCTTGTGTCCCCAACACACCCAATACAATGGTAGATTGTATAGGTGCACTAGTTCGGAAAAGAGATGGTGATACAAGTGCAATATGGATGGTAGATATATGTTTTTGTAATCTGAAAATATAAAAACAGCAAGGTAACTAATGATAAAAGTGAGCACAAACGGTATTGCAATGCGTTGAAACAAGGCCTAGGGTTCATACTTTCACTAGTGCAAGTTCCCTCAATAATAATAACATAATTGGATCATATAACTATCCTCAACATGCAACAAAGAGTCACTCTAAAGTCACTAATAGAGGAGAACAAACGAAGAGATTATGGTAGGGTACGAAACCACCTCAAAGTTATTCTTTCCAATCAATCCGTTGGGCTATTCCTATAAGTGTCACAAACAGCCCTAGAGTTCGTACTAGAATAACACATTAAGACACAAATCAACCAAAACCCTAATGTCACCTAGATACTCGAATGTCACCTCAAGTATCCGTGGGTATGATTATATGATATGCATCACACAATCTCAGATTCATCTATTCAAACCAACACAAAGTACTTCAAAAAGTTCCCCAAAGATTCTACCGGAGAGTCAAGACGAAAACGTGTGCCAACCCCTATGCATAGGTTCATGGGCGGAACCCGCAAGTTCATCACCAAAACATACATCAAGTGGATCAATAGAATACCCCATTGTCACCACGGGTATCCCACACAAGACATACATCAAGTGTTCTCAAATCCTTAAAGACTCAATCCGATAAGATAACTTCGAAGGGAAAACTCGATCCATTACAAGAGAGTAGAGGGGGAGAAACATCATAAGATCCAACTATAATAGCAAATCTCGCGATACATCAAGATCGTACCACCTCAAGAACACAAGAGAGAGAGATCAAACACATAGCTACTAGTACATACCCTCAGGCCCGAGGGAGAACTACTCCCTCCTCGTCATGGAGAGTGCCGGGATGATGAAGGTGGCCATCGGTGAGGGATTCTCCCCCTCCGGCAGGGTGCCGGAACGGGCCTAGATTGGTTTTCAGTGGCTACGGAGGCTTCTGGCGGCGGAACTCCCGATCTATTGTGCTCTCCGAAGTTTTTAGGGTATATGGGTATATATGGGAGGAAGAAGTACGTCGGTGGACCTCCGGGCTATCCACGAGGCAGGGGGGGCGCCCAGTGGGTGGGCGCGCCCCCCACCCTCGTGGGCAGCCCGGGACTCTCCTGGTCCATCTTCGATACTCCGTGGACTTCTTCTGGTCCGAAAATAAGTTTCATGAAGTTTCAGGTCAATTGGACTCCGTTTGATTTTCCTTTTCTGCGATACTCTAAAACAAGGAAAAAACAGAAACTGGCACTGGGCTCTCGGTTAATAGGTTAGTCCCAAAAATCATATAAAATAGCATACAAATGCATATAAAACATCCAAGGTTGATAATATAATAGCATGGAACAATCAAAAATTATAGATACGTTGGAGACGTAATAGCATCCCCAAGCTTAATTCCTGCTCGTCCTCGAGTAGGTAAATGATAAAAACAGAATTTTTGACGTGGAATGCTACCTAATATATTTATCCATGTAGTTCTCTTTATTGTGGCAAGAATATTCAGATCCATAAGATTCAAGACAAAATTTTAATAATAATACTTCAAGCATACTAACCAAGTAATCATGTCTTCTCAGAATAACATGGCCAAAGAAAGCTATCCCAACAAAATCATATAGTCTGAATATGCTCTATCTTCACCACACAAAATATTTAAACCATGCACAACCCCGATGACAAGCCAAGCAATTGTTTCATACTTTTGATGTTCTCAAACTTTTTCAATCTTCACGCAATACATGAGCATGAGCCATGGACATAGCACTATAGGTGGAATAGAATGGTGGTTGTGGAGAAGACAAAAAGGAGAAGATAGTCTCACATCAACTAGGCGTATCAACGGGCTATGGAGGTTCCCATCAATAAATATCAATGTGAGTGAGTAGGGATTTCCATGCAACGGATGCACTAGAGCTATAAGTGTATGAAAGCTCAAAAAGAAACTAAGTGGGTGTGCATGCAACTTGCTTGCTCACGAAGACCTACGGCATTTTGAGGAAGCCCATCATTGGAATATACAAGCCAAGTTCTATAATGTAAAATTCCCACTAGTATATGAAAGTGACAACATAGGAGACTCTCTATCATGAAGATCATGGTGCTACTTTGAAGCACAAGTGTGGTAAAAGGATAGTAGCATTGCCCCTTCTCTCTTTTTCTCTCATTTTTTATTTTTCTTTTTTTTTATTCGGGCCTTCTCTTTTTATGGCCTCTTTTCTCTTCTTTTTTTATTTGGGCTTCTTTGGCCTCTTTTATTTATTTATTTTCGTCCGGAGTCTCATCCTGACTTGTGTGCGAATCATAGTCTCCATCATCCTTTCCTCACTGGGACAATGCTCTAATAATGATGATCATCACACTTTTATTTACTTACAACTCGATAGTTAGAACAAGATATGACTCTATATGAATGCCTCTGGCGGTGTACTGGGATGTGCAATGATTCATGAGTGACATGTATGAAAGAATTATGAATGGTGGCTTTGCCACAAATACAATGTCAACTACATGATCATGCAAAGCAATATGACAATGATGGAGCGTGTCATAGTAAACGGAACGGTGGAAAGTTGCATGGCAATATATCTCAGAATGACTATGGAAATGCCATGATAGGTAGGTACGGTGGCTGTTTTGAGGAAGGTATATGGTGGGTGTATGATACCGACGAAAGGTGTGCGGTATTAGAGAGGCTAGCAATGGTGGAAGGGTGAGAGTGCGTATAATCCATGGACTCAACATTAGTCATAAAGAACTCACATACTTATTGCATAAGTCTATTAGTTATCAAAACAAAGTACTACGCGCATGCTCCTAGGGGGATAGATTGGTAGGAAAAGACCATCGTCGTCCCCGACCGCCACTCATAAGGAAGACAATCAATAAATAAATCATGCTCCGGCTTCGTCACATAACGGTTCAACATACGTGCATGCTACGGGAATCACAAACTTCAACACAAGTATTTCTAAAATTCTCAACTACTCAACTAGCATGACTCTAATATCACCATCTCCATATCTCAAAACAATTATCAAGTATCAAACTTCTCAGTGTTCAATGCACTTTATATGAAAGTTTTTATTATATCCCTCTTGGATGCCCATCATATTAGGACTAAATTCATAACCAAAGCAAATTACCATGATGTTTATAGACTCTCAAAATGATATAAGTGAAGCATGAGAGTTCATCTATTTCTTCAAAATAAAACCACCGTTGTGCTCTAAAAAGATATAAGTGAAGCACTAGAGCAACAACAAACTACTCCGAAAGATATAAGTGAAGATCAATGAGTAGTCGAATAATTATGCAACTATATGAAGACTATCTACAATTAAATAATTTCAGATCTTGGTATTTTATTCAAACAACAAGCAAATCCTAACAAAATAAATTGACGCTCCAAGCAAAACACATATCATGTGGTAAATAAAAATATAGCTCCAAGTAAAGTTACCGATGAACGAAGACGAAAGAGAGGATGCCTTCCGGGGCATCCCCAAGCTTAGGCTTTTGTTTGTCCTTGAATATTACCTTGTGGTGCCTTGGGAATCCCCAATCTTAGGCTCTTTCCATTCCTTATTCCATAGTCCATCGAATCTTTACCCAAAACTTGAAAACTTCACAACACAAAACTTAACAGAAAACTCGTAAGCTCCGTTAGCGAAAGAAAACAAAACACCACTTCAAGATACTGTAATGAACTCATTATTTATTTATATTGGTGTTAAACCTACTGTATTCCAACTTCTCTATGGTTTATAAACTATTTTACTAGCCATAGATTCATCAAAACAAGCAAACAACACACGAAAAACAGAATCTGCCAAAAACAGAACAGTCTGTAGTAACCTGTAGCTAACGCAAACTTCTGGAACCCCAAAAATTCTAAAATAAATATCTGGAAGTGAGTAATTTATCTATTAATCATCTTCAAAAAGAATTAACTGAATAGGACTTTCCAAATAAAAATGGCAGCAATTCTTGTGAGCGCTAAAGTTTCTGTTTTCTACAGCATGATCATAAAGACTTCACCCAAGTCTTCCCAAAGGTTCTACTTGGCACAAACACTAATTGAAACATAAAAACTCAATTATAACAGATTCTAGATAAATTATTTATTACTAAGCAGGAGAAAAAATCAAGGAATAAAAATAAAGTTGGGTTGCCTCCCGACATGCGCTATCGTTTAATGCCCCTAGCTAGGCATGATGATTTCAATGATGCTCACATAAATGATAAGAATTGAAACATAAAGAGAGCATCATGAAAAATATGACTAGCACATTTAATTATAAACCTATTCCTATGAATAGGGATTTTGTGAGCAAACAACTTATGGGAACAATAATCAACTAGCATAGGAAGGCAGAACAAGCATAACTTTAAAACTTTAAGCACATAGAGAGGAAACTTGATATTATTGCAATTCCTACAAGCATATATTCCTCCCTCATAATAATTTTCAGTAGCATCATGAATGAATTCAACAATATAACTATCACCTAAAGCATTCTTTTCATGATCTACAAGCATAGAAATTTTATTACTCTCCACACAAGCAAAATTATTCTCATGAATAATAGTGGGAGCAAACTCAACAAAATAATTATCATGTGAGGCATAATCCAATTGAAAAATAAAATCATGATGACAAGTTTCATGGATATCATTATTCTTTATAGCATACAAGTCATCAAAATAATCATCATAGATAGCAACTTTGTTCTCATAATCAATTGGAACCTCTTCCGGAATAGCGGATTCATCACTAAATAAAGTCATGACCTCTCCAAATACACTTTCATCAATATAATCATCATAAATAGGAGGCATGATTTCATCATAATAAATTTGCTCATCAAAACTTGGGGGACAAAAAATATCATCTTCATCAAACATAGCTTCCCCAAGCTTGTGGCTTTGCATATCATTAGCATCATGGATATTCAAGGAATTCATACTAACAACATTGCAATCATGCTCATCATTCAAATATTTAGTGCCAAACATTCTAATGCATTCTTCTTCTAACACTTTGGCACAATTTTCCTTTCCATCATACTTACGAAAGATATTTAAAAGATGAAGCATATGAGGCAAACTCAATTCCATTTTTTGTAGTTTTCTATTATAAACTAAACTAGTGATAAAACAAGAAACAAAAACATTTGATCGCAAGATCTAAAGATATACCTTCAAGCACTAACCTCCCCGGAAACGGCGCCAGAAAAGAGCTTGATGTCTACTACACAACCTTCTTCTTGTAGACATTGTTGGGCCTCCAAGTGCAGAGGTTTGTAGGGCAGTAGCAAATTTCCCTCAAGTGGATGACCTAAGGTTTATCAATCCGTAGGAGGCGTAGGATGAAGATGGTCTCTCTCAAGCAACCCTGCAACCAAATAACAAAGAGTCTCTTGTGTCCCCAACACACCCAATACAATGGTAGATTGTATAGGTGCACTAGTTCGGCGAAGAGATGTTGATACAAGTGCAATATGGATGGTAGATATATGTTTTTGTAATATGAAAAATATAAAAACAGCAAGGTAACTAATGATAAAAGTGAGCACAAACGGTATTGCAATGCGTTGAAACAAGGCCTAGGGTTCATACTTTCACTAGTGCAAGTTCCCTCAACAATAATAACATAATTGGATCATATAACTATCCCTCAACATGCAACAAAGAGTCACTCCAAAGTGACTAATAGAGGAGAACAAACGAAGAGATTATGGTAGGGTACGAAACCACCTCAAAGTTATTCTTTCCAATCAATCCGTTGGGCTATTCCTATAAGTGTCACAAACAGCCCTAGAGTTCGTACTAGAATAACACCTTAAGACAGAAGTCAACCAAAACCCTAATGTCACCTAGATACTCAAATGTCACCTCAAGTATCCGTGGGTACGAATATATGATATGCATCACACAATCTCAGATTCATCTATTCAAACCAACACAAAGTACTTCAAAGAGTGCCACAAAGTTTCTACCAGAGAGTCAAGACGAAAATGTGTGCCAACCCCTATGCATAGGTTCATGGGCAGAACCCACAAGTTGATCACCAAAACATACATCAAGTGGATCAATAGAATACCCCATTGTCACCACGGGTATCCCACGCAAGACATACATCAAGTGTTCTCAAATCCTTAAAGACTCAATCCGATAAGATAACTTCAAAGGGAAAACTCAATCCATTACAAGAGAGTAGAGGGGGAAAAACATCATAAGATCCAACTATAATAGCAAAGCTCGCGATACATCAAGATCGTACCACCTCAAGAACACGAGAGAGAGAGAGAGAGATCAAACACATAGCTACTGGTACATACCCTCAGCCCCGAGGGAGAACTACTCCCTCCTCGTCATGGAGAGCGCCGGGATGATGAAGGTGGCCACTGGTGAGGGATTCCCCCCCTCTGGCAGGGTGCCGGAATGGGTCTAGATTGGTTTTCGGTGGCTACAGAGGCTTCTGGCGGCGGAAACCCCGATCTATTGTGCTCCCCGAAGTTTTTAGGGTATATGGGTATATATGGGAGGAAGAAGTACGTCGGTGGACCTCCGGGCTGTCCACGAGGCAGGGGGCGCGCCCCCCGCCCTCGTGGTCAGCCCGGGACTCTCCTGGTCCATCTCCAATACTCCGTGGGCTTCTTCTAGTCCAAAAATAAGTTCCGTTTGATTTTTCCTTTTCTACGATACTCTAAAACAAGGAAAAAACAGAAACTGGCACTAGGCTCTCGGTTAATAGGTTAGTCCCAAAATCATATAAAATAGCATATAAATGCATATAAAAAATCCAAGGTTGATAATATAATAGCATGGAACAATCAAAAATTATAGATACGTTGGAGACGTATCAGAACCTGAGAGCACAGCTGTCATGACTTATGCATTGTGTGTAGCTAATGTTGGGTGCATCATGACTGGATCTTTTCTACCATGAATTACAATGTTTAGTCGCTGCTTGGACTTTGGAGGTGCTCTGCATTTATGTTTTGCAGTCTTAGAAAGGGCTAGCGAGATACCACTATTGTCATATTATGTCATGGTTGTTTTGACAACGTGTTGCCGTTTGAGATGTCTTATTATTGCTCGTTAGCTGATTGTGTCATTGATATGAGTTAATATAATCTTTAAGAGTTATTGTCGGCATGGTTAGTTATAATGTTGGCTGAAAACCTAGGTGTTGTTTAAGCTCATTTATGCAAACAAGAGCAAAAGAGTTCGTAAAAGTTTTTTCTTTTTCACTTTCAGTTTATCAACTGAATTGCTTGAGGGCAAGCAAATGTTTAAGCTTGGGGAGTTGATACGTCTCCAACGTCTCTACTTTTCCTAACGCTTTTCCTCTTGTTTTGGACTCTAATTTGCATGATTTCAATGAAACTATCCCCGCACTGACGCTATTTTTAGCCGAACTACCATGGTGTTGTTTTGTGCAGAAATAAAAGTTCTCGGAATGTAACGAAACTTTGCGAGGGATTTTTATATAATATATAAGAATTTATGGAGCCAAGACCTACCGAAAAGGGGCACCTGGGTGGGCACAACCCACCAGGGTGCGCCCCCCTCACCAGGCGCGCTCAGGTGGGTTGTCCCCACCTGTTGGCCCCACCGACCGTGAAACCGACGCTATAAAATCCTATTTTTCCAGAAAAAAAATCAAGGGGAAAGAATTATCGCGATCCACGAGATGGAGCCGCCATCACCTCTTGTTCTTCATCGGGAGGCTAGGTCTGGAGTCCGTTTGGGGCTCCGGAGAGGGGATCTTCGTTCTTCATCATCACCAACCCTTCTTCATCGCCAATTCAATGATGCTCCCCACCGGGAGTGAGTAATTCCTTCATAGGCTCGCTAGTCGGTGAGGAGTTGGATGAGATTCATCATGTAATCGAGTTAGTTTTGTTAGGGCTTAATGCCTAGTATCCACTATTGTGACGCCCCAAGACTGTTGCGCCAGGTGTCTTCCAGTTATTCGCTGTCGTTGCCATGTCATTTGCTTGTGTGTCATGCATTTCATATCATTTCATCATGTGCATCTCATTTGCATATGTCTTTGTTTCATGCATCCGAGCATTTTCCCCGTTGTCCGTTTTGCGATCCGGCACTCCTATGTCCTCCGGCGCCCCCTTTTGTCTCTTTTCATGTGTGGGTGTTAAATTTTCTTGGAATGGACCGAGATTTGCCAAGAGGCCTTGGTACACTACCGGTAGACCGCCTGTCAAGTTTCATGCCATTTGGAGTTCATTTGATACTCCAACAGTTAACCGGGGAACCGTAAAGGCCTCATGTGTGTTGCAGCCCAACACCCCTCCAAAGTGGCCCAAAACCCATCCAAACCCGTCCATCCTCTCGGACGTTCAATCACTATCGCGTGGCCGAAAACCGCACCTCTTTTGGGCTCTCCTAGCTCCTTCTATCTATAAATAGGTGCTCCCCTCCGAAATTCGCAGTCCAAAACCCTAGCCCCGCTCCTCCGCGCCGCCGGACACGTTCGCTCCGCTCGGACGCATCCGCCACCGCCACCGCGCCTATCGCCGCCTGCCACGTGGCCTCGCCTCCGCCCCCGCGCCGCTGGCCCGCCCGGGCCCGAGGCCGGCCCCGAGGCCCGGATCTCCGCCGCGCCGCCCGCGGTGTTCCTCCGCGCCGCCGACTGCAGCTCCGGGCGCCGCCTCCTCGCCGGACAGTGTACCTCGCCGCACCGCCCCGCGCGTCGTCGTCCGGCGCCTCCCCCGGATCTCCGGTGATCCCCCTCCTCTCCAGCCTCCTACCGCGTCTCTGGCCGCCGTCCCCGGCGTCTCTGGTGAAGCCCGCGCCCTCCTCGGCTTCCGCGCGCTCGGCTCTGGATCTGGATATTAGGGTTGACTTTGAAATATCCCAAAGTCCTTTTATTTTTGCATCCTGGAGCACAATTCATCATGTCATATCTCTGTCATCGTAGCTCCGTTTTGGGCGTGTGATATATCAAAATGTTCGTTAGGATGTCCTCTTCATTTTATTCCATTCCACCATGCTTGTTTGAGTCCATCTTCATGCCCAAATTGTTGATGCAAGAGTGCTATAAAATGCTAGTTTCTGTTTCTTAGCAGATCTTGAGCATTTGTCATTTTTTCCATGATTATTGTGTGCTGCATATGGTCATGAGTTCTAAATGTGTTTTGGGCTATGCCATGCCATCTTTACAGGGGTGCATGCCATGTATTTTTGTGATCAATGTGGTGACTAGCACAAGCATGCAAAGTAGCTCTCGTGATATTGCTTTCTTCATGGACTTAGCTTTTCACTAAGTCATTTCCCTGTTGTTATTTTATTGCCATGTGTTCATGTTGCTACAGAGTAATCCATGCTTCTTTTGAGTATGTTCAGTAAGGATGATTTTGACATATGGTTATGCTCTATCCATCCATGTCCCTGTTTGCATTTATGGAGTGTGCTAGCATGGCTCAATCTTGCTCTACTTTTGCTATAAAATGTTCCTGGCAGATTGTTTACATGTTAATCAATTTTGCCGAGGTTTTTGTAGTTGATCCATGCATGCTATGAGCTTGTTCTTGCTTTGCTTGGATTGATGATCATGTCTTCTTGCTGGGAGTATGCTTAGTTTGTCATGCAATGCCTTGTGATGAGTGAATCAATCTCGCAAAGATGCCTTCATAATTCTGTTGATGCCATGTCCAGTTTTCTGCTAAGTCTGAATCTGTTAACGAAACTTGCTATGTTTACATGCGTGCCATCATATCTTCTGATCCTTTTTGGCTTATGGTCAGTAAGGGACTTTTGTTATATGCTTTGAGTAGATCCATGCATGCCTTGTATTGCTATGTTATGATCCTTTAGCATGTTGTTATCTTGTTCTAAACATTGCTTCCTGATGTTAATTCCTGACTTGTTAGTTTTTCCACTAAGTCTGTGAAGCTGATATCTTTTGCACTTTTGCCATGCTTGTTTGAATCTGCTATTGTGTGATTTAGCCATAGCTCAGTGTTCATCTTTTGTCAAGCATCTTGAGTAGATCACTGCCATGTGCTTTGTTGCTATGTTGGAGTGCAGTAGCTTAGTTTCTTGTTGCATTCTATGGCATCGTGTTGTTAATCGCAGAATTGTGCCATTATTGTTTTGCTTGCCATTTGCAAACCGTGCATCCGATTCCGATGATCCTTATATCGATTTCGACCGAAATCAACTCATATTTCCAGCGGCACTATTGGTTTGCCAATTTGAGGCCTGGTTCAATCTTTTCCTTCCGGAGCACGCATATGCATTGCATATTACATCCCGCATATCATGCCATGTTTTGCATCATGTTGCTTGCGCATTGCACCGAGGTTGATTGTGGTTTCCTTTGCTTGTGTTCTTGCTTTGGGTAGAGCCGGGAGACGGTTGCGTGATCGAGGAACCCGTTGAGTATGCTTATGAGGATCAAGCTTACGTCAACCCGGAGAACTTTGTAGGCAAGATGACCATACCCTCAAAATCACTTCTATCTTTGATTGCTAGTTGCTCGCTCTATTGCTATGCCGCGATACCTACCACTTGCTATATCATGCCTCCCATATTGCCATGACAAGCCTCTAACCACCTTGTCCTAGCAAACCGTTGTTTGGCTATGTTTCCGCTTTGCTCAGCCCCTCTTATAGCGTTGCTAGTTGCAGGTGATGATGGAGTTTGTTCCTTGTTGGAACATGTTTATTGTTGGGATATCATTATTATATCTTGTTTACTTTAATGCACCTATATACTTGGTAAAGGGTGGAAGGCTCGGCCTTATGCTTGGTGTTTTGTTCCACTCTTGCCGACCTAGTTTCCGTCATACTGGTGTTATGTTCCTTAATTTTGCGTTTCTTACACGGTTGGGTTATAATGGGGACCCCTTGATAGTTCGCCTTGAATAAAATTCCTCCAGCAAGGCCCGACCTTGGTTTTACCATTTGCCACCTAAACCTTTTTCCCTTGGGTTTCGCGGACTCAAGGGTCATCTTTATTTTAAACCCCGGGCCAATGCTCCTCTAAGTGTTGGTCCAAACTGGAGCACCATGCAGGGTCGTCCCTTGGCAACTTGGGTTATGTCGGCTCCTGTACGCTTAGCTTATCCGGTGTGCCCTGAGAACGAGATATGTGCAGCTCCTATCGGGATTTGTCGGCACAGCAGGTGGTCTTGCTGGTCTTGTTTTACCATTGTCGAGATGTCTTGTAACCGGGATTCCGAGTCTGATCGGGTCGACCTGGGAGAAGGAATATCCTTCGTTGACCATGAGAGCTTGTGATGGGCTAAGTTGGGACACCCCTGCAGGGAGAACTTTTGAAAGCCGTGCCCGCGGTTACGGGCAGATGGGAATTTGTTAATATCCGGTTGTAGAGAACTTGACACTTAACTTAATTAAAATGAATCTACAGCGTGTGTAACCGTGATGGTCTCTTTTCGATGGAGTCCGGGAAGAGAACATGGTCTCGTGTTATGCTTGAACGTAAGTAGTTTCAGGATCACTTCTTGATCTTTGTAGCTTCTCGACTGTGCTTTGCTTATCTTCTCGCTCTCATTTGCGTAAGGTAGCCACCATATATGCTAGTGTTTGCTGCAGCTCCACCTCACTACCTTTCCTACCTATAAGCTTAAATAGTCTTGATCGCGAGGGTGTGAGATTGCTGAGTCCCCGTGACTCAAAAATTACTTCCAAAACCAGATGCAGGTGCCGATGATGCTAGTACAGGGGATGCGATCGAACTCAAGTGGGAGTTCGACGAGGATTCAGGATGTTACTATGTTTCCTTTCCAGACGATCAGTAGTGGAGCCCAGTTGGGGCGACCGGGGATCTTATGCATTTGGGGTTGTCTTTATTTTGGTTCCGTAGTCGGATCTTGATTGTATTCTAGATGATGTAATGCTATATTTATGTATTGTGTGAAGTGGCAATTGTAAGCCAACGCTTTATCTCTATCTTATTCAGTACATGGGATGAGTAAAGATTACCCCTCTTGCGACATGCCTACTATGCGGTTATGCCTCTAATTCGTGCTACGACACATGGGAGATATAGCCGCATCGTGGATGTTACAAGTTGGTAATCACAGCCTTCCCCGACTTAGGAGCCCCCTGCTTGATCGAATCGCTGGCGTTGTTGAGTCTAGAAAAATGTTTTGAGTCTTATAGGATTATATATATCGGAGAGTAGGATTCTTTTTACTCCTCAATCCCTTCATCGCTCTGGTGAGGCCTCCTGGCATAGAGTTTTGACTCTTCTCTCCTCAAATTTCACTAAAAAATTTAGGATCACGCGGGTATCTTGGAATCGTTCTAATGGTTTTGTGACAAGAACATTGTTCTTGGTGCCTCCTGACATTTAGGGGTTGTGGCAATGTCCTAGGGAGTTGAGCTCCGAGGTGTTGTCATCACAATTTTATCGTTGCAGTTGTGGAATACCTGAGTTTCGCCGGCATCGAAAATCTCTTTTATGCAGTTGTTGGTGAGATAACGTCGACGCCACCTAGTATTGGGGCCAGAGTTCGGGAGTATTGCCATAACTTGTATAACGAATGCTTTTCGAAGGTTGAGGTAAATGATTTCCGAAGGTTTCTTGGTTATGTGTTGAAGGATGGATACAACTGGATGTAGGATTTGCTAGTTTTGGGTGAGATATTATTCTTCCCCTGTATCCCCAACACCTGATTGCATAACCGGAAAGTTTCCTGAGTTTTATAGGTGGGAATTCAAGTAGCTCCTAGGATATCTTTCCGACAGATGTATGATATGAAATTGGGGTTCGACGTCTAGTGGTCCGCCTATCCACGGTTGGTTTTACAGTGGTCTCGTTGTGTCTTAAAGAGTCCTTGGCTATGCTGACTCGGGGATGCTTCATATGTCATGTGCACTGCCTAGTACATGATGGTGTTGTACGATCGAGCCCGTGTGGGCCCCACCACAAAAACTTCAGACGAAATCTCTATCATATGTTTGTTCCGGCTTATTTTGCAAGCCAATCCTTTGTTTTGTTTTGATTGTGGTATTCGAGTTGCTCCGATGTCAAGTGTTGATTCCATACCTTTTCCAAGCGGTGTTCTCATATTTCTATGTGAATACTAATCCTTCTTGTTCATAGAGTTTGTCATTTCAATTTCTTTTCAACCGGTGTGCTCCTCTTCAAGTGGATCCGATCATTTTCAACATCTGCAAGTTCAACTCTAAGTTTTCTCATCGGTGTTTGTTTCATCCGTCCCAAGTTGTCTTTGTTTTTCCCACCCTCGCACCCTTTTTCTTCGGGGACTCAGATTTCTTAATCAAGTATCCATCTTATGGATGTGAAGACTCTTCACTCTTGCCTTTCAATGTTTTACCCGGCGGTTATCATGAAGATGCTCTACAAGTTCATCATTCGTCATTATTTTCTTCTCCGGTGGATTCAATTCAAGTTTTCTTGGTGTTGATCTTATTTCTTTCATTGTTTCAAATGTTTTCCCATACCGGTGCACCTCATAATCATTCCCACTTGCTATTCAATTGTTCAGGAGTGCTGAAGATATCTCGAAGATTCGTGTTTCCACTTTGCATTCGTACAAGCTCTTTTGAGATTGGTATCTCATTCAAGTCATTTAATTCAACCGGTGCAATCTCTCTTTTCAAGCAATCTCTTCAACGGTGTATCTTTTGAGTGGGCCCTAATGTTGGGGAACGTAGTAATTTAAAAAATTTCCTATGCACACGCAAGATCATGGTGATGCATAGCAACGAGAGGGGAGAGTGTTGTCCACGTACCCTCGTAGACCAAAAGCGGAAGCATTAGCACAACGCGGTTGATGTAGTCGTACATCTTCATGATCCGACCGATCAAGTACCAAACACACGACACCTCTGAGTTCAGCACACGTTCAGCCCGATGACGTCCCTCGAACTCCGATCCAGCCGAGTGTTGAGGGAGAGTTTCGTCAGCACAACGGCATGGTGACGATGTTGATGTTTTACCAACGTAGGGCTTCGCCTAAGCACCGCTACAGCAATATCGAGGTGGACTATGGTGGGGGGGGGGCACCGCACACGGCTAAAAGATCAAACGATCAATTGTTGTGTCTATGGGGTGCCCGCTGGCCACATATATAAAGGAGTGGAAGAGGGGAGGGGCCGACCCACTCTATGGCGCGCCCTAGGGGAGTCCTACTCCCACCGGGAGTAGGATTCCCCCTTTCCTAGTAGAACTAGGAGCCCTTCCAAGTAGTAGGAGTAGGAGGGAAGGAAAGGGAAGGGAAAAGGAGAAGGAAGGAAGGGGGCACCCCGCTCCCTAGTCCAATTCGGACCAGCCCATGGGGAGGGGTGCGGCCACCCTTTGAGGCCTTTCTCTCCTTTCCCGTATGGCCCATTAAGGCCCAATACGAATTCTCGTAACTCCTCGGTACTCTCGAAAATACCCGAATCACTCAGAACCTTTCCGATGTCTGAATATTGTCATCCAATATATCGATCTTTATGTCTCGACCATTTAGAGACTCCTCGTCATGTCCCCGATCTCATCCGGGACTCTGAACTCCTTCGGTACATCAAAACATATAAACTCATAATATAACTGTCATCGTAACTTTAAGCGTGCGGACCCTACGGGTTCGAGAACTATGTAGACATGACCCAGACACGTCTCTGGTCAATAACCAATAGCGTAACCTGGATGCTCATGTTGGCTCCTACATATTCTACAAAGATCTTTATCGGTCAAACCACATAACAACATAGTTCACATCGCCATGTGATTTAACATCAATAGTTCACATCACCATGTGATTAACACCCATAGTTCACATCGTCATGTGACCAACACCCAAAGGGTTTACTAGAGTCAATAATCTAGTTCACATCGCTATGTGATTAATACCCAAAGAGTACTAAGGTGTGATCATGTTTTTCTTGTGATGGAAGTTTAGTCAATGGGTCTGCCACATTCAGATCCGTATGTATTTTACAAATTTCTATGTCAACAATGCTCTGCACGGAGCTACTCTAGCTAATTGCTCCCATTTTCAATATGTATCCAGATTGAGACTTTGAGTCATCTGGATCAGTGTCAAAACTTGCATCCACGTAACCCTTTACGACGAACCTTTTGTCACCTCCATAATCGAGAAACATATCCTTATTCAATTAAGGATAATTTTGACCAATGTCCAGTGATCTACTCCTAGATCACTATTGTACTCCCTTGCCAAACTCAGGGCAGGTATACAATAGGTCTGGTACACAGCATGACATACCTTATAGAACCTATGGCTGAGGCATAGGGAATGACTTTCATTCTCTCTCTATCTTCTGTCGTGGTCGGGTTTTGAGTCTTACTCAACTTCACACCTTGTAACACAAGCAAGAACTCCTTCTTTGACTGTTCTATTTTGAACTACTTCAAAAACTTGTCAAGGTATGTACTCATTGAAAAACTTATCAAGCGTCTTGATCTATCTCTATAGATCTTGATGCTCAATATGTAAGTAGCTTCACCGAGGTCTTTCTTTGAAAAAAAACTCCTTTCAAACATTCCTTTATGCTTTGCAGAATAATTCTACATTATCTCCGATCAACAATATGTCATTCACATATACTTATCAAAAATGATGTAGTGCTCCCACTCACTTTCTTGTAAATACAGGCTTCACCGCAAGTCTGTATAAAACTATATGCTTTGATCAACTTATCAAAGCGTATATTCCAACTCCGAGATGCTTGCACCAGTCCATAGATGGATCGCTGGAGCTTGCATATTTTGTTAGTACCTTTAGAATTGACAAAACCTTCTGGTTGCATCATATACAACTCTTCTTTAATAAATCCATTAAGGAATGCAGTTTTGTTTATCCATTTGCCAGATTTCATAAAATGCGGCAATTGCTAACATGATTTGGACAGACTTAAGCATAGATACGAGTGAGAAACTCTCATCGTAGTCAACTCCTTGAACTTGTCGAAAACCTTTTTGCGACAATTCTAGCTTTGTAGATAGTAACACTACTATCAGCGTCCGTCTTCCTATTGAAGATCCATTTAATCTCAATGGCTCGCCAATCATTGGGCAAGTCAATCAAAGTCCATACTTTGTTCTCATACATGGATCTCATCTCAGATTTCATGGCCTCAAGCCATTTTGCGGAATCTAGGCTCACCATCGCTTCATCATAGTTTGTAGGTTCATCATGATCTAGTAGCATGACTTCTAGAACAGGATTGTCATACCACTCTGGTGCAGATCTTACTCTGGTTGATCTACGAGGTTCAGTAGTAACTTGATCTGAAGTTCCATGATCATCATCATTAACTTCCTCACTAATTGGTGTAGGCGTTACAGAAACCGGTTTCTGTGATGAACTACATTCCAATAGAGGAGCAGGTACATTTACCTCATCAAGTTCTACTTTCCTCCCACTCACTTCTTTCGAGAGAAACTCCTCTAGAAAGGATCCATTCTTAGCAATGAATGGCTTGCCTTCGGATCTGTGATAGAAGGTGTACCCAACAGTCTCCTTTGGGTATCCTATGAAGACACATTTCTCCTATTTGGGTTCGAGCTTATCAGGTTGAAGCTTTTTCACATAAGCATCGCAGCCCCAAACTTTCAGAAACGACAACTTTGGTTTCTTGCCAAACCACAGCTCATAAGGCGTCGTCTCAACGGATTTTGATGGTGCCCTATTTAACGTGAATGCGGCCGCCTCTAAAGCATATCCCCAAAATGATAGCGGTAAATCTGTAAGAGACATCATAGATCGCACCATATCTAGTAAAGTACGATTATGACGTTTGGACACACCATTACGTTGTGGTGTTCCGGGTGGCGTGAGTTGCGAAACTATTCCGCATTGTTTCAAATGTAGACCAAACTTGTAACTCAAATATTCTCCTCCATGATCAGATCGTAGAAACTTTATTTTCTTGTTAAGATGATTTTCAAATTCACTCTGAAATTCTTTGAACTTTTCAAATGTTTCAGACTTTTGCTTCATCAAGTAGATATACCCATATCTGCTTAAATCATCTGTGAAGGTGAGAAAATAACGATATCTGCCACGAGCCTCAACATTCATCGGACCACATACATCTGTCTATATGATTTCCAACAAATCTGTTGCTCTCTCCATAGTTCTGGAGAACGGCGTTTTAGTCATCTTGCCCATGAGGCACGGTTCGCAAGTACCAACTGATTCATAATCAAGTGGTTCCAAAAGTCCATCAGTATGGAGTTTCTTCATGCGCTTTATACCGATATGACCTAAACGGCAGTGCCACAAATAAGTTGCACTATCATTATCAACTCTGCATCTTTTGGCTTCAACATTATGAATATGTGTATCACTACTATCGAGATTCATCAAAAATAGACCACTCTTCAAGGGTGCATGACCATAAAAGATATTACTCATATAAATAGAACAACCATTATTCTCTGATTTAAATGAATAACCATCTCGCATCAAACAAGATCCAGATATAATGTTCATGCTCAACCCTGGCACCAAATAACAATTATTTAGGTCTAATACTAATCCCGAAGGTAGATGTAGAGGTAGTGTGCCGACCGCGATCACATTGACTTTGAACCATTTCCCACGCGCATCGTCACCTCGTCCTTTACCAGTGTTCATTTAATCCGTAGTCCCTGTTTCGAGTTGCAAATATTAGCAACAGAACCAGTATCAAATACCCACGTGCTACTGCTAGCTCTAGTAAGGTACACATCAATAACATGTATATCACATATACCTTTGTTCACCTTTCCATCCTTCTTATCCTCCAAATACTTGGGGCAGTTCCGCTTCCAATGACCAGTCTGCTTGCAGTAGAAGCACACAGTCTTAGGCTTAGGTCCAGACTTGGGTTTCTTCTCCTGAGCAGCAACTTTCTTGTTGTTCTTCTTGAAGTTCCCCTTCTTCTTTCCTTTGCCCTTCTTGAAACTGGTGGTCTTACTGACCATCAACACTTGATGCTCCTTCCTGATTTCTACCTGTGCAGCCTTTAGCATTGCGAAGAGCTCGCGAATTGTCTTATCCATCCCTTGCATATTATAGTTCATCACGAAGCTCTTGTAGCTTGGTGGAAGTGATTGGAGAATGCTGTCAATGACGCTATCATCCAGAAGATTAAATCCTAGTTGAATCAAGTGATTGCAGTACCCACACATCTTGAGTATATGCTCATTGATAGAACTATTCTCCTCCATCTTGCAGCTGTAGAACTTATTGGAGACTTCATATCTCTCAATCCGAGCATTCTTTTGAAATATTAACTTCAACTCCGAGAACATCTCATATGCTCAATGACGTTCAAAACATCGTTGAAGTCCCGGTTCTAAGCCGTAAAGCATGGCACACTGAACTATCGAGTATTCGTCGACACGTGACTGCCAGGCATTCACAATGTTTGTAGTTGCAGGTGCAGGTGGTACACCTAGCGGTGCTTCCAGGACGTAATTCTTCTGAGCAGCAATGAGGATAATCCTCAAGTTACGCACCTAGTCCGTGTAATTGCTACCATCATCTTTCAACTTTGCTTTCTCAAGGAACGCATTAAAATTCAACGGAACAACAGCATGGGCCATCTATCTACAATCAAACATAGACAAGCAAGATACTATCAGGTACTAAGTTCATGATAAATTTAAGTTCAATTAATCATATTACTTAAGAACTCCCACTTAGAAAGACATCCCTCTAATCTTCTAAGTGATCATGTGATCCAAATCAACTAAACCATAACCGATCATCATGTGAAATGGAGTAGTTTTCAATGCTGAACATCACTATGTTGATCATATCTACTATATGATTCACGCTCGACCTTTCAGTCTCCGTGTTCCGAGGCTATATCTGCATATGCTAGGCTCGTCAATTTTAACCTGAGTATTCTGCTTGTGCAAAACTGGCTTGCACCCGTTGCAGATGGACGTAGAGCTTATCACACCCGATCATCACGTGGTGTCTGGGCACGACGAACTTTGGCAACGGTGCATACTCAGGGAGAACACTTTTTTATCTTGAAATTTAGTGAGAGATCATCTTATAATGCTACCGTCAATCAAAGCAAGATAAGATGCATAAAAGATAAACATCACATGCAATCAATATAAGTGATATGATATGGCCATGATTATCTTGTGCTTGTGATCTCCATCTCCGAAGCACCATCATGATCACCATCATCACCGGTGCGACACCTTGATCTCCATCGTAGCATCGGTGTCGTCTTACCAATCTTTATGCTTCCACGACTATCGCTACCGCTTAGTGATAAAGTAAAGCATTACAGGGCGATTGCATTGCATACAATAAAGCGACAACCATATGGCTCCTGCCAGTTGCCGATAACTCGGTTACAAAACATGATCATCTCATACAATAGAATTTAGCATCATGTCTTGACCATATCACATCACAACATGCCCTGCAAAAACAAGTTAGACGTCCTCTACTTTGTTGTTGCATGTTTTACGTGGCTGCTATGGGCTAAGCAAGAACCGTTCTTACCTACGCATCAAAACCACAATGATAGTTTGTCAATTTGGTGCTGTTTTAACCTTCGCTAGGACCAGGCGTAGCCACACTCGGTTCAACTAAAGTTGGAGAAACTTACACCCACCAGCCACCTGTGTGCAAAGCACGTCGGTAGAACCAGTCTCGCGTAAGCGTACGCGTAATGTCGGT
Source organism: Triticum urartu (assembly GCF_056163025.1). Classification (NCBI taxonomy): domain Eukaryota; kingdom Viridiplantae; phylum Streptophyta; class Magnoliopsida; order Poales; family Poaceae; genus Triticum; species Triticum urartu. Next base: position 150,358,289 of record NC_141873.1, on the reverse strand, counting down.
CCGGACCGATTCATCCAACAATACCGCCGAACCAAAGTATGACATGTTGGTAAGCAGTATGACTTATATCGCCCACAACGGCGTGGTGACGATGTTGATGTTTTACCGACGCAGGGCTTCGCCTAAGCACCGCTACAGCAATATCGAGGTGGACTATGGTGGAGGGGGGGCACCGCACACGGCTAAAAGATCAAACGATCAATTGTTGTGTCTATGGGGTGCCCCCTGGCCACGTATATAAAGGAGTGGAAGAGGGGAGGAGCCGACCCTCTCTATGGCGTGCCCTAGGGGAGTCCTACTCCCACCGGGAGTAGGATTCCCCCTTTCCTAGTAGAACTAGGAGCCCTTCCAAGTAGTAGGAGTAGGAGGGAAGGAAAGGGAAGGGAAAAGGAGAAGGAAGGAAGGGGGCGCCCCCCCTCCCTAGTCCAATTCGGACCAGCCCATGGGGAGGGGTGTGGCCACCCTTTGAGGCCTCTCTCTCCTTTCCCGTATGGCCCATTAAGGTCCAATATGAATTCCCGTAACTCCCTGGTACTCTCGAAAATACCCGAATCACTCAGAACCTTTTCGATGTCTGAATATATCAATCTTTACGTCTCTACCATTTCGAGACTCCTCTTCATGTCCCCGATCTCATCCGGGACTCCGAACTCCTTCGGTACATCAAAACATATAAACTCATAATATAATTGTCATCGTAACTTTAAGCGTGCGGACCATACGGGTTCAAGAACTATGTAGACATGACTGAGACACGTCTCCGGTCAATAACCAATAGCAGAACCTGGATGCTCATATTGGCTCCTACATATTCTACGAAGATCTTTATCGGTCAAACCGCATAACAACATACGTTGTTCCCTTTGTCCTCGGTATGTTACTTGCCCGAGATTCGATCATCGGTATCTCAATACCTAGTTCAATCTTGTTACCGGCAAGTCTCTTTACTCATTCCGTAATACATCATCCCGCAACTAACTCATTAGTTGCAATGCTTGCAAGGCTTCAGTGATGTGCATTACTGAGACGGCCCAGAGATACCTCTCCGACAATCGGAGTGACAAATCCTAATCTCGAAATACGCCAACCCAACAAGTACCTTCAGAGACACCTGTAGAGCACCTTTATAATCACCAAGTTATGTTGTGACATTTGGTAGCACACAAAGTGTTCCTCCGGTAAACGGGAGTTGCATAATCTCATAGTTATAGGAACATGTATAAGTCATGAAGAAAGCAACAGCAGAATACTAAACAATCGAGTGCTAAGCTAATAGAATGGGTCAAGTCAATCACATCATTCTCCTAATGATGTGATCCCGTTAATCAAATGACAACTCATGTCTATGGCTAGGAAACTTAACCATCTTTGATTCAACGAGCTAGTCAAGTAAAGGCATACTAGTGACACTCTGTTTGTCTATGTATTCACACATGTATTATGTTTCCGGTTAATACAATTCTAGCACGAATAATAAACATTTATCATTATATAAGGAAATAAATAATAACTTTATTATTGCCTCTAGGGCATATTTCCTTCACCTAGCCCACAGGTCTTTTTCCAGGATCTTACCTGACTCTTCTAATTTTACCCGGAGCTATTTTCAAAATTCTTTTCCAAGTTTGACGTAAGAATTAGTTATCGTCAGTCAAATGCCTTTCTCCAAGATCTTTCAAATTCTTTTCATTGTTGATTCAACCTTTCTATTCGTCATCCCGGAGTATCTCAAGAACTCATGGTGGTGTTTCTCGTCGTCATTCTCAACATTTGAAGACCGAACAAGAGTTTTCCTCCAAATTTTACCCGTTCTTTCAAAGATTCATGGTTCTAGTGTTATGCCATCCTCTCATCATTGTTTTCGATTGTGAGAATTCTTTTCACCCATCCGGAGCAATTCACGAGTCTTTTCAGTTTGATTCTCTGGAGTCCATCATCTCAGGATTATTCATTCCAGCTTTCAGCTCTCGTTCTCCAAATCTTACCGGTGCATCATGCAAATATTCTCTAATCAGCTCATGATCTATTCGTTCTCATGTATCTAAATTCCTTCAAGTATCTTCATTCGTTTTTCAATTCTTCCCGGTGAATTGTGACTTTGCTACGTTCATTTTCAATTCTTATGGTGGTCAATTCAAGAATTCTATTTCCTTGTTTTTCTATCAATTCATTCATTGTTTCCAAATCCTACCGGTGGTTTGTTGAAGACCTTCCCAAGTTTGCGCTATATCTATCTTAATCCTTTCTACGAGAATAAGTAGTATGCCAAATCCGTTGCTTCTCATCAATTTAAATTGGTGAAGGATAAGCATAATGTAATTCTTATTCTTGTTTCATCCAAATGATTCAATTCCTTATTCCAGAGGTTCATCCAAATTCTTGATCTCTTTTGTTCATCTTTCTTTCTGGAGTGCCAAGTTTTCTCGGTTATGTCATGGCGAAGCTCCATCTAAAGCATTGCAAGGCTTCACCTTATATTCTCAACTTCTCTTTCTTTATTAATCCTTTTGTTACCGGAGTTCTTCATGGAGGCTCTACGTGATGGTTCTTCAAGGATTTAATTCCTTCTTGAAGTGCTCATCGAGATTCTTTTTAGAGGAGCTCAAGCTTTCTTCTTCTTGCATTCCATAGTGCAATTCCTTCTACCTTATCTTTTGAGGTGGTGTTATGTCATTGTTGATAATTTTCCCTTTGTGTTTCATGATTCACATGTTTTCGAGAGTGACATATCTAAATCCATCATTTTATCTTTGTTCAAGACATCTTTTCAATCCATCAATCTCTTCATTGGAGTTATCTTGGGTTATATTTCACCTAAAGCTTTTCCCTAAGGATCATGCTATTTATGGTGCTCATAAATGACCCAAGTTCTTCATTTGTCCTCTCGGTGAAATAAGTTTCTCGTCTCCTTGTTGACATCAATCCAATCTATTGTTTTCGTTAGTGGCAGAATTTCACCTCATAGTTTTGAGATGTTCTCGATAAGCCAACTACAACCTTGTTCTTTTCGTTGTTGGTTTTCCAACAAGTCCGTTCGACCCTTATCCTCAAGATGCTTTTGAAGATCATTTGAGGTAGAAGATGTTGTTTTCTCCTCCGTTCTTTTGATTCCCTTCTTACATTTGTTCCGGAGGCATTGTGATGTTGCGCTTTTCGACCCATTGTTGGTGTCAAAACCGGCGGATCTCGGGTAGGGGGTCCCGAACTGTGCGTCTAAGGCGGATGGTAACACGAGGTAGGGGACATGATGTTTACCCAGGTTCAGGCCCTCTTGATAGATGTAATACCCTACGTCCTGCTCAATTGTTCTTGATGATATCAGTATTACAAGAGTTGATCTACCATGAGATCGGAGAGGTTAAACCCTAGAAGCTAGCCTATGGTATGATTGTATCTTGTCCTACGGACTAAAACCCTCCGGTTTATATAGACACCGGAGGGGGCTAGGGTTACACAAGGTCGGTTACAAAGGAGGAGATATGCATATCCATATTGCCTAGCTTGCCTTCCACGCCAAGTAGAGTCCCATCCGGACACGGGACAAAGTCTTCAATCTTGTATCTTCATAGTCCAACAGTCCGGCCAAAGGATATAGTCCGACTATTCGGAGACCCCCTAATCCAGGACTTCCTCAGTAGCCCCTGAACCAGGCTTCAATGACGATGAGTCTGGCACGCAGTGTTGTCTTCGGCATTGCAAGGCGGGTTCCTCCTCCGAATACATTATGGAAGAGTTTGAATACAAGGGTAGTGTCCGACCCTGCAAAATAAGTTCCACATACCACCGTAGAGAGAATAATACTTCCACAAATCTAATCTGCTGATGCGTTTTGGCAGCATGACATCACGCCACGGCCCGGTAATTATTTGAACCTTTTTTCTTTAACCAGCCCCGCACATAACGCGAGGCGGTTTCTTGACACGTCTTGTCAAAGCAGAGATCGTGTTCCCCCTATCAAGGGATTCTCATCAATACAAACGTGGGTAACCCAACCGTGCCTGTTGGTATGACTCCTAAATCTTAGGTAAGTCTCGAACGGCCACGAGGAGGACGCCTGATATTCACCCCCTTTATAAAGGGACAAGGCTTTTTCTTTTTTCCTCCTGTGCTCAATCGAATCCTTCCCCCGCCTCGAGGTCTAACACCCAAAACTCAAGTCAGGTGCTTAGGACCTTCAATCATGTCCGGATCCAGCCTTCAAGGCCGGTGGGTGCCTTCCTCCGTCACGGAGGAGGACATCAAGAAGTTGAGGGAGGCCAGATATCTGAAAGCCGAAATTTCGCATAGGCTGCCTACCCGAGGGCAGGTCGTCCCTACTCCCGAACACAACGAGAGCGTTGTGTTCGTCTCCCACTTCCTCCGAGGACTAGGCCTCGCTCTGGATCCCTTTGTTAGGCGTCTTATGTTCTATTACGGACTGGATTTTCACGATCTGGCCCCGGATTCCCTTCTTCACATCTCATCTTTTATTGTCGTATGTGAGGCCTTCCTCCGCATTACCCCTCACTTCGGCCTGTGGCTCAAGACCTTCGATGTGAAGCTGAAGATGGTCGAGGGGCAGTACGCAGCGTGCGGAGGTGCTCTAATAAGCAAAATTGCTGACGCTCCATGGCCAGAGGGTTCCTTTCCAGAGGTGTCCGGATTATGGCAATGGGAGTGGTTTTACGTCACAGCTGCCCGAAGTGCCAAATGGGTAGCTGCCCCAACCTTTCGCTCGGGCCCTCCACCACAACTGATGTCATGGATCAGCAGGGGGCTAAGCTGGGGTCCATCCAAGGACGTGCCAATACTGCAGAGCCGTATCCGAGATCTCTTCGAGGGAGATTTGAGTCTGGTTATGGTGATGCAAGTTATGCTGGTTCGTCAAGTATAGCCTTGCAAACGTCGGCCCCTCCGCATGTGGGAATTCAACCTGGAAGGACCGCGCACTATTCAGCATTTCCTCAGCATGACGCACGAGGAGATGTACAAATCGTTCTTCGGACCTCAAATAGAGTGTCCGGACACTACCGAGGACGTGGGCCTGAGCTGCAACCGCCCCGCTGCCCAAGTAAGTAATCCCATCGCTGAACACACTGTTCTTTTATTCATCATGACATCATTCTGAAAAATCGGTCTTTGACCAGGACTGGATAACAAAGGCAAAGATGATCCGGTGTTCGGCTCCCCTTCTGAAGGCTTGGACAATCCGGTGCTGGAAAAGATGCTCGAGCCAGCACATTGTGTGGTGCCCTCAAAGGAAGATGAATGGAGGAATAAAGAGGGTGGAAGCGGGCCCCCATCGCTACCTATTCCAATCGAGGGAATGAGCACCTCCGCGAGGGGAGATAACCAAGGGAAGAATCTAACATTCTCTCTCCCCGGGGAAGGAAGAGGACTACCTCTGAAGATCCGGAAACTAAGGTTTCAAAACGGGAGAAGAAATCTCCGCCAGAGGGTCCTGCCTCGGAGGGTATTCTTCCCGCATAATGTCCGCGCAGGGATCAGCCCTCTACCGAGATGTAAGTAATCAAAAAGTACTTAATAGTAAAGATATCCTACCTTACTTCCGAAGACAATAACTGATGCTTGTAAATTGTAGTCCGGATCGCAGCCCTTCTCGACAAAGTTCATCTTCGGGGGATCTTCTTCCGGAGATGATGGAGAGTGAAACGCCTCCCCCGGACTCTCCAACCTTGAAGTGTCGTCGCGAAGGGTACCTCCGGATCCGCTAGGGCCAGAGGATAACCCTTTGGCTGCCTGGCATCCCCAGTATCCGGCTCTTGAGGGGAGTGACAGCAAGGGTCCGTACAGTGTGCGGTCGAACGCGCTGAGGGATCTTCTGGGGCAAGTTGTTGTCTCGGAAGCACACCATACGCTGATGGGTACAGTGATTGAGAGGATTTCCTCCGCTGAAAGCGGTTTTCACGAAGCTTTTATGAGTCTGCTGAAAGGCTTCGAGGTACATGAAACAATGTATGCCTTTAACAGTACCGCATACGTTAGGTATGCCCATGCAGATAGTAGCCCCTGAGACTCTGGTTGTCATCGGGAACGGCGGCGAACAGAGGATCATAGTCCCAGGTAATAACCAGACCGCCTTTATGTGCAGGTGGTTGAAGCTCCGGTGGCTAGCCAGACTGATGGGTTTGCCGAGCTAAAGCGGCAACTGGATGCGGCAGATGCCGACATCGTGCTTGTCAACAAGCGGCTTGATGAGGCACAGGGTGAGTGATTTTTCTGGTGATCATCACATAGTAAGAGCAGCATGATGCCAGTATCTTTAATATGTTGTGACTGCAGATGGAGCTGCCACCGTGGAGACCCTTCGGGTGGAGCTTGCCCGAGCCAAGGAGCAAGCGAGGAGTAGCAATGCGGCCGCTTTGAAGGCGGTCAAAGAGTTAAGGGCCGAACAGGCCGCGCATTGTGAGAGCAAGGAAAAAATAGCCAAGATGGTTGTACAGTTAAAGGATGCTGCTGACCGCTACCGGCTTCTTGAAGAAGAAAAGTGGGCGAAGGCGATGGACCTGGAGAAGGCCCGGGTGGCTGCCAAGGAAGCCCGCTCCAAAATTAGAGCGACGAAGGAGGAGCTGAATCAAGCTGCAGATATCGTGTCCGGGAAGCCCTTCTTGTTGCGGACTAAGTTCGGAGATCCGAAGTATGCTCCTCTGGGCCTACTATGGAGTTCTGCGGACGAGTATATGGATTTGGCTGCAAGTGCTGCTGATGCAGCCGAGTACTTCAAGGATCAGAAAGGTCCCGAAGTGGAGAAGCTGTTTTGGTCGCAGTTTCACGCTCCAGTCCGTCCTCTGCTGCTGAATGAGAAATTGACCGGTTGGGCCGAGCTCCATAGGTTGTCCGGACTTGCCATGAGGTCCGTTGTGGATCACCTGTGGCCAGGAGGGCCAAGGCCGAGTAGCTACTTTAGCTTAGTGCAACAATTCCTTGAAGCTGTGCCATGCATCGATGCTGTAAAGAGATTAGCGTGCATAGAAGGTGCACGGATGGCCCTTGCCCGTGTCAAAACATACTGGGCGGAGATGGAGGCCACCACTATTGCGGCACAGGGTTCGGCCATAGGCCGAATAGCTGCCGAGCACTACTTTGAAGAAGTCCTTGAAGGCGCTCGTTCGATCGAGGCTCAGTGGTCGAAGAATATTATTTTCCAGTGACATGTAGTCCCATTGTACAAACAATGTTTTTTCTGAATTAATCAAGGTTGTATTTATACTTTTGCCTAAAAGTACTGTGATGCCTCCTGTGCAGCCGTTTATGTATATATGTATATAACCTGAAAGTTTGCAGTCGTCGGCTTCCGCCCCCACGCATATAATGCGGGGGTGTTCGCAAAAGATGCATATCCACACTTGATCCAACATCTTGGTCTGTTAAGGAGTTGATAGCATAGCGAACGAGGCAATCATACTATATTGCTTTAACACTTTCACTTAGCCATAGGAGTTTGAAAGTGGGGCCACTATATAGCCCCTGGTACTTCTGCGCTCGTCCGAATACGGTGTGCGTACGTACATGACCGGGAAACGGTCCTTCGTTAATGCGGAGGAATCCCGAAGATTCCGATTAGTCATCGAGTGGTTGACTAGTCTCTCGCTATATCACGACGGTCAGTTTTCGGCTTTCTCTACTGAGGTGCTCATCCGGATGAACCAGGGCACAATCGCAGTAGTTCTCCCAGTGCTACCTTAGCCGATATAACGGAATGTAAGGTACCAAAACGTGGGAGCCGGGCAAACCCAACATTTGACCAAAGACATGATTCGGAGCTGATGCATATAGGGCAAAACTTGCGACGCCGAACACTCCCTAGGGTGTTTGCTCTTTATAACATATATCGGGCTAAACAATGCCCTTTATAAGAAACCCCATGTGTCCAGGTATGTACAAAATCCTGGCGTGGCCACATGACAATAACGCCGGCATCCTTCTCGGTTATATGGAGTATCCGGAGGATGTGAGCAATAATAGACAGTAAAAAAGGTTTACGCAGGGCCTTAATCTAAAAAGAAACATTTTGGCGGGTCCCTGCTGCACGTCTGTGCCTGTGTCTCCGTTGTGCCGTGTCCTGGACGGGTGTAGCACGATTGTAACCTACAAAAGGACAGAATTTAGGTGAAAGTTTCTGTGCCGAAAAGAAGAATGAGTTATCAGAATTCCAGAGAAGCCTAGTTGAGCCGGGCTAGCCCTCGTTACACGCAGGAAGCCCCTGGTATCGTTTTATGAGGGTTCGAAAACCAATCTCATGCATGTATGATTGAACGCCGGACTCGTCTAACCGTGTCCGTGGTCTTGACAACCTGCCATTTTTCTGGTTGGTGAGGCCGCCTAGTGTGCGGCCGTTAGAGCCGCCGCGTCCTCTTCCGTACGTGAAGAACAGTTGGTATTTCCGTTAACTGTAATGACGCCTCGTGGACCGGGCATCTTGAGCTTGAGAAAAGCATAATGCGGTATTGCGTTAAAACGAGCAAAAGCCACCCTTCTGAGTAGTTCTTGAAAATCACTTCGGAATGGAGCGATGTGAAAAGTTAATGTTTCACTTTGGAAGTTATCGGGAGAACCGAATACCACCTCTAGTAGTAGAGAGCCCGTGCAGTGGGCCTCTTGCCCTGGTATTACTCCCTTGAAGGTAGTATTACTGTGGCTTATTTTTGTCGGGTCTATCCCCATTTTGCGGACTGTGTCCTGATATATCAGATTGAGATCACTGCCACCGTCCATGAGGACCCTTGTGAAATGGTAACCATTTATTATTGGGTCTAACACCAAGGTCGTCAGTCCTTCGCGCCGGATATGTGTATCGTGATCCCTACGATCAAAAGTGATCGGGCAGGCCAACCAGGGGATGGACCTAGGGGTGACGGGCTCTATGGCGTGTGTGTACCGGAGTGCGTGATTGCTTCTCCTCCTTGTCACATGGATCATGTTTGTTGTTTTAACCTCCGGTGGGAACTTTTTCTGTCCTCCGGCGCTTAGCTGGTGAGGTTCATCCTCGTCTTCGCTTGGTGTATCCCCCCCTTTATGTTCGGCGCTTAGCTTACTGGCCTACTTGAAGACCCAACATTCTCTGTGGGTATGATTTGCAGGTTTGTCTGGGGTGCCGTGAATCTGACAGAGCTTGTCAAGAATTTTTTTAGGCCAGATTGTCCTTCTCTGCTGCCTTTGAAAGGTTTTTTCCGCTGACCAGGTCGGGAGCACGTGAATCCGGCGTTTACCACCGTATTATCTGGGCTACCTTCTTTATTTCGACGCTTGTTTTTGTTGCGTCATGGTTTACCATTGACATCCCTTACTTCAGATGTGCTTGGGTCGCTGGTGCTGCTACGGTCCAACCAGTTGTCCTCGCCCGCACAAAAGCGGGTCATGAGGCTTGTTAGGGCTGCCATTGTTCTCGGTTTTTCTTGACCGAGGTGTCTGGCGAGCCATTCATCTCGGACACTGTGTTTAAAAGCTGCTAAGGCTTCGGCGTCCGGACAGTCGACTATTTGGTTCTTCTTGGTGAGGAACCTGTTCCAAAGCTTTCGGGCAGACTCTCCAGATTGTTGGATTATATGACTTAAATCTTCTGCATCCGGAGGTCAGACATAAGTCCCTTGAAAATTGGCCCTGAAAGCGTCCTCGAGCTCCTCCCAACTTCCAATTGAGTTTTCGGGGAGGCTTTTCATCCAGTGCCTAGCTGGCCCTTTAACCTTGAGGGGCAAGTATTCAATGGCATGGAGGTCGTCTCCACGAGCCATATGAATATGGAGGATGAAGTCCTCTATCCAGACTCCAGGGTCTGTGGTTCCGTCGTACGCCTCTATGTTCACCGGTTTGAATCCTTCTGGGAATTCATGATCCAACACCTCATCAGTGAAACATAGTGGGTGTGCGGCACCCCTGTATTGGGATGCGCCATAGTGTTCGGACGGTTGTAGTATTTGGTGTTGTTTGTGTACCGTAGCACGCTTCCTAGATCCATAGATGGATCTGGTCGCACCGGATTTTTGACGCAAGTTCTCACGTAGAACGTGTGTTGACTTATGCATGACTTTGTTAGCCGCTCTATCGCGTTCACGGGGTGGTGGATCCGGCCGGTTGGCTGTGTCACTTATCGGTTGTATGGGCTCTAAGGCCTCATCGTCGAATTCCAGTAATAGCTTGCGCTTTGGATAGCTATTTGGGTGGTAGCTTCTACCATACTTTGTTATGTTGTTCCACTTGCTGTTGAGCGTATCTTGTGCGACCTTGAGCCTTTGCTTCTGTTTCTTCAGGCTTCTCGATGTGGCAGTAAGCCTTCTGCGGAGGTTCTCTTGCTCCAAGTGTGTTTCCGGGATGATGGGTGCATCTTCGTCCGGACTGTTTTCTTCCCTAGACGGGGATTGATGAGGCTTATCTTTGGCGTCATCGTGTTCGAACGTCGGATCTGTACTATGTTTGCTGTTTGCATTTTGATAGTTTTCTGCCACCGGGGTGGTGCAGTTGTCGTCTTTTCAGGAGTCACGTGGACTATTGTTATCGCTGTTTTTTCTATGGCGGGACTTAGGGCGGCGCCGCTGATGTCGGCGCTTGGGTTGCTTCTTGGAGGGGTCATCCTCCGCTTTCTCGTCGTCATTGGCTTCGTTGGGGGTGTCCACCATGTACATGTTATGTGATGAAGTAGCGGTCCTGCGCCCTGTGGGTGGTGGTTCTGGTTTTTCTCCGGCTTCGTCGTCCATACCGTTGAAGTCTTCAGAGCCGAAGTTGAGCATGTCGGTTAAGTCGTCGACCGTGGCTACTAAGTGGGTGGTGGGGGGGCAGCGAATTTCTTCATCGTCTGCATCCCACTCTAGCCGGACATAGTTCGGCCAAGGTTCTCCTGACAGGGAGAGAGACCTTAATGAATTTAGCACATCTCCAAAAGGTGAGTGCTGAAAGATATCCGCGGAGGTGAACTCCATGATCGGCGCCCAGTCGGACTCGACGGGCACGGATACGAGCGGCTCAGAGTCCATGGCCGAAGATGAATCCAGTGGTTCGGCAACACGGCTCTCGTAAGGGGCGAAGTCAGTATCCGGCTCTATCGCCGCTGAGAGTGCGGCCTCCATGGCGGGGTCCATCCCTCCGCTCTCGGATTGCGTGACTTGTTCCTGGTTAAAAACCGGAGTAGCTGCGGATGCGATCTCCCGAACACCGTCCGACGGTAGAGTTACGTCATGCTTGTTGTGACTGCGCGGCGCGTCCAGCATGGGCTCGAATCCGTCGAAGATCAAGTCTTCACGGACATCGTCCATATAGTTCAAGTTTCCAGATCTGACCTGATGGCCAGGGGCGTAGCTCTCAATCTTCTCTAGATGGCCAAGTGAATTGGCCCGCAGTGCAAAGCCGCCGAATATGAAGATCTGTCCGGGGAGGAAAGCCTCACCCTGGACCGCATCGCTGGCGATGATCGAAGGAGCCATCAAGCCTTATGGTGACGACATAGAGGAACTCTCAATCAAAGCACCAATGTCGGTGTCAAAACTGGCGGATCTCGGGTAGGGGGTCCCGAACTGTGCGTCTAAGGCGGATGGTAACAGGAGGCAAGGGACACGATGTTTACCCAGGTTCGGGCCCTCTTGATAGAGGTAATACCCTACGTCCTGCTCGATTGTTCTTGATGATATGAGTATTACAAGAGTTGATCTACCATGAGATCGGAGAGGCTAAACCCTAGAAGCTAGTCGATGGTATGATTGTATCTTGTCCTACGGACTAAAACTCTCCGATTTATATAGACACCGGAGGGGGCTAGGGTTACACAAGGTCGGTTACAAAGGAGGAGATATGCATATCCGTATTTCCTAGCTTGCCTTCCACGCCAAGTAGAGTCCCATCCGGACACGGGACGAAGTCTTCAATCTTGTATCTTCATAGTCCAACAGTCCGGCCAAAGGATATAGTCCGGCTGTCCGGAGACCCCCTAATCGAGGACTCCCTCACCCATCATCTTGTTTTGTCAAGATCATGTTTAATTCTTTTCATTTACAATCGGAGTGCTGTCCAAATTATATCATTCTTTTCCCTTCTCTATCTTGTTTTAACTGGAGTGTTGTGGCTATTATTCCTCTTCTAAACGGACTCTCATCCAAGTGTTTTCATTTTTGCCAAGCTCATATTCCTTACCTTCCATTTCCAACCGGAGTGTTGTCGTAATTGATCCTTATCGTTCCTTGTGCATCTCGTTCTACCGGAGTGTTTGCATGTACTTCTTGTCCATTGCAATCCTTTTCTTTTGTCTTTCAACCTACAAGGTTCTCGTAATGTTCCTTCTTCCTCTTTTCTAACGGAGTGTTTTCAACTTTGTTCATCTTTGTTGCTTTCTTTCTTTCAATTTTTTCAACCTCTCAAGGTTCTTTGGTGTCACTCGTTTGTCAAAGGAGCAATTTAGCTTTACCTATTATCTTGCTCTTCCGTTTTCCCTCCGGTGCCATCCTAGATCTCGGGACGAGATCCTCTCGTAGTGGTGGAGTGTTGTGACACCCCGAGACCATTGCGCCAGGTGTCTTCCAGTTATTCGCTGTTGTTGCCATGTCATTTTATTGCGTGTCATGCATTTCATATCATGTCATCATGTGCATCTCATTTGCATAC